>NC_023753.2:39726229-40041001 GCF_000499845.2 Phaseolus vulgaris
TTCAATTGTATGTTAAGCATGTGCAATACAAACATGAAACGGGAGTGGGAGTTTTAGTAGTTAGGGGAATATAGATTACCTTCTCTTTCTTCATTTTCTGGAGATCAACTTTGTAATTCCGTAGTCTTTCAGCACGTGCTCGTGCTTCATCCAATGGACTCAGTTTATTAGTCTTTCCTCTCCTTATTGGCCCAGGAGTCTTTTTTAGATCAGAAATATTTGCAGTAGGTTTTGATTTCAGATCTTTGTCCAACATCTTGGATTTTGGTTTCAGACCTTTGTTCTTTTTATCTTGCAAAGCGCCACCCCCAGTCTGAGCCTGCATTTCACAGTCGAAGGCATGATCATAATCCATTGCCCCCTTTTCTGCTCCTCGTTCAGGCATCAGACTCAATTCATTTGGCTGATAATTGGAATTATTCTCTTCCTTCTTGTGTACCTTGGGGAACTCTGAGTCCATGTCAATAGCATTTCTCTCAAGATTTCCTGAATCATTGACTCTGACTACATATGAGTCATCATTCATATCATGAAACAACTTCCTTTCCAATTTTTGGCTTGAATAACCAAATTCATTAACAAAATCACCATTTCCGCCCCTTCTATAACCAATCCTTCCATCTATTTCTAAAGACTGCATAGCATCCACAGACCTACCATTAACAGACTGTCCTGAGCTTCTAGATAACAAGAAACCATCATTGGGTGACCTAGGCATATGGGTCAATCCATTGCTAATTCTCTGCATATCTAAGGCGTCTCTACCACCTTGAGCTTCATGCATATTCCGCTCAGTAAAATCTATGGGATCATTCCCTACAACATGTTTTTTTCTTCTCACTTGATCAAACTTGTCTTGGTCAACAGCATGCCTATCTTCATCTACACCTCTCAGTAAACACTTTTGGAATGCTAGCCACTGTCCTCCATCAGCATCTTTCCCAGAGTCTGTTACTTCCTTATCAGATAAATTCAGTCTTTTAAAGGATTTGTCACTGGATCCTCTTCTTTTTGATGCCTTAACAGATTCCTTAACCTCTTTTTCTTCATCAGTTTCAGAGGAATAATCTGAAGATGACCCACATCCAGAAGATCGTTCTGTCTTTGTAATGTAATTGATGTTCCGAATGACCACCATACCAGATCTGTGTCTTCCTGATCGGCCAGCCTTCTTCCGTCGTTCTCCAGTCAGTGAACCCTCTCTCTCCATGGCCATTTCATCTTGAGTTTCAGATTCAGTAAGCTGTCCATTATTCATGGAATGCATTACATGTCCCACATTTGGACTAGCATTTAGTCTGGAGTCCTCCATAGGTGAAGAAACTGGCTGCATTAATGGGATGTTGCCTGGATACGTCTGATAGTAGGGTATCCCTTGCACTGGATAAGGCTGAAACATTGGTAAAGCACCCGGGGGAGAATGAACAGGCCAAGAGGAGAAGCCATTAATTGGAAAATGACCTTGGACATTATCTTGGTAACCTGGGGTTGGTTGTCTGTCTTCTGAACACGCATCAATAATTTTTTAAACAATAATGTCAGTACATTTTAGGGGAGAAAAAAATAGACATCAGGAACTTTACTAATTTTGCTCAGATATAGAACCGCTGGCAGTAAGAACTAAAAATTTGATTCAATTCAATAAAACCCCAGTTAACCATAGATTATATCAAATAGAAAATCCCATATTTATGTGTTATTCATGGCACCTAAACAAATAAAAAACTACCAACTAACCTACTAAAACCCATCATAAGTGTTCATGACTTCCCATACCATCCTTGCTCTCATACCCCCCAAAATGGATCTTCCTCCACCTATTTTCTACTGTTAATCCACTCAAGAAACCCCTAATAATAATCCCTTCATTGACCTCAAAGTTAAAAGTGCATGAATATGCAAGTCCAAATGTGCTGAAGATGTCAGCTACCTGAATTAGTTTTGCCATTACTTTCTGAGTCCAACTCAGTATGGGATGTAGCAACCATATTGGAAACTACTATGCCAGAAGCATTTATTGCACTGGAGTCAGCACGATTAGGTGTCACTTTGGCAGCTTCAATTTCAAGCCAATGGCCACTTTCATGCTTTATTTTCCATATAGATATAAAATTTCTGCATGCATCCCTGAAATGTGACAATATTAGAATCAGAAAGATTGTCTAGAAATCACACACATGTGCGTGTGTGCTATCAGCCAATTGGCCAAGTAACCAAAATCTCACTAGTAAAACATAGTTAAGAAAGATAATTATTCTTACATCAAACGTGATGCTTCAAAGCATTCGGCAAATGACATCAACGCTGGCATGTAGTCAATGTCAAAACCAGCAGCAACAGCACGTGCAAACGCCATTCCTTGCTCTTTCTGCAGAGCAGATTTACGTGTCTCCAGGACTTTCAAAAGCTGAACTCTAAAACAATAAATAGAGGAGGGAATACAGTAGAAAAGAGGTTAACAAACAATTATTCAGCGTACTAAGCTCAATGAATATAACAACTCTTAAAGACTTATACATAATGCACACCACACAATTAGGTCTCAATGTTGGCTTAATTTTATAACAAAAATTCACTCATTAGCACTTCATTCACCATATTGTGAGAATGGTCTTGACATTAGTCCATTAAATTCAACAAGGAGGAATCTTTATGCTGAATTGTGAAGAAACTCAGGAAAAGTTAGGGTGGAAGGTTAATTCCAAAAGAAGAGAGAAAATTCTTATGTTTGCCACAGAAAAAGTTGGAAATCATAGTATCCATCAAGATCAAACAAGACCTGAAGATTCCTAGATAGCATATTATCTAGTCAGTATATTCATAACTTCAGGGGAAGGGTGGTGAAGATAATGTTGCAATAGAATTTATTAGAATTTCTAATGTTTGCCACAGAAAAAAAGTTGGAAATCATAGTATCCATCAAGATCAGACAAGACCTGAAGATTCCTAGATAGCATATTATCTAGTCAGAATATTCATAACTTCAGGGGAAGGGTGGTGATGATAATGTTGCAATAGAATTTATTAGAATAATCTACTAGAAAATTATTGGTTTTATATGGCAATACAAGGAAAATAAAGAAGGGTAGGACTTAGTCAATAAGAAATCAATTGATTTCAACTGGTGGAGATGGTACTGGATAACGGATTATCTTTAAAGGGTCAAAAAAGAGATGGTCAAACTGGTACAAGAGCCTTACAAGTCCTTTTCTTCTTTACTCATAATTATCGGTTCTATGTGTCCAGACTAAAAAATAAGTTCTATCTGGTTCATAATTGTTTCTAAAAATAACTGCAATAGCAGTTTGCTCTATCTGTTTTGACCATATTACAAAAAAAAAAAAAAATTATATCCAGGTCAGGCCTAGGCACTTAAGTATTTTATATTAATCAGACACAATCATCAACTAAAGTTTCTTAGTGAGGGATGATCATAGAAAAGAAGGAAAAAAGTAATGTTTAGAACTTACTTAGAGTTTCCTTCTGATTTGGTGCTTCCATTTGTATGAAGTGGCTGTGTATCAGACTGACACATATCCGCACAAACAGATAAGGAAATAATAAATCTAATCTATATAAGATTAGGGTATTCAAGATTTTCCTAACCTTGTAAAGTACAATAGCTCTGTCCTCATTTGTATCCTGCTGATTCTTCCTGCCTGAGTAAAGCCAATGGATCTTCTTAGTCGCAGACAATTATAAAGTTGCAGACAATTATAAATTTCAGCAAGGCTTTATATATCCATTTTTGTTGAATACAAGATACTTAATAGTTTTAAACTATAACCATATGCAATAGATACCTGTTCTTTCAAAATTACCTTCAATGTTTTCCACATGTTTTATTTGGTTTTCTTCTACCTACAGATATACAAGTTAATTTAAACAAACCTTTAATGGCTGCAGTTGAATTTAAAAATTGCTAGATATGTACTTACAAAGCTCATCCCTACAGAATTATTTCCTTGAATTGCAATTGCCTCTTCAATTTGTGCGATTTCAGATTCGACAGTATATACACGTTCCAATATCTCAGGAGTGCTCACAAAGCGAACAAACCTAAAGAAGCAGAGGAAATTAGTTCAGCCTGCTAATCTATACAAAATTAAATGTGAGCTAGAATCATTTGTAGCAGAACAAACTTTAAGCTTCCAACCATAGAGTTAAAATTCATTTAGTCTGAGAGTTTAACATTCAAAGGAATCCCAGTACTTCCCTCTACTTTTGAAAGAGTAAGAACACAAAAAATATAAAAGGAATTTTGGAGTACATATTACATGAAAAACAGGACTTCCAACACAGCATACTAGATCCATGGTGAGTTGAGTACTGGAAGAAATGATAACCTTGAATAAGCATAGACTGATCAGTTTCAATTCAGATTCAGACATACATTGATAAGAATAGTTAACGAAAAAATACTATGATAACAAGTCACACCTTTCAATTGTTCCCTTGGTAAACCATGAGGCATCAGTGTCAAGCTTAGGCACAAGAACAATTGAATAACCACCCTTTGCTATTTGATCTTGAGCTGCCTTCAAGTGGGATAGAAATGGATTGAGCAACCCTGATGCAACTTTCTCCTTCTTTCCATTAACAGTTATAACCAAGTCAAATCTGAATTACAGATGAGGGCAAAAATCAAAGGAAAAAGTCAGGCAGCTAATACCTACAATCATGTTACTGGAAGAGTAATTCCTACAATCATTGTTTTGAATGAGCTATTGCAATTTTGATCACATAACAAATTAACCAGCAAATTTAAACAGAAGAAAGTGCAGAGACTTCAGCTACAACATTTGTAAATAAGGGCAAGACAACACTCCAGTTGCAAATTCAAAAAAGGTCAAACTGAACTGAATCCATGAGACTGTTAAACTAAGTACAGTCCGCTAAATTATTATTGCTCTTAAGAAAGGTAATCAACTAGTCATCTCCATTTTAATTCATTTTATTAGGACTATCAAATACCCAACTGCAAAAAAAGAAAATACAAAAATAAACAAACTTATTAAGATTATCATACACCCCAAGAGCTTAAAAATACACAACAATATTCAATGGTTCTTGTTTTCTATTTAGGGTGAGAAACGGAACAAGTAGTAAAAAACAACAATAAAATGGTAAAAATATTGATGAATGGGGTAACACTGTTGTTAGGACTATCAAACACCCCAAGAGCTTAAAAAAACAAAAACCAACAAACTTAATCCCCACAGTTCTTGTTTTCTATTTAGGGTGAGAAATGGCACAAATGGTAAAAAAAAACAATAAGATGGTAAAGTATATTGATGAATGGAGTAACAATATTGTTACCTGGTTCTAGTTGGTGTGAGCTGAAACATAACTGAATCCAACCTTGTAGAAGAGTTCATTGTGAGAGAGACCAAACCAGAAACTGGGTTTTGCTTTCTCAGGGATCACACATGAGACTCTAAAGTGAGGCTAAGCTCACATACCCAAAAAGGAAAAAGCAAAGCTTCAAAGTGGGGTTAGACTCTGGTGACTCAAAAAGGAAAGCTTTGCTTGAAAAACAGGCTTCAGGGCCCAAAAGGAAATAAAAGGGTAGGTTGCAATGAATGCTTAGAAATGGTTGAAAAGAGGAGCTTCAATGGCTTCCAAAGACAAGTGACTCTTTTGAGACATGATCCAAAGTTGTTCTTCTTTGGATACCAACTCAGAAAAAGGGACCATCACTCTTCTTTGAATATCACAAAAAAAAGGTGTATTTTTTTGGAAATGTGGAAAGAAAATGAGGGCAAAACCGGGATTTCTAGCAACATTGTCAAACGGCCACATGGTGACGCTATCAAACACATACTTGTCTTTGAAAATTGATGCTATTTGGATGAAATTACTATGTTGGCCTCAAAAAGTTTTTTTACAGTGTTTTTTCTTTGTAGAGTACCGTTGAAGATGACACCCTGTTATATGATATCATCCCCTTGTTCAGTTACAGTTGCAAAATTTATTCTTCTGTCAACTCATAAATGCTTCATTATCTTTATTTTAAAACTTAACTACTCAAGTTATTACTATTTAAATGTATTTTAGAATTATCTATTATGATTATTTTTTAAAAATATAAAGTATATTTTATTTTTTTCTATTCAATGAAAAAATATTTATAGTGTGCTTTCATACACATTGAAAATATATTTCGTGAACCCATTGTATCAGAAAGTTTATCTTTTAACCAAAAAAAACCCGTTTATCAAGATTAAAATTATTTTAATTCAAAATCAATTTCGAATTTTGAATCAATATTACCATTTTTTTTTATCAGCAATAACAGATATGTAAATGTGAATCACTTCAGGTTGGATCAACCTTTATACAATAAATACATAATCCAACGTCTAACAGTATTCTCCAAACCAAACATGTAAAAACATTGTTCACTCTAAGAATCTAAAAACCTAAAAAACATCAAATAACCAAACGCATACATTCCAAAGGTTTCAAAAACCAACTAGAAGTAGTGTGAGATTTTGCAGAAATCTAAGATCAAACATTTGTTTGCATCAGGTACAAACTTCAAACGTGTCAGTTACACCCCTATTAAAAATAATAGAATTGATGTGATTCCATATTTCCCTCATCAATATTAACATATTAACATCTAATACACTTTTGAAGATTTGTTATCATTATTGAATTGCTGAACTTTCTTATTATGAAGAAATTGCTTTAACACACATGATTTTTAGTTTTGCAATGCATGATGCTACCATGAATTTCTTTTTGTCACTTGACTTGGAAATTTAGCCACAGCTAAGGATATTGATCAATGGGTTCAATAATAATAAAATTTGTGGATAAGAACTTAAAGAGATTATAAAAATTTCACCTGCTATTTGAAATTAATGTTTGTTCACTTTGCTTAAGTTTATAATTATGGTGTAATACTCTAACAAACTATTCCATTTTTTACACATTCATATCTATACACCAGATCATATTTTATTTGTATAAATAAAATTTTAAAAATTCCTAATGTGATTTTACTTCTATTTTTAATATTTGTGATAATTTTTGGATATCTCGCGTGCATTTATTAGAGATAAATATATTTAATAATATATAAGTAAATGTAAATTTTGTTTTGTAAATTAATTTTATAAGATTAAATATATTTAAAAATTGTATAAATTGCTGAAGATAATATAAGATAAATAAAAATATGAATTTCTTAAAAAATATAAAAGAAACAAATACTGAAATATAATAATTCACTTGCATTTGTATTATGGTATGAATATGATGTGTTGTGTCTTTTTCTAGGGTTTAAACAGGTTAAATCCTATAAGCAATAATTGTACATTATTGTAAGCTTTGAAGGGAGAAAATTGTAGTATGACATGGACTACTTAGGTAGTGTTTTTTGTCATACTATTTTTTATAAGGAGAAAGGGGAAAATAATATCAACACAGTGAAAATCAATAGGTGACAAATTATTAATTGATGAATTGTGGTAGTTACTTTTTATTGATGGACCAAAAGCTAAAATGTTTCCAAATGCATGATCAAACTAATTAAATATTTAGGAATATAAGAACAAATTGGTCAATTCAATGTCATATTAACTAATAAAGTCAGATTAGTTGATGAAGATATTTTAATTTTATCTAGGGTGACATTTAATGGATATAATAATTTAATTTTATATTGTACACATTCAACATTTCTCAATCCATATTTTTCCTAAAAGAAAAAACAGAGACGAAAAATCTTCGATGTAAAAAAAACTGTTTTTTTTAAGAGTTTACAATAAGGTTAGGTTTAAGATTTAGAATGTAGAGTTTAGGATTTAGAAATTAATATGTATTAATCTGTTAACGAACAACAACCACATGATTCAAAGTTTAGGTCAATAGTCAATATTTATTTTTTAGTTATGAAGTTGTCCCAATTTATCCAAAATACAAGTTTAATTTTTAATTACAATCTTATTTACTTTATATATTTCCTTTCCTATTGCATATTTATTTTATATTTAAATATCTAGTAGTGTGGAAGATTTTGAATCACATTGGCTAAGTTGATTCGTAATTATAAAAGATAAAAAAAATGTTATTTATGTTATTGTATTTATTGTTATTATTATTGATTGAAAAATAAATATTAAAATATTAATAATGGTAATTTAATAAATATTTTTATTGTAAAAATATTTAATTTTGCATAAAATTATAATATTTTTATCACTTATTTTTAGTTTTATAATATATACAACTCTACTATAAATCAATGAATATGTGGTTACGATTAGTAATAAAAAATACCTTTTCTTGGCTAATTCTAAAGTCACAAATTTTAGTGACAATTTTTTAAAAACTACACTTAGCAAATCATTCAAAGTAAATTATAAGTTACTCGCAAAAATATAGATACTATTTCGCTTATATTTTTTCATTATAAAAAATAATATTTATATTAATCTCAATTATATATATATATTGAAATAAATATATTGATATATATTATTATTTTTATATTTAATGTATAATAAGTATTTTGAACCAAAAAAAAATGAAAAATTACAGATCACAAAATTGTATAAAAAAAGGGAAAAAGCTTTGGACTAGGAAATAATAATGTTTATGATTATTTTAAGTGGATGAGCAGTTTATTTTTAATTTTTTATTACTGTATATGTAATTCAATAATATTTTTTTATGTTTAAAATATAATTAAAGGTAAAGTAGAAATATAAGATATATACACAATTATGTATTGCTATAGATTATATTATCACACAGTTTTACTTTTTATTTTACTAATCAATGTGTTAAAATCGACTTTAGATTTAATAGTTTATGAGTGTATAGAATACCCAGTGTACCCTCTCAATAATACAAAACAAAAATTTGTAATGGGCTTTTTTTTTCTCCATGATTCGCATTACAACTTTCAACTCAGAATGCTAAAATAAAATAAACAAAAATCAAATGATAAAACTTGAATGAATAGAACTAATATTATAATAACTTAAAAAGTCTTAGGATTTGAAGGTAAAATAAGGTTCTAGAGCTTTAAATCCAAATCTAGTTGTTGGAGGGAGTTGTTGTCTTCATCTGTGTTAACCAAATCAATGAAATCAATGTGTTTGATGGGTTTCTCCAACTTCAAGATATAAGCCTTTGATCCATCATCATTCATACTTGCATCATATTGTGCTTGAACTTGCATTCTCCTAATTGGCATGGAAGAAGAACCAATTTGGCTAGCATTGGAAAATGGATTTCTTCCAATTGATTGAAAAAATCTACCATCACCCATAGGTTGGAGAGGGAATTGTTTTTGATAGTTCACATGTTGTGGTAATGAATAGAGTCTTCTAATGGCTATTTCTTCTTGTGCCATGTGAGACTCAAGATGGATTAGTAGGGCTTCAGTGTTACTGAAAACTTGTTTGCACAACTTGCATCCTTTTGGACCTGTGTTGTTGTAAAGGTATGAGAGATGTGCATAGTTTAACACATCGTTGTAAAAGAGGTTGGTCATGGTGGTGGCGGTGACGATGACGACAACGATGATTTAGGTGGTAGTAGCGGTGACAACAATGATTGAGGTGCACAACTAGATGAAAACACAAATTGAAAAAATTAGGTTAAAAGAATATAGTTCAAAATCAACTCTTACTTAAGAACACTTATTGAGAATTCTATTGGAGTTTTATATAGGCTTATGCATAATGATGTAAGTAAATTACATTAATTTAGATGTAATGGGGATTTTTTTTTTTAATAAATATTTTTTTATAAACAATCTTATTTGGGATGTATTAAATGTAATACCTCTTTTAATAAAATGATATATCTAACAATTGACAACTATTTGAAAGAGAATATGACATTTTAAATTTAAAAAAGCATATTTTATTTTTTTTATGTAGTTAATATATCATTGTTACACTATAAAGGAAAGATAAACAAATAAGGTATTTATCATTTATATAATTATTATTGTGTGGTATCTGCCTAAATTGCTTTAGTTGATTACATTTAAAATTAAAAAAATGGCCATTAAGGTAAAATTGTGGAAGTTTCCAATCTAGAAAAAAAATAGTTAAACATTTCATAAAATGCTCAAATTAGTTAAGTTTTAAATAGATTTTAGTATTTTAAATAAAGTTATTAAAATGGACTGAAAATCACGGGTTAACCTGATTCATCATGGTTTTTTAATAGAATAATAATAAAATGAGATCAATTTTATAATTGATCAAAATTTTGGATATTTTTTTCTTCTATTGGACATCTTTATTAAATTATTTATATTTAAGGTATTTATTTTTTCAATGATCCATGTTAGTTAAGTTTACCTGTAAAAGAGGGAGCAAAAATCTCCTTTATACATGGAGAGTGTAAAAATGGACAAAAAAATAGTTTAAAAAGCATAGTGTTTATTTGGTAAAAAATTTACTTACTTAAATAAATATTTTATGATTGTGTTTATGAATTAATTAAATACAGATGATTTTTTTAGAATGTATATTGTTGAGTGTATTTTAGGAGTTTTTTTTTCCTTAAAAGAATATATTTAATAATACATAACTTTAAAATGAAGTTCCTTATTTTAACATTTTTTTATAACATCTTTTAAGGAATAACAAACATGTTACACTATAGTATTTAAAAATAAAAATTAACTTTAAAATTTATTATACATTTAATCTATTCTTTGAAAAGGTTTCACTTCGCTTTTACAGTATACTTTGATTAGTTTTTTTCCCATGAAAAGGCTATTTGAAGTTAAAATTATAAACACCAACTTACAAAATAAAGTAATGTTAATCACACAAAATAAAAAATTTAAAAAATAATTAATTAAATACTAATTTAAAAACTATTTATTATAATAAAAAAATACTTTAAATATAAAAAAATATTTAAAAAATAATATATAATTTAATTAATTTAATAAATAATTATTTTTATAAATTAGTTTTTATTTAGTGGTTTTGTTATTGTGAAATTGAACATTTTTAATTTAATTTAATATAATGTACTACCTCGTAATATATATATATATATAAATTTGATAAAAAGTTTTTGCTAACAATGCTAGAAATTGTGCACCTAAAACATTTTGACAGGTTGAAAATCCTGAAAACAATTTTGCTACACTTTATTTATCTCCTCATCGACCTGAATTAATTTAAGATGAAAATTTATAACAATGCCAAATCGTATTCATAAAAATTTAAATAAAATAAATAAATAATGAAACTAATGACATAATTGAATAAACAAGTTATCATATAGTCAATAAAATAATTAAAACGCGAAATAATAATTAAACTCTCAATTTAAAAAAATCACAGATAAATTTAAATATTAAAATAATGTAAATTAGTTGTTTAAATATTAGAAACACATTTAAATTTTAGTTGATGAATGATAATAAAATATGTTAACTTGATCCAAAAAAAGTAACATATATCATTCTTTAAAACAAGAAAATAGGTGGGTGTGTCTAGAAAGACACTATGAAATAATTAAAATAATAAATAAATAATTTATACCTTTATAACACCATCTATTTATAATACTTTAATATGCTTTTATTAAATCTTAATCTTGCATTCATATAACCCTTGATATTTATAGTTGAGGTACGACAGTGTTTCGTTAGTAAAATATACAAGTTAATTACATATTTAATTTTATTTATTTTGATTAGTTTTTTAAATTATTTTTTTATTTTATTTTTATAAATAATATTAATTGATTTAAGATTTAAAATTTAAAATTTATGATTTAAGATTTAGAAGTAACATAATTAATATACTGTGACTAAAATTGAACTATGTGGGCCGAAAGCCCAGCCGAGAGGTGTCCTTGAACCGTAAGATTGGACCTCAATTAACAGAAAAATTGATAAATAATACTAAGAATGATAACTGTAGCATTAAGAGGCCCAAATGATGAGGTGTGTACTTTGTAAAAGATATGTGTAAAGGGAAAATGCCCAAATAAGTTATGGACTTAATGAGAAAACACTTTAAAAAGGTCATAAAAGTCAAATAAAAAGGTCATCAAATCAAGAGATAAGTAAAGTGAATTTTATCTAATTATTGTTTAAAACTGATTCTAACTTTAATATCAGAGGGCCTTTCAAGTACACATACCTACCTATGAGAGGAATCCGAGATTAAAGACCAAGAGATCAAATGAAAGAGCAGATAGAGTCCAACCAAAAACAATTTATCGAAAGACTCAATTTATTAAACAAAAATTTCACAAACCAAACTCAGAGGATTAATAAAAGGGAATCCAAAAGCGACGAAGAAGTTAAGTCTACAATAAGAAAGAAATTTGTTTTTAGAAAGAAATTTGTTTCTAGTACTTGTAAAAAAAAATAATTATAAAAATTTGAATCTAAAGTGTTATGGACTTTCGTATTATTATGTTGTAAAAAAAGTGCGGAACAAATTAAATATTCAAACTCGTCAGTTTCCAGAAAATTGTGTATGATTATTAATTCATGGATATCATATAATTAAAAATATGAATTTAAATTTTATTTCACGAATCACTTTAATATATATTTTACTTATGATAATAGTAAATTATTAGTCTTCAATTTGCTAAAATAAAATAAAATAAAATATTATAATGCTGGTTAAAACTTATCATTCGATGGATCAATATTGTTTTAGATGGTTAAATGCTAAAATAAATCCAGAGTGATAGCACATTGTATCTTCAATTCAAATCTTTAATTTATTTTGGAAATGAAATAAATTATGATTATAAAAAAAGTTCTTAACATTATTTTTAGACACGAATAAAGAAGCTGAATTCAACCTCAGATGAAATATAAAAAAGTTAAATTAATTATGATATTATGAGTATAAGATAAATTGTTGTTAAAAAATATTAAAATTTTAACTGATGTTAAAAGAAATTAATTTTAAACTGATAAATAACTAAATTCAACACATTTAAAACATAAAAGATTAAGTTATTTTTTTAAAAGATAATACAATAGATTAAATATAAAAAATAAGATAAGAGAGGAAAGGGACAATTTAGGCTATTTTTGAGTATGAAATAAAACATATAACCATAGAAAAAGGTTTTGGAAGGAACAAACATCTTCGTGGTAAACCCTATAGACATCATTTAGGAAGCAGAATCACAGATTTTAAGGTTAAAACGAAAAAGATCATCGATGGCAGAAACGAAAGAAGGTTCAGGTTCGGAGATGTCTCTGAAGGATCAGGGCAACGAGTTTTTCAAGTCAGGAAAGTATCTCAAAGCTGCTGCACTCTACACTCAAGCCATCAAGCAAGACCCTTCTAACCCTACTCTCTATAGGTACCTTTTTTTTTCTTTCAAAATTTTCAACCTTTTTCATTTGGGTGTCATTATTCACTTCTTTCAATTTGTGGGTTTCAAACTTTGCTTCAGCATTCTGCTTTTCTCTCTTCGTTTATTTTGTTTCCCTTGAAATCACAAAAGGGTTTCTTCTTTTCTTTTGTTATCATTATTTTAGTTGGAGCTTTCAGTTTTTATATAGATTGTGAAGTGTCAGTTTTTATTGCCAGTATATTATCAGAGTTTAAAAAATTTAGTCTTTTAGTGACAGTTTGGCATGACCATGTGTGTTGTTTGGATTGGAGTTAGATCGATATTATGGCTTAAGCTGGAGCTCTTAAATAGGAAAAAAAGATACTGAGCTTAAGACTGTGTTGATTAGCAGGGTGGAATATACTGAGCTTTATGGTCTGTTTGATATGGTGCTGAGGAAGCAAGTGAGGGGAGGGAAAATTTGAATTCAAGGGAAACTGTATAGAAATAGAAGTTTTATTTTTTGTTTTTGGATGAATTTTTTCTCTCTTTTCCTTTCATTTTCTCCCCAAACAAAAAAAAACAAGAACATTGTGATTGTAATTTTTCCCTCCCATAAGATATGTCGTGTGAACTCAATGCATAAACCTTGTCGTGACTCCTGATGTAGTTTCTTCTGTTTATTTGGGGTCTTCCAGTAATCGTGCTGCAGCATTGCTGCAATTGGATAAGCTTAATAAAGCTCTTGATGATGCTGAGATGACAATCAAATTAAAACCCCAATGGGAAAAGGTAAATGTTTATCTACTTTTGTTAATATATGATTGTCTGAACCTTTGTAATACAGTTTGGAGTGATGCTGCTTGAATACACTTCCAGGGATATTTCAGGAAGGGAAGCATATTGGAAGCCATGAAACGATATGACGATGTATGAATTCAATAGCTTATTGCTTAAATTTAATTGGAAGTTATTTGTTCTGCTTTGATTTTGGATTTTGATCTTACTGTGTACGCTTGTGTGAATATTTGTTTGTAGGCTTTAGCTGCCTTTCAGATAGCATTGCAGTATAACTCGCAAAGTCAAGAAGTATCAAAAAAGATAAAGAGAATGAACCAACTGGTGAAAGATAGCAAGCGAGCACAAGAAGTGGAGAATATGAGATCGAATGTTGACGTGGCTAAACATTTAGATACATTCAAATCTGAAATGGTTAGTATACATGTATTCTCAATCTGTAACTAGGAGTGGTCAACAAGTATGTGCTTTCTTAGCTTTTCTTTTGCATTAATTAATATATGGTTTGGAAAGGGTATGGGAGAAAGAGAAGGGAATGAGGTATTCTATAAGAGAGACAAGAAGGAGTGAGAAATACAGTAGAAAAGGGGAACAAATATATAGAGGTAGAAGCAAAAGTTTTGGAATGGTGTATATTCTGAGTCAAAAGTATTAAATTCGGTGCACAACTATACTTGTGTAGGCTAACCTCATAGTTATGAATCCCAAATAACAATGCAGAGCGGCTGACCATAAAAATCACTATAGTGGAATTTAAGCCTAATTTAACTTCACAAAACCAACTTAATAAGGTAAGGTTTACATCCACTTATATATTATAATTTGACCTTATTTTAGTCAATATGAGATCTCGAGTACACCCCTTGAAGCCAAAAACTGGACATCTCAAGTGCGGGACTAGGAGGAACCCGATAATGGGTGACATATAGGCCTAACAAACTTGACCATGATTTTAAGAAAGTGGAATTTAAAATTGACCTAACCTTATAAAATCGACTTGTAAGGTGAGGTTTGCACCCACTTGTATACTATAATTTGGTATTATTTCTAGTTGATGTTCAATACACTGCCTCACGCCAAGGAGTAAACATCTCAAGCATGGGACTAGGGGAAATTTGATAGCAAATGATACGAGATCCAACTAACTTGACTAGGATAGACTCTGAATGACCTTGGTACCATATTAAGAAAATGAAATTTAAGCCTAACTCAACATCGCAAAACTAGCTAAATAAGTCGAGGTTTACACTCACCTATATACTATAATTTAGCCTTATCTCTAGTCGATATGAGATTTTCACTAGTTATCAACTGAATGAACAACATAGACTCCTGTTCTCAAACAGAGAAAAACACCTTAAAAAATGAACTGAGAATGTTGGAAGTATATTTATTTCCTTCTTTCTGTATCTTGGTTTCTAGATGTTTTATTTTAAAAGTTTCCTTTAACTTGGATTTCATGTTATTGATATTTATATAAGGATGTGAAATAATTCATTTTTCCATATAATCATGTATCATTTTAAAGTTTCCTTTGTGAGAATTAAAATGATCTCCATACAGGTGGAGAAGTATGGATCTGAAGAATGCTGGAAACATTTGTTCTCATTCGTTGTTGAGACTATAGAGACTGCTGTAAAATCATGGCTTGAAACATCTACGGTGGATGCTAGAGTTTACTTTCTTCTGGATACGGAAAAGACACAGACTGATAAGTATGCCCCAGTTGTGAATATTGATAAGGTATGCATTTTCTTATTAAGTCTTTGTGCAATTATAATCATGGTTCCTTGCTTGGATATCTTGCATAGACTTTATGCTTAGTATTCATGTTTATTTAGCCGGCCTGTGTTGTTCACTTATGATTATCAACTCTAAAATCTTCCCTGTATGCTATTATGAGTTTTAATATTTTTATTGTTCTCATCTTATTTGGCAGGCCTTTGAATCACCACATACGCACGCCAATTGCTTTTCATTTCTTAGGCAGTACGCAGAGGAGTCTTTCTCCAAAGCAGCCTGCTTGGTAACTCCCAAAAACATTATTGCTTATCCACAGGTAACTTCTGATTTCTTAAAGCATTGAACATTGAGACTTCCACATCACATACTGTAAATGGTTAAGAAGTTCAAGTTAAATGGGAAATTTTATTACAAAGTTTAGGGGTACTTTTGAGGCATATCACATCTTCAATAGGGAAGTGAAGAGAAGTCATAATTTCACTCCTAGGTTTCAAGGTGTGTGAAATTTGCAAAATAGCCTTTGAATAGCTTTCTACTTGCCTTTCCATCCCTTCTTATCCTCTAGCTTTCTTTCTTTCAATTTCTCTCCTTTTGGGTTGTTTAGGTTAATACAAAATTAAAGGTGCAAGGTGGGATATTGACTACATCGATCAAGTGATACCATTGTTATTTTTTTGTAAAAAGAAATCCAAGTTCCTGTGTGGTCGTTTATATCTAGGACTCTTTTAGTTATTTCTCTTTAAATTTGTCTCGGAGCTATTCTGTTCACACAGTTCTTTTTGGGGCTGTACTGGTTTATTGATTGGCAAAATACATGTTAATATCATACTTCATCTGTTATTCTTTTCAACATGTGAATATATATAGTCAATGTTCATTTTCTGACAGATCAACCTACAACCTCAATTTCATGTGTATTTTAGAATTGCTAATTCTAAATGACTGCTGAACATATTAATTATATTCTATACCTGCAGGTCTGGAAGGGCCAAGGATCAAGAAAGTGGAAACATGCACACAGTGATGGTTTCTTTGTTCAATTTGAGTCACCCTCTCTGCGAAAGCTCTTTTTCATACCTAGTTCAATTGACAAGGGACAGATATTGTGCAGGTTTCTCTCCAACTATCTCTTGCATACACTTATTTACATGAATATAAGTTTTGTAACAACCTATGGGGGTGATATTGCAAGTATCAAGTGTTTTTTTTTTCTAATTACGAGGATATATGCTTATAATAATTGTTTCTAATAAGCTTTATTTATTCTCTTTTCCCCTTAAAAGAAATTGACCCAAACAAAGTTTTAAGAAAAAAAAGCTATCTTTTCTAATGAAGAAAGCCTTGAAGGAGCTCTCAAAAAGGCTAGATTTAATAGTTTTGACTTCTATCAAATAAATTTGAACTTCAGAGTAATTTTTATGTTTAAAAATGGAATGAGTTTCTTCATAAGCTAAAATTTGCTAATGCGCATGTTAATCTGTACAAATTCTCTCATATGGCCTCTCTAATTCTCATTTTAAACTTGTGCATAAGCTAATTTTAGCTCATGGAAAAGTTCTGTTCATTTCTTCTTATTTTTCTCTATTAAAAGTGCTTATGGAGAAGTTTTTCCAAACAAGTCTATAGGAATTTGTGATTGGATGACAATGTAAAACTATTTTATATTGTAATTCCTCAAAATTTCAATCTTATTTTAACTCATTTTTAATAGGTCATGCGCTACTGCTGTTAGAGATTAACAAATTATAAATATATTGTTTGTTATTTTCAGGGATCCAGAGGGTTTGGACATTGGTGTTCATGAAGTTCTTCCCCGGTTATTCAAAGAAAAGATGCCCCAATCTTAGTGTACTTCATTAATACTTGGTGTATATTTATTTCGGAAGGTAAAAATGACAGGCTCACATGAAGGTTTGCTTGCTCAACAAATACAGATGAAATTTGGTGATCTTTTGTTTGTGTTCTTGGGATGTGATGTGACAAATGCTGGCAAGCTTGTGTGCTTCATAATTTTGTTAGATCCATCTATTATTTATTAATTAGTTTAAATTATTCAAGCCATCAAGGAGTTTCACTTTTGGTACTTTTTTTCACAATTGCCTGTTCTTGAGGTTTGGAAACTTTGGCCTTTAGTTTGTTTGTACTTCTATGGTTTGCCAAGGCAAGTATTCAAGCAGTTAGCATAGATATTTTATATGTAGCTTTTGTGGTTCAAATATCAATATTGAATTTGGTGGTGGATTTCCAAATTTAGATCAACCATTTATTTATGTATCCTCTTTTGTTTGTAGAAGAAAATGGTGCATGGATAGTGTAAAGAATGTTTACCATGTCTACCAATCACAAACCATTATATATATGTATGTATGTATATATAACCCAAAAGTCGTGTAATAATGATTTGTGATTGATAGATAGTAAACATTTTTTTTACATTGCAGTATGAAAAAGAACTGATCATAGGACTACTTAACATGAATTAAGATAACATAATCACTCAGATTACTCAAATTTGGAACAGAAATATTTTTCTGGTATTAAATATCATTGTAGGATTAAGAAGTTCTTCTAATTTTCGCAATATAATGACAATTCAGGTTCCCTGCAAAATATAAACATGTTTGTTTCATATTTGAATGGATTAGGAAACAAAAAAAAAAGTAACAGTGTTAGAGCTCATGGTTTGGTCATAATGGTTGGCATCATTTATTTGGAGGCATGTCTGTCAACACCCAATTTGTGTCATTTATTTGGTTCAAATGAGGTTCATGTTCTTGACTAGTGATCACAAAAGAACATTCATGTGGGTCACTCAGATCAATGAAAAACAAACGTTACTGGTATGAGCAAAAGAGGAAATCAAAGTGCTAGGAGAATTATCAGATTCAGATCAATGAAAAACAAACGTTACTGGTATGAGCAAAAGAGGAAATCAAAGTGCTAGGAGAATTATCAGATAAGCAAAAACTTGGTACAAGTTGCTCAACCCTAAACTAAAATGCTTACTTAAATGATGTATTACAAGTTGATACGAAGTTCAGACACTTTTCTTTTCTTAAATGATGTATTCGTGTCGGATACACGTATCGGACAACGATACTCATAGGATCCATATTGGTAAAGTGTTTAATTCAAAAAATATTTATTGGATTTTTGACAATTCTAGCATAGATTTAAATAATTTTAAAAATAATAAAAACATTAATAAAAATAAAGAATAAATTCTTTTGAACCATTTATGAAAAACAACTGAAACATACTTAGTGTATATATATTTTTATTGTTAATTTATATAATTTATAATTATATAATATATAGATTTGTGTTTTCATATCCTATATTTTAGAGATTATACGTTTTTTTGTATTATATTCGTATCAATGTCAGTGTCTGTACTAAATAGATGCTTCCTATCGATCTTTGGTATCTGTTAATAGTCTCAAATAATGTGGAAGGATACTCCATTCCTGATTTTGTTACTTAGATATACGAACATGGTTACAAGGTTAAGTTCAATTTTGTCATAAATCTAAAGTTTATCGTAAATAAAATGTTCATCGCTTTATAAAATAGAAGAAAAATGAATAAAATAAATACATGGTTTTACATGAAAGAAAATTATATATCAATTTAATTTATGTAATTATAACTTCTTGTTATTTGGCAGAAAACAAAATACTTCTATAAATAATTAATATTATTATGTTTCCTTTATTTAAATTTTTAATTTTGTATATTTTTTACAAATATATATATATATATATATATTATCGGAATTTGTCAAGAATTGTCAAGAATCAATCAATGAAAAATATAAATAATATGAATTTGTATTTCGAGGATAAATATAGTCAAATTATCATTGTTGCATCCGATGTTACCGTAATTAAAAATGATAATATTATTTTCTAGATATCATTCACTCCAAAATCTAAAAATTATTTTTAAAGAGTATTTTAATTTTTAAAGATATGTCTAATGTTTTATGGAAATAAAATCTGGTCACTAAACTCTATTTTAAATAAAAATGTTTCCTAGTTATAGTGTGATGATATATATATTTTCTATAAATGTTGTATTCTAGTGTTATTTAAAAAAAAAACTCTTATTAATGTTACCAGAATTGGATTTATAATTCAACCAGTTGAGGTATGTATTAAGGAGTTAATGATTCTACCAAATAAATTAGTATATATTAAATTTTAAATTTTATATATTTAATTTGTTTGTATATATTAACGTATCTTTGGAGAATTGATAAACATTTCCTTTGATAACCCATGTTAATTTTACATTATTTCATAGTTTAAATACCAAATAGTTCAAAAGTTTGTTTATATTAAATAAATGTGTCCATTTGTATAGCTGCATGTGCTATATACATTATCCAAATCTTGTGTTAAGCAACATGGCTCCAACTTATAATAATATTGCTATAACAACACTTCTGCATAACTTCAACTTTTAATCTTATCTCCTAAATGGCTTCAAGTTTAGAATAAGACATGAAACTTCTAAAGTGCACAAGACACTATGCTACATCTCTTTAATTTTGCTATCAAGTTTTGATATGACTTATACTTATGAAGAATCATGTCCAAATACAACCTTGTAAAATATAAAAATGTAATTGCTGTTAGGAAATATCCCACTTTGTAAAATTTATACACAGTTCACAAACAGAGTTAGAATGTGTTCTCGTAGAGTAATACACAACACAGTAAATACAAGAAAACAATCTTCAAACTTTGAACTTCAACTCAAAATAAATAAAAAAACCCTTACAAGCTAGGACCCTGAATTTGTAAATGCAGAGTCTGTTATATGTTTTAACGTCTAAAAAGTTGAATGAACTCTGAAATTTTGGACTTGCTGCAAAAGGATACCTTTGTTGTAGAGAAAAAAAATCCATGAGGCTGCAGCCAAAACAAGCAATAGTTAAACCTTATCTGATCAAATAGTATTAACAAACTCAGTGACACGACCTAGCCTTTATGTAAGACTATTATTGTCACTACACATGGTTCTTTGAGTTGTTTTTGTGTTGCACTATCAATTCAATTTTGTGGTGAAAACATGTCACATGAGATTTGCTTGGTAACAGTACTCACATCAGATCATGTGCAGTAGTAATTAGAGTTTGTGAGCACTGTACTTGTAGAGCCACACTCACTGACTATGGACCTGTCAAGCTTTATTGACCAAGGATATTGGTAGTTTTGGGCAGTGACACCAACATGTGAAGATGACCTCTGCATCCTCACTGGCCTTGGGACATTTCTCCCTTCCATTGAAGCCCTTCGCCGGCTTGGCTGCCTCTCAAACGAATCCGGCCTCGCCTTTGGTGCACTCTGTGATCTGGATTTGGCCCTTGAAGATTCTGTGTTGGCCATGTAGTTTGGAAACAAAGGGTAGTCATAGGACATGGGTTCTGTGTAGGCTGGTTTAGGTAAGGCAAAAGGTAGCTTTGTGTTGTCCACTCTTGACACTGCTGAGCAGTAATAGGGACTACTCTGTGCTGTGCTGAAAGAACACTCCTCAAAATGACCACTGTATGCTCTTGGACTGAGTTCTGTCAGTGTTGATGGTGCAGGTGATGCATTGCAGTTTTCCTCTTTTGAGTATGAACCATTTGATGAATAATATGCACAAAATCTATGATCTGAAAGTTCATGATTAACTGTGTTGTTTCTGCCTCTCAAGTTAGCTTTGGCTTCCCAAACAGCCATCTCAACAATCTTGGCATTCTCTTCCAATTCCAAACCACTTTCCATTTCCTAGATGAACAAAAACCACATTCTATATCAATCAACACAAAAACTTACTGTTATTTACCTTCTTTTTCTTTTTGTTTGGCCAGAGTAAATTAATTTAGTTTCCAAATTCACCATTGCAATATATTCTTCACATAAAAGAAGCAACTCTATATTGTGTCTGTGCTATGGTTTATGTGTTACAAAATGTTTCTCCAGTTCAAAATGAAAGTTTATCATTTTCTTACTACCTTAAGCTGAAAAGACCAATGCTTATCAGAAAATTTTCACTTAAAATTTCAAGAAACCATCCTTCTGTTGAACTCACATTATACATGAAGTTGTCCTCTGTGGTTCTTCTGTAGGGTGAAAGATTTTGGTGAACCTTTCCTTCTGAAACGATCCTTGCCCTCTGAACACGAGCCCTGGCTTGTGCTATGACCAAAGCCTGCATGCATCTTAGTGTCTCCCTGGCCTGTTTTCTCACCAAGTGACCCCTCACCAGTGCCTGCAACTTCACTATTCCTCTAAGAGCACACAGTGCCTTTCTTGCCTGTTACAGAAACATTGAAGTATCAGTCACACACACCACATACCAATATCAGTTCTCTACACAGACTCACACAAGTCCAATATTAGCCTCCCAGAAAAGTGAAGAAAATTTAAAGAGAAAACTTTTTTTTTCAAACCAAACAACTCCAAATAACACAACATACCAAGTAGGACCGAAAAACTGACTGAATTTGAATGGCTGCAGTCTCTTGAATACTTGTTGATGATATATTGGAATCAGGATTCAAGCAGATCATAGCAACATCAGCCTCATGTTTCCTTTGATCATTCTCAACATCTGGTGTGGTTGTCTGCACTGTCACTGAGGCATTGACACCAGATTCTTCAAGATTCAGTTCCCTGGAAGCTGATGATCTCCTGAAACTCCATCTTCTTTTTTCCTTGGGAGTGGTTGTTGTTGTAGTAGTTGTTGTTGATGAAGAAGCAGGAGTGGTTGGATTCTCTGTTGTGCCATTTAACAAACACTTGGTACCACATTTTTCCTTCTCTTTTTCTCTGTCTCTCTTCGCTGTCAACAAGTTCCTAAGCCATTTGCCAGTCCTCCCCATCTCTTTCAAAACATGGATAGTATCAAAAACTCAGAAGAAAATAACAAAATGAAATGCAAGATTTATTCACATCTGCTATTGACATGTTGCTTTCACTACCATGGTCCACATCTCATGCTAAATTCAGCTCAGCATTTTCACTGCCCCTCTACTTATTCCATAACACATTTTTCATTACAACTATCTCTTTCATTGCATATTTGGTCCCATCATAAGGAGAATCATAGAAGCAGCTTCCAATGGCCACCTCTTAACACTACTCCTACAGATCCATTGCCTCCAATCAAAACACTTTATCTATAATAAATTAGTTTTTAACTTTTGGCTTAACACAATTTTATACTCAATTTTTTATTTTATGATTATCATGCATTAAGAGTGTAAAATCTTTTACATTATTAATCAATTAAAGATCATAGTTACCAACAGTTTTAAAGTAGTTATTGTGAAGTTAAGGTAAAAATGAGATTTTCTTGGTTGCAATGTGTGGTTTGATTATTTGAGTTGTCGGTTAACAAGAAATGGGTTGGATCAGAAAGCATGTGAAAGGTACGTCAACAACAACTGGCAAAATTCCTTCTAAAATACTCTTTATTGGTTACAATGGTTTGGCTAGGCTCCATTTTCAAGCTCCATAATCAACCATGCAAAAATACAACTCTTACTATCACCACCAAACATACATTTCCATAATTTAACACCTCATTCAATCATGTGTTTATTTTTTATTTATAGCTAAATACTAAAGTTGTGATTTTGGCCTCTTTGTGTGAGTTTAAAAAAAATCTTTGACCTAACTCTTAAATTTGCATGTGTTTTTTTTGTTCAATTGATTCCTAGACTTAACCTATTTATTTAAAATACCATAAAAAATAAAGAATTCTAGATTTTTTTTAAAAGTTGAAATCTAAAATCTTGGATCAAGAATTAAAGTGGAGAAAAATTACAATTTATCATTCTTTTTCTTATCCATTTTGTTTTTGCTTAACCTAACCCTAGGTTAATTGACTTGATATAGCAAGACATTGTGAGAAGTAATCCAACTTTTTCCTTTACATTATATTCCTTATGGATTCAAGAGCTTTCATGCTTTCTCATTTCTCGAGCATTGCTTAATGATATTATAAATTTCAATATCTTTTTAGACAATTTTCTTTTCCCAAAATCTTTAATATTTTATTCCCAAAAAGTGTGCTTAATATTTCACATTTAAAATATGTGAAGAAAAAATGTCAATTTTAAATTTATTCTCCCATGTCCCCTTAAGAGGAAACTCTTGACTTCATCTTGTTGGCTCCCAAATTCCCACAACAACTACTAAAGTGCAAGAGTGATTTTGTCAACATAGAGTCCAATTACTTTATGTTACAATTTAATTTTATGCTGCAAGTGAGGACCACCCATAAGTACCAAAGTTTTTAAATGGCTAGATTAATTAGTTTAGATGATGACCAAAAGTCACTGAAATTGAATGCTCCATGATCCATGTACTTTAATTCTTTGTGCATCAAACTACATTCAAGACACAAGAAAAAAAAAATAACATTTCAGTTGTAATAATGAATGCATTTCATTTTTCAACTTTTAGGAAAAATTTGAACACTTTATATATGAGTAAGCCTTGCACATTGGTTTACCTCAAGTGAGGGTTCTTGAAACCATTTTCTCATAAACTAAGTTTTGCTTAGGATATATTTATTACATGTATATAAATGGGTAAGAAACAAATAGACCCATATTTTGTATTATGTTGCAATGCACAAAAGAAGTTGAAATTAGAGTCGGTGGAGAATAAAATGCATGCAAATAATGCACCATAGAAAAGGACAAGTTTTGTTGAAGCAAGAATGGTGGTTTACACATGACTAAGAATTTAAATAGGAAAAAGGGACCCATCAAACCTATAATGGAGTTGTGATTTGTGTTCTTACATCAATCAATTATGTATACATCTTTGCTTAAACAAAGAATTTGTTGGCAATCACATGCCATGTTTTATGATCATTAAGCTCCTCAATTTGAGTACCTAATTTCATTGAGGAAACAAAACATAGGGATTTGGTCCATTCACTTCCCTTATTCTCTATTTAAATGCCTTTTTTACTTGGTATTATCATCAAGCAAATTCCCTCTAATGGAAATTCTTCAATGTGGTGAAAAGCTTCACATGGGTTTCTAAGAAACATACTCATCCCTCACGTGGGTACTGTATATTTTTTAAGGTTTGAATATGTGAAAATTTGATTTAGTATTTAAATGTATAAAAAATACAAATTCAATGTTAAATTGATTCTTTTATAATATAATTTAGTATCAAAATGATTACTAAATATTAAAGTAATGAAAAAGTGATCTCGCGCATAATTATCACACCTTTTATTTATGTATAATGCATATTACATTATGAAAATGACAATCTATAACCTATTTTTAGAAATGATAGTTTGTAACCATTTTAAAATATTCTTTTCACACAATTTTGGAAGTTAAAAAATGTGTTTTGGAATTGATATTTCGGAATGAATTTTTTGTTTTTCACATTTTCTATTTCTAAAACATCTTTTGCTTACGAAATGTCCCCTATTCTTCTGGAACCACTCAAAATTGTCAAGTGTAATTTTGGTATTTCAAAAAAAGGGTAGAGGTATAGGAAGAAAAAATGTAAAGGTGCAAAAAGAAACACCCGAAGTGTTGGTATTAGAGGATCTGATTTAGAGGGAAGAGCAAGTTTGTGACAGTTTCTTCCTGCACCTCCATATCTTCTTCTGCCACCTCCATACACAACTTGAAAATACATTTTTATCCTTCTTGTGTCACCCCATAGATTAGTTTTCGGATTATATAATCTGGAAACTCATTTGAAAAAAGACTTTCGGATTACATAATCCGGAAATTAAATAAGACTTCCGGATTATGTAATCCAGAGAGTAATCAAGGATCTGAAAAATGACTTCCACATTATGTAATCCAGAATCTAATTACACATTTGAAAAATGACTTCCGGCGGAATATTGTAAAGGGGCAATTTTGGAAATTTAGAAATTTATGGAGGTGAGAGAAGAAGGTATGGAGTGCAAGAAGAAACAGTCCAAGTTTGTACGTCCAAAACTATATTGGGCCTTGTGGCCCATCATGCAGTTAACACTGTTGCTAACTCATCATGGGTTCCTTAAATGGACCCCAAAACATTTAGGATATATATGGTTACCATGTCAGAAAAATAAAATTATATAAATATTATTTCTAATTTCTATGATAATGGGTGAATGAACCCATTTGTTCTTTCATTCCTTTGTTAGCCTACACTAATTATCAATATGATTAACGCATGATGAAACAAACACTCGTATTTTTTGTACTTTTTTAGCTTATAATAATGTTTTTTTTATACCATTATCTCCACATCTGGATAGATTTTTTTTATATGGGTTGAGCCATAATACTCTTATTTATATAATTTTTTATTACTTATAAAAAAAACAATTCGATGTTTGAGTTAATTCACCATTTTATCTCATAATTCTTTTTCCTGCATCGTCGCTATGTTTTTCTTTCTGAACCCACAATTTCAAAAATTTCAAAAATGACATTGACCTTTTATTTAAAAAAAGCATCATTGGGGAGTTTGTTTGACATGTTCATCATCTTTATTCATCTCAAGTGTTGGTGGAGGGTTATTTTAGCTGTACGGAGCAAGGTGGAGGAGTGAGTTACGTTGTCGAAGTGATACTTGACTTCTATAGCTAAGAATTAAGTTTGTTTAGGAGCATTGATGGTTATAGAGTTTTTGGGGTTACCGGAAATCGAGATCTGGGAGTGTGCTACGGATTCATCAATTCAGAAGTAATCACGTTATTTTCCGAATGAGGGGTGTCTCGGAAGCAAATTGTTGATTTTCATATTGTTGAATCCATAAGCCTAATTTCTGTTATGGATTGATGAATCCGTAAGCTCACCCGACTCACCAATCCTGAGGATTTATGGATTCCACAATCCATAAGATTTACAGATTCTCCAATCTAGAAAATTTACGAATTTCCCAATATAAAATCAAAAAAATAAATATGAATTCCCAATTTTGTAAAACTACCGAATTGAATTGTGAGTTTTATGTGCATTTTGAGAATTTTAAAAAATAATAAAAATATTTTTGTCTTTACATTACATTGTAACCTTTATCTCAAACGGAGTGAGAAAACGGGCTAGCTCGGTTCATTTTGACCTAACCCATCGTTAGTGTACTAAAATTGTGTGGATTGTAAATAATAAAACGTTCGTTATAAATAAATTAGACAAATTAACGGATCAAATTCCTCAACCATTTCTAATAAATTTAATAATTTATCTGAAAAAAAAATCCTAATAAAGAAGAATGGTCACTAAATTTTGTTTTTCCTGAAACTGACATTAATGAGACGGAATGAAGGATGGTTGGTTTTTGGGGAATTTCCACTCTTCATTAATAAGAGCCACCAAAATCAAACTTAATCACATCAACTCAAAGGATACAAATTGAACCTATATTTAAAGAGAACAATAATTATGTAAACCAACATGTCTATGTCACAAAAATATACTATTTTTTGGATTTTTTTTTTAATAAAAGACTAGCATGTAATTTTTGCTGCTTGTAATGAAGATTAGCTTAAATTTGTATTTATTTTTTGAAAAAAAAAGTAGTTTTGGAGAATCTAAAAATTTGTAGTATTTTTTTCAATTTTTTTACTGTTTTTCAACTTCACAAATACACTTTTTTTTATGTAAAATTTGAAAAAAAAAATCTTAAAAGATATTCCAAAAGAACAAGGATTTTTATTATGGTTTTTGCAATCAAAGGAAAAATATATACAGTAATTTTTATTGTCTTAATAGAAACTTTTGTTAAAATTTTATTTTTACATTACTAACTATATATAAATGAATGAAATGTAAGCTTGATACAATGATTATATACTTATATTTATATATTATGAATAATATGAATGTATATCTTTCATTCTTGTTGTGTGGGAAAATTTTCAGACAAATTAAGTATTTTGAGAGAAATTAATATATGCAAATTGGGAAAAATCTTTAATAAAAAATAAAACTATAATTAAACAAATAAAATGATAATAATAATTATGAATGACAATAGTGTGGATGTATATTTAATTATATTTACTTACATAATTAAAATAATAAAAAAATGAATCTGGATAATTTATATAAGTTTATTTTGTCATTGATAAAAAAAATGGAAAGATTTTAATAAAAGAAAGAAAATAAGAAAAAAAAAATATTCTAATAGAAAAAGAAAAAGAGGTTGACTTTTTGAAAGTGTTGATATACATTGGACGGTTGCATTACCTAAAATGCATTTATGACAGTTATTAGTACGTCAAACACTCAACTGTTTTTTCTCTAGTACCCATATATTCCACCATTTTTAAAAAAACATAATATTATTTAAATCTCCCAATTCATTTAATAAGTTTTGCTTGTGATTTTATAATTATAATAAATTTTAACTAAAAATACAAATGTTTTAAAAAGAAATACTGATATTTGAACATTTTTTTTCAAACATCTAATTAATATATTATCCATCCTGTCTTAGATTTTTTCTCTCTCTTTTGTCTCTTTAGAGAAGTGTGAAATGTGATTGAACAATGTGTAGTATATATATTCAAGAGAACGTTTCCTTTTCACACTTGTCCCCAACTCATTGATCACAAGTATCCAAACTCCAAATATCTCAGCTTTGTTTGTTCTCTGTGTTAACTTTTTGTGCTATGTAAACCCCTTTTCCCTCTCTTTCTCTTTGACTTTCACAACATCATGGCCTTTGCAAGTGTCATAACCCTTGTTGCATTTCTTCTTCTGCAACCTCTTCCTTCTACATCTAACTTTCTTTCTCCCATCTTTGGTTTGTAACCATTTCTTTTGTTTTCTCTTTTGTTGGATTTCCTTGTTGTGGTGCTACCTATATGCTTGTTGATTTTCATTTTCAGTCTTGAGATTTCTTGAGTGTTCATATAAAACATTTTGATGGATCTTTATATAGCAAGATAGAAGATATGATTCTTGCATGCAGAAAGTTGTCTATTTTTAAGATCATATGTTGTTGATTCAAATCTTTCATAAAAGGGTCTTTTCAACAAGTTTTCTTTTCTTTTTTGGATGACAGCTTTGGAGTTGTGGATTGCTTTTGACATGATGTTTTGTTTTGTTTTGTTGTTATGTGAGATGGTTTCAGATGAGGTCTGCAAAGCAGTGGAATGTGGAAAAGGAACATGCAAAGCTTCTGAGAACACCACTTTCTTCTTTGAATGTGAGTGTCAACCTGGTTGGAAGCACACTCTTTCCAACGATGAGGACTCAGGCTTCAAGTTTCTTCCTTGCATAGTTCCTAACTGTAAGAAAATTAATAACTTTCTCCTATAACTTCAATCTGTCATTGTCATGTTCTTTGTTGAATTAATTTTGTGACACTGCTGCTATCAAGAAAAATATTTGTTGATAAAAAATTCTTACACTGTAACATAGCACAAGGTATTTTGCAAATCACAAATGGCTATATAGTTCATTTTCTTCTTGGTGTTTAGTTTGGTGAAATTGTCACCTTGTAGAAGTACACGAATTAACTACAGCAAAAGAGGGTGGAGAGATAACATGGTGAAAATTTTACCAAGAATATATTTCTTGCTTTAAGGGTAGAAATTTTCTTTTCATGCAGTTAGATTCTGCCACAGTTGTTTCTGACTAATATGTTACTGCAAAATTTTGGCTATTTTTACAATTAAATTGCAGTACACTTAATCCAACACAACCAAACAAAACCTGCTACAGTGTTTGTGGCAAATTGTTTCAGACCATGGAATTTGTTCTTAACTTTTTATACGTTTAGCAAGTGCCATGAGGAACTGTACAACTTTGATATAAGAAATATAGTGCTAGATGAATTTTATTCAGTAGGAAAGTGTTTGTAAAAAGTGTATTATTAACAGTATAATAGAGTTTGTGAATAACAATTCTCTTGAAAAGCATTTAATTATCTGATATAGTGAAAGATTTGAATGGTATTGTGTGTAGGTACATTGGACTATTCTTGTTCCAAAGCCCCTGCCCCTGCCCCTGTTCAAGAAAAGGCAACAAAGTCCAATGAGTCAATTTTTGATGGTAATGGAAAGATCACTAACATTTTCAGTTTGACATGTTCTTATGAAACATCATTAACATTTTGTTAATGTTTAGCTTGCAATTGGGTTGATTGTGGAGGTGGATCATGCAACAAGACATCAATGTTCTCCTACAACTGTGAATGTGAAGCTGGCTATTACAATCTCCTAAATGTCACCTCCTTTCCATGCTTAAGAGAATGTAAGATTTCAAACCTCAGTCATAGATAATGATGCCATTTGTTTAAGGGAATGATGATATGTTCTATGATTGATGTTCATGTAAAAAAACAAAAGTTTGATCTATGTTTATGTTGTAATTCTAAGTAGTTTTAGAAAATTTTGTTGAGATTTTGAAATTTTTGTGTTTAAGGTTCTCTTGGCATGGGATGCTCTGAACTTGGAATATCAGTGACAAATTCTTCTACCTCTGCACCACCTTTGAATGACAACACTAAGAATGAAGGTAAGGTTTTAATTAATTAAATAATATAAATATAATAATATAAATACAAAAAATAAATCAATAGGTTTAAAATGGTATTGATATAAAATAATAGAATCTCCAAATTATTTAATACAGTTCAATTTAGTAGACATAAATTTTAGGTTGAAACTAAATATATAAATATAAATCAACCATAAAATTTAACAGTTTTTTTTATAGAGTATCCCTTAATTTGGAGAAATTTCCAAAAAAAAGACCTATATTTTATTGTTGATATAATTCTTACACATTCAAGAATAAATTTATTAACAGCATTTTGATTAGTATTAGAAAATTGTTACAAACATAAAGTCAAAATAGTTAGAAAATTATTTATAAAGAAATAATTATATAATATTTATTAAAGATAAGTTTTTTCTGCTCTTTTTCAAATTACAAGCTCTAAACAGGAAAATAAATTTAAATAAACTATTTTCCCAGTAAAATTCATTCTTTTAATTTCTTAACCAATGTCTCTATTCATAATATTTTCTCATTATTTGATATTTAATATTTTAGGTTTATCAGGTAACTCAGTTCTACAAGGAAGTTCCCTTAGGGTGGCCATGGTAGTTTTGTTCATGACAATGCTCCAAATTGCAATATAATCACAGGATTGATTGCTTTTGGCACTATTTCATTTTGTGCTATTTATTTATTTGCCTAGGAACATTCTCTTTGATGTAGTCTTTTAAACACATGTTTTATTACTGTTTGAAATTTATTAATATTATAAATTTTGATTACTCTCAGTTCTTAATAAGAATCACCTTAAAATTAAAGTAAAAGTGTTTTATACTCCCATTGATCCTTAATACATTAAACTTATAATATAATTATAGAGACTAAAAGAATCTTTAGAAAAATACTATTAATGTATTAAATTAATCTTCATTATTAATACTTGAGAGAGAAACAATGGAGAGTAATATTCAAATAATTTCATTAATAAGACCCACCTAAATCAAACTTAATCACATCAACTCAAAGGATACAAATTCAACCTATATTTTCATTTCTAGAAAAATATATTATTTTTTGGATTAAGGTTTTTTTTAATAAAAGACTAGTATGTAATTTTTTATACTTGTATGATTAGCTTAAATTTGTAAAATATTTTTTTTTTTTAAAAAGAAAGGTAGTTTTGGTGAATCTAAAAATTTGTAGTTTTTTATTTCAAAATTTTTTATTGCCTTTCTACTTCACAAATACACTCTTTTTAAGTAAAATTTGAAAAAAAAAATATTCTTAAAGATATTCCAAAAGAACAAGGATTTCTCGATTTTTTGCAATCAAAGAAAAAATTTACACAGTAATTTTATTACCTAAATAGAAACATTTGTTAAATTTTTATTTTATTTTTACATCCCTAACTATATATATAAATGAATGAAATGTAAGCTTGATGGATTGGTACAATGATCATATACTTATATTTATATATTATGAATAACATGAATGTATGTTACATTTTTGTTGTGGTCATATGGCAAGTTAGTATTTTCATGAATGTCTATTTCTTTGACTTCATTGGCAGAGTTCACAAGGTATTCCTGCCGCAAACCCTCCTTTGCAAACTTAGTGGAATCACCCACCTGTCACAATGGAATGTAGGAGAATATTTTAGATATTACAATAAATTCAATCAAATTAAAATTAACCATACATATAGCTAAAAAACAGCCAAAACAGCAAAACAGAATCAGCAAAACAGCCCTCTATTCCCATTCACTGTTACTTTCCTTTGCCTTTAAGACTGCAGTAATTATCATCAAAATACTCAGGCTTGGTGCTTTGTCTTTTGAGCCTGTTCCTTGCTATTGGGCCTGCTCCTCTTGGGCGGTAACACATTACCACGGCCATATATTGATGGCAGGAGCCATTGGAAGAAGCCCACATTAGTTTCTCCTTTCGATCTACTTGTTGAGTACTCAACTAACATGTTCCATAGATCCCCAACTGTCCATCTCTCTGACAAAATACAGTGAGCAACCTGCCACAACATCAATCAAAGTACCTAGTAAGAAATTTTCAATGCATAGGATCGATAGTGTTACTACAAAAGGAAGATCAAATTACCTCATCTAGGCTCTCTAATGCTTTCAAGCCAAATGTGTAGTATGCTATGAAAGGTCTTCGAGCCTGTTAGGAAAGAACCAAGAAATAATTGGTTTTCAAGCATGATAATTCAAAGGTAAACAGAATTACTGAGAATGATTAATCCACCACATGTTTGACCCAATTCCTCACCACCTCATCTTAACCATCACATTCCCACTACACAAAATCATCAATAGTTTGAGTAATCCACCACACCATATCTATGCTGGTGAGCAAGCAAACCACAAAGATAAACCTCCTGCCCAACCACCCTCTCGTCTGCCTGAATTTCATACTCCTTTTTCTTTTCTTTTGAGAAATAATTTAAAACTATTTATGAAATAGATAGAAAATATCTAGCCGTTAATATCTATATTATCCTCTCTTCTGTAATTATCTCTTAGGATTTGCTACTATATTTCCTTATGTTATATTTTAGCTTTAGTTATCGCATTTCCTTATATCATGATCTGTTTCCCTATTTAGCTGGATTCTGATCAGTATATATAAGGGTTAGTATTCTAGGCTTTGTGAACATATCAAACAAAATAATACATCGATACATCTTAATTAATATCAATACAGTTTTTCATTCTCTTCAATCTTTCTTCCCCCTCCAAAGCCTAAAGTCACATAATTTCATGTATCAACAAATGGTTAGCATAATTAATCACATTATTTTGTCGAGTCAGTTTCCAATAATTCATTTACATCAACCTTTTGTCAATATGGTGATTTTAGTGATCCTCCGGCGATCAAAATTTCAATACTACAATCACGTTATTGATCATCCAAAAAAGAAAAAAAAAATCAAATACGGAAACTATTTGAATCAAACATAAGCTCTATGACCACAACATTTACAACAAGAACATATAACAAATTTACCACAAAAAAGGGCCCAAAACGGTGGTATATAATTGAGCATGGAAAACTAAGGGTAGAGGGATTCCTAAATGTCAACTCTAGCCTAGCAAACATTTCAACTCTTACTGAAAAATAACAAGGAAAATAAGTAGTTTTCCATAATGTAAGGGTAAACACACAAGAATTTATAATGCATTCAGAACACTCACAGTTACAACTGTCTCATTCTCATACAGTGACGGCTAAAAATATAAAATTACCTGAGAAACTGCAAGCCACTGAAGTATGGTCTTTACTTCAGGATCTCCTTTAAAGGCACCACATCCCCAGTTTCCAGTTGCAACCCCAATATTATTACCCTGGTCCATCCTATGATAATCGTTTTGAGAATTTGGAGTTTCATGATTTGAAAATTTTCCTTCACTTGTTTCCATAGATGTTGAGGTGGCACCTTCAAACTGTGAATAAAAGAGTGTTCAAAGAAGATAAATGAACAAAGACTAATGGATACCTGAATCCTAATAAATAAATAAAGTTGGTTCACCTAAATCCACTAATACAATATCATTGTTTACAGAAAAACATTGGAAAAGACTAACCAGTGCAAATGAACATCCATTCTCTTGCAACTTTTTCTGATATAGTTGATATTTACATTGGTACAGAAAACCACAGAATGCCTTATTGATCTCACTGCAGAAATGAACAAGTTAACTTTAGATTTTATTTTATAAAATCACCATGAACAGTGTTAAATACTTAAAAGGGTAAATTATTACTAAATTAGGAATAATTTACCCAGTAATTCCTTTTTCAAAGTCTCTAAATTTTAGGGTATAAAACTGAACTAACATGAAAAAAGAGCTTTGTTTCATGAATGACAAATATTATGGATACTATAATAGCTACTCTGTGTAATAAAACAGGCACATTGTTCAAAAGGATCGAGAAAAAGAAACTAAAGGCAATTCTCAAAAAAGTGTTTCCACCTTGCAGGGAATGCATGTGTGTAAAACACACCTTTTATAAACAATCGCAAATTTCAAAGTCTAAACATCAAACATAACGAATTCAAGATTATATTCTCATAGTCCATAAATAACTGTGGTTTTGCATCCATAAAAGCAGTAGCCACATAACCAATATTAACAGACCGGAGGAGAAAATTTTCCCTGTATTGTCTCATCCCTGGGCTATGTAATGCATCGATTGCAACAATCGTGGTTTTCCGTCTTCCAAGAGTGTCTACTTCCCTTTCATCCACATAATCACCAGAAAACCGAAATGATGATGCATACCTAAAGAATTAGACAATACTATCACCATTAGAATATGAAGAAAGCAACCAGCAATTAAAGCAATGAGTAAAGTAGGTAAACAGCTGAAAAACATTAAGTAACATCATATCAGAATAAGTATTCTTTTAAATTTCCCCGTTAACCGTATAAACATCATTACAAATTCAAAGTAAAATGTCCAATATTTATATTCTTAGGGATGATATAAACTTAAGTATTAAAAATGTGTCATACACAAGTGTGCAGACAAACAAGGAGAAGAAAAATAAACGCAAAACTTGAATCTCTCAAGCTACAGCAAAATATTGGCCATCATAGACAGACAAAACCCGAGAAAATTCACTATGCAAAAGCATAACAATCAATAAACATGTTTTTCTACCTCCATATTCAAAGAGAAATTGAAAAAAATTATCCCATCACAATTTTTAAGTAAATAAATCTATTAGTATAGTAGGCATCAACAACTACAATTTCTTATACAAGTTCATATCCATTAAGTATCACTAACCCTGTATAACTTGAGAACCTTTCCACCCCAACAACTTCTATTGCCTCGTTATCTGCCATGGCTGGCAAGAATAGCATCCCAGCAATCAATTCTGGACAGACCATGAAGCGGATTTCCTCCTATACAGTACATTTACGACCAAATTTATCAAACATCAATAGAACAAATGTTCATGTGACAGAATAAATATCTCAACTTAAGAATCTAAAACATGAAGAAAGGTGATAAATAAAACATGTACACAAAGACTACACCAATATGCTGAATATGCTTATACAAGGAACTATGGTATAAAAGCTATTATAATCACCAAAAGTTTATAGAAGGTGGAAATAAAAGCATATTGTACCTGTACACACCCCCAACCAAGAGCACCTCCCCCAAGATATTTATCTGCAAAATCAACTTCAACAACTTCACTTGATTGATCTTCTATGAGCCCTGAACTGTGAACCTATTTAAAATGCCAAAGGGTTACCTATTACAAACCAAATGGATAATTTAAAAATAAAAATATATATATATATATTAATTTTCTAAAGTTTAAAATAAATTTCCTTCAATTACCTCAAATCTGCACAGAGGTACAGAAGAAGTGCTCCAAAAGTTGGCATCTGGGCAAGAAATCTGAGTAGAATCATTTTTTAAGTGAAGTACTTTTCGCTCAAATGAGACAATTCCCTTGGGCATTTTAGCACTTATCCTTTGAAAATAGTGAATGATGCACCAAATCTTATTTTCCTGTTTTTGACTGTAATTTTCATACAGACTCCTGAAAACATAAAAATCGATCTTTGTATTTCCAAAAATAATAATTACGACATATGAAACAATAAAATAACTCTTTCATACAGATTATGCCAATATCAATTCTAGCTCTCTCACTCTTTCTCACTCCCACAGGCACTCTCGCACACAAGCACGCGTCTAAGATATATCAAGTGCCACAGCATCTTGACACCACTAGGATACCTAAATTACGACTAAAACAAGCAAACAAATAGGTGGATACGAATACTTGGAGGTAAAAAAAATATATATATATAAATAGCTAAAGTTTCTTACGAAAACAATTTATCAAAGTTGATCATCGGAAGATGCTTCACATGTCTGTCTTTGACTGGGAATACACAAAAGAATGAGCAGCAAAGAAGAGCAGCAATCAACTCCTGAAAAGCCAGAAATTGGTAATATTAACCATAACCATCTTCATCATGCATGAGTGCATGTTAAAATCATGCATCATACAATAAGATCGGGTGGCAGTAGAAATTGACAGTGTTAACCATCTCCAGCATGCATGCACGCATGTGACAATCAAGTATCATACAATAAATTGGCATCCCAGGAGAAGCAGCCTTAGTCATGCAAGCAACAGTTATGACAGCGGTGGCCGCCTCAAATCAATGGCAATAGCAATATCAGTATAAGAAAAGTTTTACTATAGTGTGAGTGATTTGAGAACTGTTTCTTATTTGAAGTGAAAAATAGAAAAGAGTAACATTTAAGAAAGTAACCTGGCTAAGGAAGATTATCCCCGGCTGCTGTGAATCCAATAAGCGAAGAGCAGTTGTTGTGAAGATAGCATTGTGAGGGTTTTGATAATGTGTTTCCAACAAAGAGGGCAATCTCAAGAGCAAATTGGCCAATACAGGAATCACCTCCTGAAACCACTTCCTAGATTCCTCTCCAGACATAACCTGAAACAAATCCATGTAATGCGGGCAATTGAAATGGTGAAATTTAAAAGTGAGGGAAAAAAGTAGCGTTACGTCGTCGAAAAAGTGTGCGTAACCAAGCGAAGTGGAAGGGGATAAGGGTTTGGAAGAGAGAGAAAGAGCATTTCTGAGGTGAGAAATTTCCTGGAACAAGAGGTGGCCCGAGTGAACTCGACCTCCGCCGAGTTCTCTGAGCGTTTCCGCCGCTTGGGAGGGCCAAAACAGAGAAGAAGAACGCATGTGAAGTGGTAGGTATGGCAGAATCGATCGCAACTCTTCACTTTCTTCCATTTTCTGAATGAACAAAACAACACCGTCTTTCAAATCAAAACAAACGGATAAATTCTGAATGAACACTCTACTCCCACACGTTTACAAACACTATTTTAGCCCTAATTGCAACTTTTACTTTCAAACAACCACATTTTTTTCTTTTAATTTTTTTTATGTACTTTATCTTTCATTTTTTTAAATGTTGCGAAGTTTATTATTTCATATTTTTTTTCGTAAAAACCACCAAATGTAATTAATATTTTTTTTACTAGAGTGGCTGGATATTTTTTTTTTAATTTTATTTATCTTGTATTCCATTCCAAATTAGGTCACCATTTTTTCTTGCCTTTCCAAACAAAGTCCATAAACACCCAATAAAACAAAAAGTGCAAATTGAAAAGAATTTGAATGGTTTTTTAAAAGACGGGGAATCCACTACAAAAAAATTACATCTCTAATTTCGGTTTTAGATTCCAGATTGCACTGTTGACAATGTAAGTAAATTGCAATTAACTCTAAAATCCAAGAAATTTACAGATCAAACAAGTCACAATAAGAAAGAAAAGCTGATGAGTCAACACCAGTGGCAATGGGGTGACCAATTCAACATAAGCATAGAAAAGAGTTGATGTGATGTATAAGGACACTTTCGTCTTTTTGAACACACCCATTGCAGGAAAAAACCAGTGCAAAAAGCAATTGCCCTAGTTGAACTGAATTTGATTTAAAAACTATATCCAAACTGATAGGATTAATAAACACCCCAAATAAATTATGGTGCTATGGTTGCTTCGTTTGAATCACTCTTAGAGCGAAAGAAACACTCACGTTACTCACTTAAACAGGGTGTTTTGCAGTTTCTTAGCCCCTCCATTAAGAAAATACAAGAATAAAACATGTAAACTCGCATTCATAGATTTGTTTTTTATCTTGACTAGCACAGAAGAAAATGATTACAGAAGGAGAACCACAGGAGGGTGAGGAGTATAGGTATGAAATAAAATTCAATTACACTCTAATTCTCTATTCTAACTTGTTTTAACAATTCACAATTAAATGCAAATGACATTGAAGCTATAATCATGATTTATTGTCCACAATTTGAAATGAGTACATAACGCTACCTAGCTCTAGGTAGATACATATCTACAGAAAGTCTTGAAATAGGACCAGCAAGAGGGGGAAATTGACAAGCTAAAACAATCATTCCAAAGACTTGAGAAGTCTAAACAACGCAGCTGCCTCTCTAATCCGTGAAAACTCGATGCAAAACGCTTGAACTTCAATGAAGAGATCTTTAACTGCAAATTGGGGTCATTTACTAAAATCAGTGGCATGCTGCAATTTTCTTTCTTTTTGTGTTCCAATTAATATACACAATGACGTTCATTTACAGGAAAATACATAATTGTGAATTAATAGCAAACAAATATGAAACCAGACAAAATCAACTCTCAACACTGTTTTTATAATAAAGGATAAGATATCCTCAAAAATCTAGTCCAAGAAAAAATGACAAACTAAGAACATAGAACACGCAACACTGTATGTCAATCTCTCAAGAAATACAAAGACTCCAATATTGTCCTCTAGACACAATAAACTCCAATGGTAAAAGTTGAGCAGAGAAAATAGCATTTTTTTTCCAAACCGAACAACCCATCTTCTTGAACCTCTATTAGTGTCAAAACGACTAAAGTTAACAAAGGAACTTCTGGAGATCCTTGGAGGGAACCCAAGGTTTCTTCTAATTCATAATAGGTACAGGCCTAAAGCATAGTTAAATTCAAATTGCAGGGTCGCAGAAACGTATGATGTGGTCACAAATGATGATCCGACAAAATATTGGACTTGTTGGTAAGTCGTATGTACAATGTAACTGAATTTCAGTACAACAAAATGGTAGCCCAACAAAATTCCCATTGGAGATTTATTTCCCAAATATTCTTTTTTTTATATACTAGATTGCAAAGCTTATTTAAGGTCATGTGACAAACATTTCTAGAACTATTCAGGAAAGAAAAATTGTTTGTTAAGATGTGTGCCTTCAACAAAGTATTATTAATCTGCTTACAGTATTAACTAACAACAGTTTAAACAAATTCCAAGCATGTTCAAGTATGTTATTTCCACACCTTCCACTTACCATCAATCATTATTTATCCAGAAAAAAACTAGTCATTAACCAACAATTCATCTTCTTCCCTTTACTCATTTTTTTTAAGAAAATGTTACTTGAAACAAAGTTATTCAACAATGTACCAACTGGGTAAACTCACCATTAATAATGTCATTCCGAATTAGGCTTTGCAAAAACACACAGACAAGTCTCACAAGCCTGTTTTGCATGTATTTATCCTGAGAAAAAAGTAGAAAGCATAGGTATTAATGTGAAATTAAAAAAAAAACATAGTTGTCTTGTGAAGTGCATAGACATAAATGACTACTAGAACAATGTCAAATTTGCAATTTTGTATGCCAATATTATTTAATGGACACAGCACATCTTTCTCTTCCTCTCACTGCCTATCTATCTCCTCCACACATTTGTTCTTATAGGGATAATTGTTTCTCATCTAATTACCTATATATGCAGTTTATGTTCCCACTAATCCAAATATATATAAATATATTATATATATATAGTACTAAAGTACCACCACACTTCATTATTTTGGTCTGATGGAGCTTTATTATGTATGTAGTAAAAAAAGTTGAATATGATCAAGAGTATAAATGCATATATATGCATTAATAGGGTTTTTAATATTTATTTTTTATGTATTAGGTAAACTCTCAGGAGTTTATGAATCAAGTTTACAAAAACGACACAAGTGTACACAGACTCTACAATTTGACAACCTTTACTATCTCGAAAGCACTTTTTTCATACCAAAAGACAACAGATAGATCAGTGATTAATGTCAAATTTCAGACCTAACATCATCCCTTCAGGTCAATTATTTCCCTATCATGTTTTTCCAAAAATCTACCATATCCCTATTGTTTTTATGTTTACCATGCCACTTCCATATGTGAATAAAATATCAGAAAGAAACAAAATCCAATATCCCTACGTAATCTACAAGTCAAGAAACTGAATACCAGTAACTGTTACACAAAAGCATAATGTTTTGTGGAGAACACATTTGTTTTGTGGAAAGTAAAAGCTTATGGCAATAAGGCAAAGTGAAGTACCTTGATCTTCACACAGGATTGTATACAATTAGTTATGTACATGTGAATAAATTGTGATGGTAGTTCAACTGCTGTTGTAAGCCTGTTCACAACTTCCATTGAATGTAGACTCATATCCATACTGACAAGTACTGTAAAGTATCTGCATCCATAAATAAGCAAATAGAAATAAAGAAAATAATAGGAACAGGGTAATTTATATAATAGAGGACAGAAAATTTTAATATATAAAAAATGCATACTCTGATATTTCCGGAGACTTTATCAACTTAGTGAGAACATCAACTGCAATAAGGGGATTGTTTTCCACCAGTTCCTGAATTTAAAAAAAAAAAAAACGAGAATAAAAGATCAAGACCTGACTTGGTCATCGACTCACCAAAATGATTACAAAACCACGTACTGGCAATTTTCTTGGTGTCAGTCCACAGTGATATACAAGCTTTGGATCATTTGCTAGCTCCACCAGGACTTGCTAGATTAAAACAAAGTTACAAGTCGTACTCATTAAACATTTGACAAATTAAAACAAAGGTACAGGATATACTTTCCATACTGCAATGTGATGCGATTCTGAAGCAACTAGCAAGGAATAGCAGATTATCATTTACTCTGTATATTTTCTCTTTCTCAGCACAGCAGTAGTTCAGTTAGGTTATTATATTTTGACAAGCTATCACCTCTAACCAACTGATAGCCAGTTAGAGTCATTTCAATAAGAATTTCATAAACTGTCAGTCTCTCACCTAAACTCAATAATCATTGATGCTATAGTATAAAGAAAAATCTTACAGTGGTTTACTTAGTTTTCCTAAATATCCCCAACCTAAAAGAAGAAAATATTTTTTCCTTAAAAATCAATCAGGAGTCCCACCGCATAATCTTATTTGACTTTACAAGTTTCAGCGTTGGATACAAACCATAAGGTTTTCCCTTTATAAGCAAGCAAGAAATAGAGTAGTGCTTGTTCAGAATGAGTTCATTTGTCCTTACAATGTTCTGCTGCTGTCACTTAATGATGTCCAGTGTCAGTAGGCCAATTCTTCACTAGCTTCACAGACTTTAGTCATATTAAAAAAGCTATTTTTTTCTGGCCATGTGCAATCCATATGCCACTTGGTTATTATAACACTCATTTTAAGATGTTTCAAGAGTTGTACAAATGATTTGAGACAAGATTAAGAGTTTGGCTTTATTCAGTGTAAAGTACAAGATCTTTTCAGGTGGTTTATCCATTTATCCGTAACAGAGATGCAAAGAAACTGGGTATCTTTGCTCCTACAATGTTGTCCTATTCTATCAAATAATAATAATAATAACCTCTTGTTGTGCCGGTGCAAGGGCTCCCTTCAGAGCTTTTGCAATTAAGTCCCTTACTGCAGCCCCTCTGCTGGTATCAATACACATACCATAGTCCCACATAAGTTCATGATTGTCATCAGGGTTGAGCCAAACTAGCTGAAAAGGGTTCCAAGTATAAATAATTTTAATCATTAAGATTCAATAATCAAATATAGAAGATACAAATATGCAGTACCTCCCCATCAAGTATAGGCAGCCTTGGTGGAAGTGGTCTGATCCAATGAGGATTTAATCCTTCCAATGAAAGATTTGACAACAAACCAACTACTGCCTCTTCTTTATCTCCAGCACCATGTTTAGGTTTTGTTCCAGGTCGCACATCAAACCTATAAATTCATAATTATAATAATTTACATATATATGACTTCGAATTGCCACTCTAAAATAGCTATGTGAAACCATTGAAGAGACAAACAAAGTGAAATTTAATAATAAAAAAACTACATATATAAACTAGTCAATCCACTGCATGGGACATACTCTAATGAATCTGCATCACAACTTGGGGGAACATCTGGGTCTGGGACAACATTTTTTACAGTACCATCTTTTAATAAGCAATGATATGGTTCTAGATGAACTTTATCAGAAAACTGCTGCTTCAACTGATCTAGTGGAGGGAACTCCTGGAATCAGAGAGGATAAATAAGTACAGAAATCCTAAAACAAGGGAAGGACTATCCTGAGAAATTTAAAAAGGCAGGGATATATCTCAGAGACGTTAGATATATAAGGAAGGACAATATTGGATATGCTACAGGTAAGTACTTTGCATATCGTGACTTACATGTAATGACTGATCAAATCCTTTAACATAATCTGATGCAGACTGTTTAAGAAACTGCAATCCTCCAGGAAAAGAAAAACACCTCAGAAATTACAAACCACTAAAGATAAATATCTAATGAAAGCGACAGAGTAAGGAAGATCAACAGCAAACATTTAGATGCATGCTGCATGCGAAACAAGTGACAGAATCTAAAACCAAAAATACGTTAGCAGCGTGATTAACCAACAAACAACATTCCATCCACAATTTTTCCAATCTAAAACAAATTTAATGACCAAAAAGAAGATATATTTTTTCGAGAAAAATGTTCACATCAGCAGTATCTATTAATAATGATATGAACCAAAAGCCAGGTAAGTAGACTCCCTTAAAAAAACTATTTCCTATATCATACTACTTATTAAAATTTCCTTTTTCCAAAAAAATTTCACCAAAATTACAGATAAAAATAACACCTTTAAAATATTGATCGGCTTATTCCACACTTAGCAAGAGTATTTTTTGCATAGTACCTATAACATCAAAACTTGCACAAGGCTAACAACAATCTCTACAAATCTCCTCTTTCTCAGACTATAAACTCAGAATTATTGCAAATAGGTAACAATAAAGAAGTTTAACTGCATAGAATAGGAATGACGTTCAACACAAAACATCATTATGGAGAATAAATAAAAGACTTCGCAATATATGTGACTATTGTTAAGACAAAAAAACAGAATATAACCTCTTTCCCACTGTTGGAGCTATCAACACCGAGTAGCTGCAGAATAAATGCCCTCTCAACTTTTTCTGACCCTTCATGACAGGAAGCCTGTAACCAATAGATTATCCTTAGTAATATGACACAATAACACAAAATGTAGAGACAGAAAAGCATCTAACTTTTTGCTTATATAGAGATGAAATGATACGATTCCAATTGCTTATCATTAACCTTGCATGACTGTTTCAGCTAAGATTTTCATTAGAAGTTCCAAAATGGAATTGTCTAGATAAATCACAACACCCCTCAACATATTTCAGCAGGCAAGCTTGGCTACATGAGCCAAGCAATCATCTAATCTAACACTACTTAGCTCTGTTAATATCCAGATTTAAATAACACCACTTGTGAAGGCTTTCTTTTTAATGGTTTATCCTATTGCTCACTTAGCTCTTCCTCTCACCTCTAATTGGACATCTGTATTATCTTCCATTCATCCGTTTTGCTTGCTCACATGGATGTCCACTCGCTAGTTTAACTTTAAATAAAAAAACTGTTGGAGTATACTGTATAGCATACTGCTTTCTGTCAGTCAAAGCAGTACTGGTAAGACAGTCATTTTATGCTATTCTTATGTTGTAAATAACTAATAGTTGGTTAGATCTAAGTAAGTATAGTATCCTATCAAAAGCAATCAGTTGTACCTCTCAAACCATATCAATAATATATTTTCTCAGATTTCTCTTTATTCTCTTAAAGCCATATCAGTTTAGCACGAACTCAAACATTTTTCTGCACCATAGTGACAAAATTGTGTTAATTCACAAAAAATCACCACCAAGTATGGTAAACTGAGTTCAAATTCAATTTGCACAAACTCAAGTTTATGGATAAATGTTAGTTAACTAGTTTTTTCGATAGCATGTCCATTAATAACTAACAACGTAATTCTAATTTAGAAGAAATACAGTTAATTGTAATCTGTCACAACTTCAGATTTGAGAAACGGTGAACATTGGAATATCACTCAGCAATAAAAATGTTAGCTTTCCATATGTGTATAAGATTTCAGTCACAGACTCTTAAATGCAATGCAGCACAGATGCGGGTATAAAAGCAGTTTTTCCATTCTGTTGACCCATTAATCCTCAACTAATTTCACTGATAAAACCTTGTTCAAGGTGCTTGCTCGTCTTTCTTATGTTCACCACTTCATATTTGTTAAAGAATCATATCATCCTTCCCTTGCCTTCAAAAACTGGCCCAATCTCCAGAGAATTAGACAAACCATATAGGGCACCCATACAAAAAAAGTTCACAAGACAACAACAACATAAATAAATAAAAATAATTGCTTACGTTGACAACAAAGCTTATGAAGGGATTTGAAGCAGGTTTCTGGGATGAATAAGCCTCAACTAGCAGAGAAAAAGCTATTAACCTCTCAGTGGGGGTGAGAACCTTGTTGTCCTGCTCAAAAGATTCCAATTAGACAACATTCAACAACACCCCAAAAAATCTGTATCCAAGAAAAATTAAAACACAAACCCCCTTTAAGGAAAAGGAAAACCCAACTCATTATTTTAATTCAACGCCATTTCCACCTAATCATACTAACAATTTAAAAGGAGAAAAAAGAATCCCCAAAATGCCGACATGCCAGAATGAGTTTCGAATCAGTGTCAAATTAAGTACACGATTTCCGATATATAAACCCTAGAAAATTGAATTGCGAGTGCGGATTGAAAAGGGCGAAAAGAAAAGGGATTGTTACCTGCAACAGGATGAGGAGATAGGAAGAGAGAGTGAAATGACGAGATGAAGGGATTGAGGAGTTGAATTGGGAGAGGATCTCATGGAATGGACGCTGCTCCGCTCTGAGCAGAGAGTAAAGCGCTTGCGATTCTTCGCCACTCAACCTTTGAATGCTCATCTTCCAGATTGCGTTCCTGTGTTAGGGTTTCACAATTTGGGACACACTCTTTAATCAAAACGCGATTTCTAGGTTTTCTTCCTCTCTCTCTCCCTTCTATGTTGCTCTGCTGTTAACACTCACCACCATGAACAAGAACAACTAAAGCAAATTAAATTATTTTTTTAAACTACAAATAAATTATCTATTTATTTATTTATTTACTGACATTATTCAATTTATTTTATTTTACAGTAAATAAATAATTTACCTCGTATTTTATTTACGTCAATAATTTAAGTCTCATATTTTTTTAAAAATTATTTAGATCTCTGATATTAACTTTTTTATTTTAATCTCTAAACATGTGTATGTGTTGTTATTATTATTTAATTTTTTTAATTAGCTATAAATATTTGTTTTGACCTAGTTAGGGTAAAATTCAATAAGTCTATTATTATGCTACTTTATAATTGAATGAAAATGTAAAAATTCAATCAATACACTTATTTTTTACTTTTCTTGTTTTTTGTCCTATTACTCTCTTTTAAACAACATATTTTTCACTTATTCATGAAAAAGGAAATAAAGTAATGAAAAAATAGTAATTCACTACATTTTTGTAAAATGAAGAATAAAAAGGAAAAAACACAAAAAAAAAATCATTTTTGTATCAATAATCAAAATCTTTAACCAATGATTAAAGCATCACTAGTTTTAACAATTCATGACAAAAATTATAAACAAATCACTCTTCCAATTGTTACTAGTTTTCTTCTCTATATACATATACAATAAACATATATATATATATATAATTTTGTAATCACTTTTATAATCTTATCTATATAAAAAGCACTTTATTTTAATAATAAATCATACAAAATTAAACATTTTATATAATTTTCAATACAAAGCATACATGCATTTCGTATTGTGTCAATCATCGGAAAAACATGGTTTTGTTTTGTACTGAAAAATTACACAAACATTCCTTTTTTTTATCACAACCTATATAAATGTATTTCCATGAAGAGTATTTCTTAAAATGATAAAAATAAGGCGGTATAGTTAGCAAAAAAGAGGGGGTGTGAATAACAAACACTATCAAACTTTCACACGAAAACAAAATGGGTTATATGTTTCCATTTTTAAAGCCTTTTGGTTTTAGGACAATTTCTCCCTGCACATATCACTTTTAACCTGCACCCTATTATCTTTTGAAATTTCTGAAATTACCCTTCTTTTGGATTTGAAAAACCAGAATAATAAATATAATTCAAAATTAAAAAAAAATACATTCTGAAAAGAAAAAATCCAAAACACAAACCGTCTTTTTTCTAAAGTTATTTTCGTTATTTTTAGAAGAATATTTTTATCATTTTAAATAAAAATTGAATGCATGTTAGAATTGATATGGTGAAAGAGAATTTGCCTTTGTTTTAGATAAGAAAACCTATATATAATATGTATATCTATCGTATAGATTTTTCCAAGACACTTTTGAAAAAAAAGTAAAAATTAAATTAACTATATCGAAGTTATTTTATTTAATTTCTCTAAATTTGTATTTTGATGTATATATAGGTTAATTTGAAGTTATATAAAAAATTATTTTGACTTTTGTTTCAGTTGGAATTGTGAAAAAATGTTAAAACATGGTGAATAGAATACGTTGATTTGAGAAAGAAAAGACAGAGCAAAAAGCCTTTATTTGTGGGTTTGGATTGATGAGAATGTGTATGTTGAAGAATGAATACAAAAATGAATCCCATGGCAAATTCAACTTGAACAGTGCATGACACCTTAGTTTTTAATTATTAGAACTATCATTATCTTAGGTGGCACCAACTATATCATGTTGTCTTCAAATTATATCACAAGATTGTAACATAAATTCATCATCAACTTAGGTTAAGATTGTAACATTCACATGTGTAGATGCGCTCAAAGTATTTGCATTGGTACAGGTAACTGTTTGGTCTTTGATTTTTGCAAAGTCCTGTTGTAATTCTTTTACGTACCTCAACTGGGTTCTGAATCCAGTGGATTGTATGAGGTTGGTTGGTTAATGTTTTCTTGAGTTTGGTTTAGTTGTTCCTTAGTTAAGTTAGAAGGTGTCCCTTGATAGGAGGTTGGTAAGGCGCTAATTCTTTATGTATAAGGATTGGACCATCCCTAAAGTGGTTTCCATTTATTTATTTTTTATTGCTGATAAAAAAATGTTAAAATTATGATGTTGCCCTCAAATTATATTACAAGATTCTAACATAAATTGTTCATGCTCAATTTAAATTTAACTCAACATTTTGTAAAATCGATTTATTAAGTAAATTTTGTATTCATTATATATCATGAAATATTTTTATTTATAATTGATGTGAAATTTTAATTCATATTTTTATTTATAGTTGATGTGAAAATTTAATAAAATAATATTATGACTTGTTTATATGTTAGAATAATATTTAAGATGTAATTTATTTAACTAACCTAATTCATCTTTTAACATGGATTTTGTGAGTTGTATTCAAATCCAAGGGTTATAACTACAAGCACACAATAATAAACAAATTAATATAAGAATATAAAATAATATTTCAATTTTACTTAAATGTGAAAATAATTGGATGATTAGAAAAAGAATACTTTTAAAATTAAGACATTTGTTGACATTTTTTTTTAAGATCATAGTATACTTACAATTATACACACAATTATAATTATACTTGTATAGATAAAGTGAGTTAGATAGTATTTGAGATTGGTTGTACAATTGTTGCAGTGTCGATTGCTCCCTTGTTTTTCAATGATCCATTTTCAGATTTCTTCAATACTCATTCTTCTTAATTCCTCAACGCTCGTCGAGAATTGGCATGTAAAAGATACTCTGACGATTAAGTAAGTACTATGTGTTAAGAGTGTACAGTGGAAACCGATAAAAAAACATACCTAACTTCAGTGTAGAAAACTTATTTATAGCATTGAGTAATGGACCATCAGAATGATGGATCAAATCTAACATGTATTAGTGTTAGCTGATTTATAAGGCAGTTTACCTTAATTTATCGAAACATTACTCGGATTTGATGGGCTGTGTCATGACTTTTAGGAAGTTTCTACAACTTCCTTAACTATTGTTTATTACAATTGTACATTAAATATATTTTTGACTGATTGGTCACCGAAATCGAATAACGTGGTTTGTTCGACACCCAACCAGTAAAATAATTAATTAAAAATAAAATATATAAAAAATATTACTTAAACCATACAATCGTTTGTAAAAATAAAATAGATAAAACAAATAAATAAGCTCACACCATATCTTACCTCCTTCATGATATCACAATGCTATAAATCCAATTTCAAATGTTATATAAACATTTCCCAGTTTTATTGTATTCTTCTTAAGTTTTTAACAACCATTTAGGAGACATGGGTGTAATTTTGGCACAATTAAATCATTCAAACTCTTGTGGATAAAAAAATGTTTTAATTTTTATATTTAAAATGTTAATTTTTGATTGAAGATTTAGTTAATTTATCTTCTTAGAAAAATTGCAATTGCATCATGAATTTTGTGTTAAATGACACGTATACTCCTCACACATTTTAAAACAACAAAAGTTCATTTGAAACTGCAAATATTGAAACCAACTATTCTACAAGTGAGTTTGTAGAAAGAAATATTATATTATAATAAAATAATAATTTATTTAAATATTAAAAATAAATATAATCGACTTCAACATATCATTGTTATTTTAAAATAAACTTACATACATCTTATACTTTCAATAAAATGGCAATCATACACTTATAGTTTTTAAATACATATTCATACATACCCTTTTCCATTGTTTGTGTGTGAATAGCAATGGGGGTGTTCTTTTCGAAATTTGACCCTGTTCTTACTTTCTTTTTGTTTATATCATCTCTTTTGACCCTTTATATCATTGCTTTATCCTTCAATCTAACAACTTCGTTCTTCGCGCCAAAGCTTTTAAAATCCCCCTTTCGTTTGTGTATTAAACCATTCATCAATAATAAAAGTTTAATTTAGGATTAACATTTCACTAATACAACTTCAAATTATAGTTAAGGAATGAGACTTATACACACATTTTAAATAGGTGTTCGTGTTGAACACACGTATTGGACATTAATACTTGTAGGATACGTAATTCAAAAAAATATTTATTAGATTTCTGACAACTCTAATCCAGTTTTAACACAATTTAAAAGAAAAATACATTAATTTTTTAAAAAATCAAACTTATTGTATAAATTTTTATTATAATTATAAAAATAAAAAACAAATCTTTTTGAACCAGTTAGAAATAATTTTCTACTACAAAGAAAGAATTAAAACATATTTATACATATAAATCTTTATTATTAATTTATATAATATATAAATTCATATTTCGTATTCTATATTTTAAAAATTATACATATTTTCGTATTTATATGGTATAAATACGTATGCTATAGAGAGTTATTTATATGGTATAAATACGTATGCTATAGAGAGTTACTCATGAAAAAAAAAGAGGCTATATAAGTATTTATATTATTTATTAATAATCAACTTTTAAACTAAAGTTGTTAAACTATTTTTTTTATGTTTATTTGTAGAAATGGTAACATTAAAGTGGCCGATTCTCGAATGAACTTTGGAACTTGGAACTACGTGTGCCCATCTTTGTGCTTCGTTATGTTCCAATTTTTTCTCGAATCCCATGCACTTTCTCTTTCCAATAAATAACAAAACATACTAAAAGTCAATCTACACTTGTTAAAAGTATAAATGTAAAAAAAATAAATTAATCTCTTAAATGTAATTTTAATTCAATAAAATAAAATCATTAAATAAAAATAAATTTTTTAAAAAATAATAATAATAATTAATCATTATATTAACTAAATTAAATATAAAATTAAAAAATTATTCATATTTAAAAATATTGTTATTATTAATAAAAATAACAATAATTTTTAAATTAATATTTAAATTAATTATCTAAATTTTAGTTTTTAAAAGAGTGACGGAGATTAATTTAAAATATAAAATAGTAAGTAACTAAAAATTTTGTAAATAATGTTTAAATATTAATTTTAAAATTATTTTTTTAATAATAAAAAAATTAAATATAAAAAATTAAAATAGTCTTTAATTTAATAAATTAATAACTAATTATTTTGATCTTTAAAATTAGTTTTTTTTTCAATAATTTTATTATAATGAGTGTATTATATTATTTTTTGTTTTATTTGTTCCATCCTCTGACAATGGATGAAAACAACTATGCTAATTATTTATGAAGATAATTAAAGATTAATAGTATTCGTAATTTAGGTAAGTGTGTGGTTTGATTACTATATTGAGTTAAGTGTTAGGTTCCATGGAATCTTTTGTTAGCAAAAGCATGCCCCGTGAGTAACATATCCCAAAGATTTAGGGTTTATTATGATAACTCTTCATTCTCTTTTCTATTCTTTTATTCAATATGATTAGCACTTGTACCAAAATCTAATACTCTCTTCCATCAACAACATTTCAAACTCTTATAATCGATTACAATATTATTAAATTAAGGGCCCTTTGTATTATAGATTAAACATCATTATGAACATCATCAAAAAACTAACTTCTCTTCTCACTGCCCCAGTTTTACAATGTTTTCTAATTCCGATGAATTAATCTACACGCCATTTGTCTTTTTAGAAAATAAAAGTGAAGGAGCTTTTGTTAAATTCCTTATTTATTTCAAATTTAAAAGATAACACTCAATCAATTAATATATTTGAAGTATTGTTTGTTTTGAATATCGATGTTTTACTATGATTTTATTCATATTTTTAAAGATATTTCAATGTATTGAAGAAGAAAAATCAATTATTTATTTTAAATTTTTAACCGATGTGAAACTATATTAATATCGGAAAAACATAATTTAAATTTAAATTAAGAAAACCAAGTTTATATGTGTGAAGCACATTGTGATTGATACATCATCTTCATCTTCAAGTCAAATTAACACTTGGTGTGTTAGTGCTCATAATCAAATATTCCATTGAAACCAGATTTGAAAGTTGAACATCTTTGAACACTGCTACACTTCCATCAAATGACTCATTGTTTCCTATAAGATATGCCATAATCATTCTCCAATTCATCTTGTCTCTTTGTTTCCTCACACACATGTATGCAGTTCTGTCACATCATATTATGCCTTTTCATTTCTTCACAATTTGCTAATCACACAATCACAACCTTCTGCTCCATATAAAAAATGCCCATCTGGATTTGCTCAAAAAGGAAATGCTCACCAAACTCAGGCAACTCCTTGCTTTCTGAACAAAAAATGATTTTGGTTCCTTTTAATATTTTATATTGTGATTATCGTTTTAGTTCTTATTCTTTTTATAAATTCATATTTTTGTTATTATTGGTAATATAATCTTATATAGTTTAGAGTTGATGTTATAGAAAATTTATATACTTATTATTATGAAGTGAACTTTAAGTCTAACTTATGGGTGGTCCGATAGCGGGTGACACGATAGGCTCAACACAAACACTCACTAGGATATGTTTGAAATGGCTCTGATATCATATTACGAAGTGAATTTTAAGCCTAACTCAACCCCATAAAACTGGCTCATGAGTAGGGGTGGGCATGGATTGGATTTTCCAAAATCCAATCTAAATCTAAATCCAAATAAGTGGAGTGGATTGGATTTAAAATCCATATCCACTTTAACTAGATCAAATATATTTGGATTTTTTTAAAATCCATTTAAAGTGGATTGAATCCAAATTAAATCTACTTTGTTAATTATATTAAATCCACTTTGTCAATTACATTAAATCCATTTTGATATGGATAAAGACTAACTTGGCTCGAACTGGGCCTAAGCCGACTCAACCTGAACACAGACCAACTCGGCTCTACATCGGCCCCGACCCAGATGACTTGACATCGGTCCGGGCCCGAACGACTCGACATCGGCTTGGGCCCAGACAACTCAACAGCGGCCCCGACCCGGACGACTCGACATCGGCTCGGGCCCGAACGACTATACATCGGCTCGCCCCGAACGACTAGACATCAGCCTAGGCCCAAACAACTCGACATCAGCCTCGGCTGAACGACTCGACATCAGCCCGGGCCCGTCAACATCAGCTCGGGCCCGTTCGGCTCGACATCGACTTAAGCCCGCTCGGCTCGACAACGGCCCGGGCCCGATCGGCTCGACAACGGCCCGATCGGCTCAAAATCGGTCCGAGCCTGGTCGGCTTGACAGTGGCCCGGGCCCGCTCGCCTCGACATCGGCCCGAGCCCCCTCGACTCGACATCGGCCCGGGCCCAAAAACTCGACATTGGCCCAGGCACGCTCGGCTCGACAACGACCCAGGCCCCCTCGACTCGACATCGGCCCGGGCCCACTCGACTCGACATTGGCCCAAATTTGGTCGACTCGACAAAGGCCCGGGCCCGGTCGGCTCGACAACGCCCGGGCCCAGTCGGCTCAACAATGGCCCGGGCCTGGTCGGCTCGACAACGGCCCGAACCCAGTCGGCTCGACAACGGCCCGGGCCCGGTCGGCTCATCATCGGCCTGGGCCCGCTTGGCTCGACATCTGTCTCGGCCCGGTCGGCTCGACATCTGTCTAGGCCCGGTCGGCTCGACATCTGTCTAGGCCCGGTCGGCTCGACATCTGTCTAGGCCCGGTCGGCTCGACATCGGCTCGGGCCCGGTCAGCTCGACATCTGCCCGGGTCCGCTCTCCTCGACATCGGCCCGGGCCCGATCGCCTCGACATCGGCCCGGGACCGCTCGCCTCGACATCGGACCGGGCCCACTTAACTCGACATCGGCCCAGGCCCGCTCAACTCGAAATCGGCCTGGGCCTGCTCGACTCGACAATGGCACGGGCTCGCTCGACTTGACATCTAACCGAACCCAGTTTGCTTGACATCGGTCCGGGCCCGGTCGGCTCGACATCGACCCAGGCCCGGTCGCCTCGACATCTACCCAGGCCAAGTCGTCTCGACATCTGCCCGACCCGCTCGACTTGACATCGACCTGGGCCCAGTTGACTCGACATCGGCCCGGGGCCGCTCGACTCGACATCTACCCGGGCCCAGTTTTCTTGACATTGGCCCGGGCCCGGTCGGCTCGACATCTGCCCAGGCCCGCTCACCTCGAAATCGGCCTGGGCCTACTCGCCTCGACAGCGGTCCGGTTCCGATCGTCTCGACATCGACCAGACCCGCTCACTTCGACATCGATTTGGATTCGCTCGGCTCGACATCGGCCCTGAATGACTCAAAATCGGCCCGAGCCCGCACAACTAGACATCGGCCCGGGCTCGCACGACTCAACATTGGCCCAAGCTCGAATGACTAGATATCGGCCCTGGCCCCCTCGGCTCGACATCGGCTTGGACCCGCTTGGCTCGACATCAGTTTGGGCCCGCTCGGCTTGACATCGGTTCGGGCCCATTCAGCTCGACGTGAACTTGGGTCAACTTTGCTCAACCTGCACCTGAATTATCTTGGCTCAACCTGGATCGGGCCAAGTCAAAATCCAACCCAAAATACAAATTGGATAATCAAAAAATGTATCCAATCCATATCTAATCCATATCCAATTAAATGGATTGGATTTAAAATCCAAAAATATGGATTTGGATTTGAAATAAATCCATTTAAATGGATCAAAACTAATATGGATTTGGATAATTATGGATTGGATTTTGTAATTTGGATTTTTTGCCCACCCTTACTCATGAGGTTGAGGTTTGCACCCACTTATATACAATGAAATACTCTAATATCTAGTTGATGTGGAATCTCCAACACTTATTTCTCATTAATTCACTAATGTATTTTTTAAGGATAAAACCGTGGAATATATTTTCAAAAAAAATACATAAAATATAGTTGTAGTTATACTATTTCTCATGTTTTAAATCGTGACGTAACGAAAACTTGTCTCTAATTCCTGAAGTAGGATAAATTCGTTTCAATTTATAACCTTTAATTAATCACACATTTTTTTTGAATATCCAATATATTAATTAAAAGTGCCATCAAAATATGTACACATATTCAAACTTATGGATTAAAACAATATTGCATATTTTCTAAAATGTGAGAACTAAAATAAAGGAAAAAATACCGATCAAATTGGGGATTTATAAATTTAAGAAAATTAAAATTTACTATTTCTTTCAAAATTTTCTTAATTTTTTTACTAATAACACATTTTCCTAAGAGACTTTAAAAAACATGTAAAATGAGATAGTTTTTTTTATATAAAAAATCTTAGGTTAGTTATCACTATGAAATATGAGAATAGTATCGAGACATAAAAGAGTCTAAATACTGAATATGGTTCTGATTTTTATTATACACTTTTTCAACTTTTGAATCATTACAACGTATGATTAAATTGCAGCACTACCCACCATTAACAACCTATTATTTACATTAACAAAAAACAGAAAATATCCTCCATTTTCATGTAGAATCCCCTCCACAAACCTTCAAATCAATATAAATGAATTATAATAAACAAAACTTTCTTAATACATATATTAAGGTTTAAAATGTGGCCATAATCACAATTTCAGCAACAACCTTATCGTTTTATTTTCCTCATCTTCATATTAGAATAAAACTTGTGAACACAAACAATTGCAAATTAAACATATACTTGCACCAAGTAATTGATAGTCTCATCATTTTTTCTTGATCAATTATTTTTTAAGTTAAAAAAAATATTTTATTATTTATATAGACACACACATTTATTAAATTAAAAAAGGTTTATTAAATTTTTATTTTTCTAAAGAAGCTTAAGTAACATTTGAAAAAAGCAAAAACAAAAATCAAATCAGATCACAATCGCAAATTAAAGATATAAATTTGTCCAAGAAATTGAAGTCCCATCAAATTTATGTAACTTGATCCATCAGGTTTATCAAGATTGTTTGATAGATAGGAAGCATTAATTAATATGCAGTTGAAGGTCCCATCAAAACTTTAATTCCAGAATTTTGGTATTAGGAAGATTATGAAAAGGTACTCATAGAGTTCAACCACTATTTTCTTTAGCTTAAAGTTGTTTCTTTATGTTATTAATGGTGAAAACTATGCCTTTATGACATTGGACCAACCTAGTTATGCAAAAACCCCACCACTTTAATCCCATAATAACCATATCATATTTCTATGCTTTTATATATTTTTAATCAATTAATTTTTATTTTTATTTCAGCAAATTTAAAATCATTTCTTTAGTTTTTTCAGTTAAAAATCTTAATTCCTAATTTTTGTACCCATATTATAGTTTGGACATATAAACTAAAGGAAACTTTCTTTCTTGAAATTATTTAAAATTATGAGATTCAAAAATACTAATTTTGACGAACACAAATTTGAGAAATTATAAAAAAAATCATGAAATAGAAACTAATTTTTAGAGACCAAAATAATTAGTTACAATAGAAACTAAAATAGAGAATATTTTAGAAACTAAACAAAAAATTGGTTTCTAAACTAGTTTCTATTATTTTCTATTATTGTTAAATAATTTTTAAATTGGTATCTAATTAGCAACTAAGGTTTTAATTACCAATTATTTGGTTTCTAAATTTGGTAGCAAAAACTTTGGTTGCTAATTAGATACCAATATAAAAACTATTTAACAATAATAGAAAATAATATAAACTAATTTAGAAACTAAATTTCTTTTTAGTTTCTAAAATGTTCTCTAATTTAGTTACTATTTCAACTAATTATTTTAATTTCTACAAATTGGTTTCTATTTTATGATTTTTTTAGTGATATCTTAAGTCGTAATATTAAAAAAATATTTTAATCAAACGTAACTTTATAAGGTGAGATTTGTTTGAAGTTTTTACAAAACTATTGATTCAAAATTGGTTATCGAAATAAATGAAAAGGTTATTTATGATAGAGACTATTCTAAGAAATTTTCACTTTATGAAGTTTTAAAACTCTATTTTGCCCTAAATTTTCTTAACAACCCAAAAAGATATTTGTTTTTAAAACTAAATAGACATTGCATTGAAGTGGATTATTTTCCATGAGATTCTGCACAGCATAAAGATTAATTAGTCTGTGACACAAAGGGGAAGTTGCAGCAAAACATAGATTTTGCTCTCCTAATTATGCCCAAAGTTCAATGAAATAGTTGACCAGGAAGATCCAACAAGGTAGAACAATGTTTTTGTCATGTGGGTGCAAGTGCCAAAAATGTTGGCATTAAAAGAAACAAAAGTACAAACATTATCCAATTATTCACCATTGTGACCAACCAATTAACCATTTACAGCCCCACATATTTGACCACACAAATATTCCTTGCCCTTTGTTAGTTCCATGTCCCTTCCACATTACTAACATTCCAAAAATCCACAAGTGAAATGAAAACAATATTCATAGCACAAATAGTTTGATGTTTGAGTGTTTTTAAAGATCTAAGGTTAGGGTTTGATTGAAAAGTGAAGTGAATAAGAAGAGATGAAAATGGGGTTGATTAAATTTGGGAAGAAGAAAGAAAAAAGGGTTTGAGAAAAGGTGTTGGTGTGTGAAGCTTTTGGGGGAGAAAGTGAAAGTGAGTGAGGGGTGAAGATTTTGTTATGGTAAAAGGTATCTGTGACAGACTCTCTCTGGTAATTGTTGGGTCAGACTCTGAGCCACACTTTGGACCCACCATACCCTCTCCTTCATACTTTTTTTATTCATATTCATTTCACACTTACATTCATATATATTCAATCATTCAAATAATACTATTTATTCCAGCAGTTTACCTTTCTTTTTTCTATTTTCAAGATTCTAATTCTCAATATGATTATGATTGAGATTGAATTTTAAGAGTGATTAAATGGTATGATTTTGAATAATGTGAGATGTGAAGTATACAATGATGTTAAAAGAAAATATAGTGTATGGTCTTGTGAGTGTCTTGTGAAAAAGATAATTTTGACTATATTTATCAAAGTTATTCAAGTGGTGAAAATCGAATGAGGTTGATATGATTTTGTTTGGGATGTGAAAAAAGAACTGATATTTTAGGACATATGAATTAACTTTCTCATACAAGATGTTTTGATGTTGAGATTATTATGTGCATTACTGTGGGGATTCACAATGGGTAGTGTGACATGTGCATGTCTTTGAATACTAATTTCAATACAAGTATTTCGAAAATAAAGTCAAGGGTTTTAGTATGTGAGTTAATAGAAGTCTGTCATGAGAAATATGGTTGATGAAATAAATGTTTTTTATATTAATTTCAATACACGAGTCTTCCAAAAATATAGTTAAGTGTTTAAGTATGTGAGTAGTATAAATGTACCATAAAAAAATATAGTAGATGAATTTATGTTATTAATATATATATATATATTAATATTTCATGTATATTATAGTTTTTAAATATGATAAACTAATATTAATTCAATCAAATACTATAATTTTCTTATTTAAATTAAATAATTTTTCTATTATATCAAATTACTGTATAAGTTAATTCAAATAGTATCTTATTTCCTGACATTCTTTTCCACCTACTTAACTAACAACTTAATTTAAATTAATATTTATTTTCTTGCGTACTTTTCTACTTACTCAACTAGCAAAGTATATATATGATTTTATTTTTGTTTTTATTATTAACTTCATTAATTTTTTTTATAAGATTTGATGGAGAGAAAAATAAAGAAAAAATTTGAAACTAAAAAGTAAAAATAGAAAATAGTTTATTGCATTATGGTCCCAAAAGCTTGCATGTGCAGCATGGTCTTGCATATGAATAGTTTCTCTCTATATTTCCACCCTAGCCTAGGTACAAAGATGAACAAAGAGATTCTCTATTTTTTTTTATTTTTTTAATGGGTGAGGTGATCACTTTTGGTAACCCATTTTTCTACTTTTTCTTCTGATTAAATGAATCTCAACAGATTTCTACTTTTTCTTTACATTTTCTTAATATTTTATTTCTCTAATCCAGCAATTATAATTTTTTTATTAAACCAGTTTCACAATGTTTTTACCTTTAACCTACTCTACAAGAAAAAAAACAATTAATTACTATATTATCTAAATTAAATATTATTTTAAAAAATAAAAATTATTAATATTTAAATTAATTTTTATTATTAATAAATAATTTTTAAATTGTCATCTAGTTAAAAGTATTACACTCATAAATTAATATAGGATAAACCCATACCTCAATCACATATCAACGTTATGTTTCAATAATATTTATTCTTTTTCTTTTTACCAATATATTGTTAAAATTTTAAAAAAAAATCAAAATCTTCTATTTTTATGGATATAGGTCGAACAACAATCACGCAATTTAACACTTAAAAAAAAGTTTTGAAATAGAAAAAAAGAACACTATAAAATCCTAAACGGAAAACGTGTATTTTATATACAAAAAAAACATTATTAAACCCACTTAAAAAATGAAGTGATTAATATACTATTGTTATTATCAAATAAAATTTATAATTTTCATCTTCCACCTTTCTTCCTTCTCTATTTCTTTCACTATTCTTCTAACCCTCTTGGTGCATGTGCATAGAACTAATGATTAACAAATTACAAACTTGTGAATGTTAATTATTTGAATATCTACTGTTATGGTGTGGTGGCCACTGGTTGTTAAACTGTATCTTTCTCTCATACGTATATTTGTTTAACTTAAAACAGCTTGCAGATTTGAGAATGAAGACACAAAGTATTGTTTCCAGCATAATTGATAGTAACAATGACTATTGGTGTTTCTTACTGTGTACTGTTTTCATTTGGTTTGGTCACAATCTCATTTTCTGGATCATGGCTACTTGTCTCGTGTCTATTGATAGTGTCTTTGTCCATGCAAGAACGATTCATGTCACAGGTCATAGGTTTGTATTAAGGATTAATGCAATAAGGAAGGATTCCAAGAGAAAACTTATTTAAAGATTTTTTCTTAAATAAAATGTGTACCAGTCGAGTTCGGACAACAGGTGGAGGTTTCAATATCCGATTATAGCTGACTGATACACTGAATTTATGATACACTGAATTTATTAAACCTAACAGGAGACTACAAGACCAAATAAACATTATGTAATACATTATTGATTATGATCCAAAATCCTAATTCAACTCAATAACAAATTATTTATGATAATCATATAAATAGTTATACATTTTGAGAAAAATATATGTCATCATTATGCATTAATTGCACCGAACATCGAATAAGATGTCGAAATGTCTTTTGCAGATAGTATTCGAGCTTGGAGTTCGTGAGGAAGAGGAAGAGGTAAGCGAAAGGAGTGTTGTGAAGGCGTTTAGGAGAGAAAAGAGATAAAGATAATCCAATCAACTAAGAAGAAAAATAATTGTTCTCTCAGTCTTAATCCGTTTAAGAACAAAATATATTTTCAAGATTTCTATATTTTTCAAGATTTGTAATTGTCTCCGTAAAGAATAATAATGAATAAAAGAGAAATAAACAATATATTTTATTAGTATTCCTATTAATCAGTTAATAACTTACTATAACAATTATCTAATTAAATAAATGCACTCCACTTTTCAAAAAACATTGGTGTAAAGATCACTACCCCCTGGCTTTGTATTTGAAGGTGAAAACATGAATTTAATAATGTGTATATATCATATTATTTAATGAGTATATGAGTGTTGTAGTTATTAATGCAAACATTGGTGTACTCACACGTACGTACTTTTTTGACGATAATGCAAAAAATACATATTGAACCAAAGATGAATCATAATCAACACTATTCCCACCATTTTCTTTTTCCATTCGTGTGGCAAGTGGACAATGTAACCATGAATAGATTCAACATTATATAAATATATCATATGCTATTTTTTTTATTAACAATAATAAATATATAAATATAAAACATGTCATGAACCAAATCTTATGCAACATACAAAAACAATAAAAAAAATTAACAAAAGTATTCTAAAACCTATCAAACTATTTTAATAAGAGTCTAAACCAAAAAATTAAAATTAAAACTAAATCTAAATCAAAGTTAAATCTGAAAAGAAAAGACAAATAGATGAAATTTTAGAAAAAACACAAACAAAATGGATTTTAAAAAAAAATCTAAGACGAAACCTTTAATTGAACAAAAGAGATATTATAAAGTGAAATTTAAGTCTAACTAAATCACATAAAACCATCTCATGGGGTGAGGTTTGCACCCACTTTTATACAATGAAATATTTGTATCTGTAGTCGATATGAGATCTCCATCCGATAACGGTCCGATAGCAGATGACACGATAGACCCAACAAACACTCGTTAGGTTAGACTTTAAATGACTCTGATACCATATTACAAAGTGAACTTTAAGTATAACTCAACCCCATAAAATCAGCTTATGGGGTGAAGTTTGCACACACTTATATACAATGAAATATTTTTATCTCTCGTCGATGTGAGATCTCTAACAAAAACCGGTTTTATGGGATTGAGTTAAATTTAAAGTCCACTAGAACATTTAATTGAATCAATTGAACAAAAGAGAAAACTTACGAAGGATCTACCACTATCCACTCCATCTTTAAAGATCTTAATGATATGCAGTGGTTAATGATGATAAATGAATGAATTAAGAATGAAAAAGAAAGGGTGATGAAGATATTATAATATGTATGAAGGTTTGAAGGAAGAGAGAGGAAGTTGATTAATGGAGGAACAGTTACAGTGATGGATGTTTGGAATCAGAGAGTCTGAAAGGTAATAGTATGTGATGAGAGAGTTGTTCTTCATGCAAGTGTAACATCCTTGTCCCCTCTTTCCTTGCTAGGAACTCGTGAAGGATTCATTAATGTTGAAGTAAATGCTAAAACATGAATGTGTTAAATAATCTCACACACTGTCATATTCATATTCCTCGTGCAGTGAATTCAGGTTTTAGTAAACTGTGAGACCAATGCACCAAACTCAGATCTCACACCACTGCTCAAGACTCTGTCAGATCATTAAACTTGCTTCTATTTTGTTGCTAAAACATCTCAAATTTTCAAAATATTCAAAAAAGTATCACTAAAAACAAATATTTTTTTTTATATTTATTAAATTATATATTATTTTAAAATTTAAAAAATTATTAATATTTAAATTAATTTCTATTAATAATAAATAGTTATTTAATTAATTACCAATTTTTTTAATACAAATCTAAATAATTGAAAGTTAAAATTTTATAATTAATTAAATATTAATTAATTTAATTTTTAATATTCATTTAGTTAATATAATAATTAATTATTTTTATTTTTTAAATTATTTTTATTTAATAACTTTTTAGTAGTATATATTATATTATTTTTTAAATTTAATATTTTTGTTATTTTGTGAACAACAATCACAGTGTTAACACAATTTTTGTAATTAGAATTTTTTTTATTTGATTTAATTAAATGTATATAAAATTCTCTTTATTGCTATAACGAGTTTAAATTTAGAGAAAAAAATAAAAAATATTTTTAATATTTTAGAAATTTTAGAAATTTTAGAAGAAGGTCAAACATGTTTTATCCTATTTTTATAGCTTTTGAAAATAGAATATATCACTTTTAAGATAAATTTTCTAAGTACAAATTATTAATTGAGGTTTTATATTAAGCAATTTTAACATCTTATTTTGTGACAATGTATTTATTTATTTACTATTTTGAGGAGAAGTCTTATGGTTGAAGTCTTTTACCAACATTAAGATAAACTAGTTAACAACTAGAAAGTCAAGTTTATTATTGTTATTTTTCACAAAAGTTTATGATTTTGTGTGATTTACTTTTAAAATTTAAATTACTTTTTTAATGAAGAATACACATATACGGCCCAATTCCTAAATATTAGTGAACATTTTTCATACAATTTATTACAACAAAATCATTACACAGAAATTAATTTTGAAAACAAAAATTAATTAATTATTATATTAACTAATTAAACATTAAAAAAATTATTAATATTTAAATTATTTTTTAATAAAATTTATAAATTAGTTTCTAATAGGAAAATTTTAGCTACCAACCATAGAATTTAAAGTAATTAATAACTAAAATCTTAGTAGCTAATTAAATACTAATTTAAAAACTAATTTATAAATTTTATGAATAATAAAAACTACTTTACATATCAATAATTTTTTTAGTTTATAAAATAATTTAATAATTTTTTAAAATTTGTTAGTGATTGTATAAGTTTCTTAAAATCTTATATCAAATTTCATATATTATTTAGTTAATCTGTTAAACAGCACATTGTTATGAATTTCAGATGGATGAGTTTGTCTAAAGCAGTAAAAAAATTGTTCTTGAAATTGAGTGTTGTTTTTATGATACTTTTTCTTTGTAACTATATCGTTGTTATTTTTTATGATTAGTTCTTTTTATGAGAAAAAAAGTATAATATTATATGTTTTAAGATAATTAGTATGAAAAGTAACAAATGATTTATAATTGAACGAAAAGAAAAAAAAAATAATTTTACAGTTGTTACAAAAGGTGTGTGAAATTGATTTGGGCAATTATGAAAAAATCACTGTTATTGTTTTGCCTATATGCGAAGGAATAATATGGTACCATTTTCACCCTCATCAAATGTACCATTTTCACCCTCACTTGTAAAAGACAAATATCTCATGCATTTTTTTTTATTTTCAGAAAAAAATTTTAAAATTAATTTCAAGCAACTGCAGGTGGCATTCAATACAAACATTCCTTAGGATAAGCTTGAAATGACTCGTGAATTTTAAGCCTAACTCAATCTCATAAAACCGGCTTATAGAGTTGAGGTTGCACCCACTTATATACAATGAAAGACTCTAATCTCTAGTCGATGTGGAATCTCCTACAACAACAAATATATATTTATTTATATATAAAATAAAATAAGTTTATTATTTTTTTTATCCTATTCAAATAAATATTAATGACAAGTTAGTTCTTCTGCATAAAATGAATTTAGTCTTGATATAAAAAAGTTATGAACATGGAATTTGAGAAAATGAAATACAAATACTTTCTCACTTTACCCCAAAAGAAGGGTTTATATACCAAAGTTCCTTTAATCTTACCCTCAATTCTTTGATTTTATTCACTTGGGTATAAAGTGGAACTTATCTATGATGTTTTTTCCTTTTCACCACTTTGGAAAAAGATACATTTTTTTATTTACCACAATTGTGAGTGAAACACCAAAGGATATTTTTTTATTGGATATTTAATTATATAAATAGATTACTAAATCAATTAAAATTTATAATTAATCTACCTATTTAACATGGTTTTTCCTTTGTAAATTTTTTTTTTCCCTTCTTTATTATGAAGTGTGGTAGGGTATATTTTGCATGATGGCATCGAACAACGAGAGCCGTAGATGAAATCCTGACCAAGATCAACGGTTGTCAGATGTCTGGGTACTCTTTTAATAGAACTTCTTACTTCCACTTCCCTCTTCCTCTTAAAACCTCTCTGATTCTCTGAACAAAACAAAACCTCTTCGTCTTCGTTTCTCCGAAACCCGAACCCGAAAATGGAAAAGGAGCGACCCGCTTGGAGACCCGACCCGTTTCACGGTACTGCGCCACGCGACCCCATGGAGTTCCTCTCGCGGTCGTGGAGCGCCTCCGCGCTGGAAGTCTCGAAGACCCTCTCTTCGTCTCAACAGCTTCCACCTTGTTCCAACAAAACCAACAACAACCTTAACCTTTGTTCTAGCAATTCTAATGCCTCTGTGATACTCGAAGACATAGCGGGTGAAGTTGAAGACTCCGCCACTGTTTCTGGCAACCCTTTCTCCTTCGCTTCCTCTGAAACCTCGCAAATGATCATGGATCGCATCATGTCTCACTCCGTATGCTCACTATCTCTTCCACTCTTTCTTCATCCTTAATTTCTCACTTTCTTCTCTCTGCAACTACTTCTATGTCGAAAGGAGAATAAGAAAATCATTTTTTTCAATGTGGTACTTGCTCAGTAGGAGTATACTAGTAGTTGAAAATCGTTTTTCTCTGTATCGGTTTTGGTACTGTAAAAATTTCAAGATTACTGTAATTTTTTTTTCTTAGTTTTTACATTTCAACTTTATCTATTTTAGACATTTTAAACTTTTCAGTTCATGTATGTATAATTTTTAACCTGTTTAGCTTTTACTGTCAAAATTAATGAAAACTAAAAAAAATAGCAAGCATGAAAATAAAATTTAGTAGTTTATAAATATAGACAGATAAAATTTGTTTGGTTATAGGATATAGGAATAGGAATGATTAAAGCTAGAATGAAAAAGGCATTAGAATGAATATGTTTGTATGAGTTGTGTTCGATTTTTGTGTGTTTATGGTGAGAAAAGACTGAAGCAGAATGGGTGGTTTTGAGTTTGGTCAGCAGGAGGTATCGCCAAGGACCTCAGGAAGGCTCTCTCACAGCAGTGGCCCTCTTAATGGCTCCCTAACAGACAGCCCCCCGGTTTCGCCTTCTGAGATTGACGATTTCAAGGTAACTATGTCTCTCTCTCTCTCTCTTTCTCTCTCTGAACCGACAAACATGTTTTATTTTTAATGGAGTTACACTTTTTGTTTTGGTGCAAAGCACGAACACTGATATCACTGCACACTTGGACCGAACCAACCAACCAGACCAACCATGTAGTTTCAGCTTTCTCACTTACCAACAAAACAAAACAAACTTGGAGAGACTCCTGTGCTTTTCTCTCTTCATTGCAAACAAACACAAACAAACTAGTTAGTACTTGTTTTGTTTTTGTTCTTCTTAAAATTACAAAACTAGTTAGTTAACATAAAATAGTGTTTTTAGCCCAGCCAAAAATGGACCATTTTTGCTTCGCATGTTTCTGAGTGTTTCAATTGTTTTGTTAGGTTTACAATACCAAAAGCTGCAGGTTTTTTGTTTCCATTGCAATTTCAGTGACAAGGTTAAGCACTGGTCCCCCTCTTTGTGAAATTGGTGAATTCCACCAACAATAACCATCCTTCTGAACATGCCTGAAAAAAAAATTCCATATAGGGCTGCATTAATAGCTGATGGACCACCCTATTGGATAATTGGAATTATGGAATGAACATGACCATAGGCACAGAACAAAATATAAATAAAGATCAGAACAGTTTTTGACTCTGCCGCACCAGGGTTATTATCTTGTTCTTTTGTTCAGAACAGAGATTAATGTTAACAAATTTTGTTAACTTGGTACTAAAATATTTACAAATTTTGATAAGGTTTAGTGATTCAGAAATAGACACAGAATATTTTTCTCTGACACGACAAGATCCATTGTGTAACACAAAGTTTATGTTGCAATACAAGTTGTTGGTTACTTGTCTATGTTGTTGCTAAGAAGGGCCCACCACATGGAATTTTTTCTCTGCAGTATAACCGTTCCAACAACAACCACAACGCCACCAGCATCATCACCGGTCTGAATGGTCAATACTGGGGTGCCGGCGCGGCCGCCGCGGCAGCCGCCGCAGGCGGTGGTAAGACAGTGGGGAGGTGGCTGAAGGACAGGAAGGAGAAGAAGAAGGAGGAGACCAGGGCGCACAATGCTCAGCTCCACGCGGCTGTTTCCGTTGCTGGCGTCGCCGCCGCTGTTGCCGCCATCGCCGCCGCCACTGCAGCCTCTTCCGGCTCCAGAAAGGACGAGCAGATGGCAAAGACTGACATGGCGGTGGCGTCGGCGGCCACGCTGGTGGCAGCCCAGTGTGTGGAGGCTGCCGAGGCCATGGGTGCAGAGCGCGACCACCTGGCCTCGGTGGTCAGCTCTGCCGTGAACGTGAGGTCCGCCGGCGACATCACGACGTTGACGGCAGCTGCGGCCACAGGTATGCGCATGACAGTAGAAACAAATGCATTCAGTTTAATTGCTTTAACATTAAAATTTTAACAATATAATTGGATAACTATTTTGTGATAATTATTTTTCATTTTTACTTCACACTGGCTCAAATTTAGAACCAAATTAAAAAACTTTATATTGTTAGTCTCTCGAAATTAAAGTGAATTAATTTTCCCTCAATTATTGTTTTTATTCCTTGTTTTATGCTAGCATTTTTTGTAATATACCCTGACATACGACAACTTTATATTATCTTATTCTGATGCTCATGCAATATTTTCAGGTAACAATAGTTATTGTTTGCAAAATGGATCTGTTTCTGCCCCTACATAGAATTTTTTTTGTGGGGTTTTGGTGCTTTTGTGTTAAGCATGGTGTTTGTGGCTTGATTTTGCAGCTTTACGTGGGGCTGCCACGTTGAAAGCGAGGGTCCTTAAGGAGGTTTGGAACATAGCAGCTGTGATTCCTGTGGAGAAGAATTTGGGTGGCGGTGGTGGCGGTGGTGGCGGTGGCGGTGGCGGTGGTAACGGTAGCAATGGTAGCTCTAATAGTAGCTTCAGTGGTGAAATGGTGGCAGAAGAAAATTTCTTGGGTATCTGTAGCAGAGAATTGCTAGCCAGAGGTTGTGAACTTCTGAAACGCACACGCACTGGTATATTTCCTGAAATTTACTTTTCTGTTCTATTATTTTACTTTGTTTGATTCAGAAGGGTTGTTACAGTAAGTTTTGTTGTCTGCTATAATTTGGCATGGTTTGTGTTTTGTGTCTGTGGAGTAAAAAGACATCAGTGAAGCAGATTTTGTTGTGTTATTTTTAAATGTCATGTGTTTGTTCCTTGTATGATGATTAGGAAATGATTTGATTTGAGAAATGGTTGGTCTTGCAGGTGAACTGCATTGGAAAATTGTATCCGTTTACATAAACAGGATGAACCAGGTGCGACTTTTTCTTTACTTTGTTCCAAATGATGTATTATGCAGAATGTTAATGTACTTTTGGTTCTAGGGTATATAGATAAGCAATTATTTGGTGATCAATTAAGAGTTGTGATAATGAGTATGAACCTGGTTGTGGAAAAAGTTATAAAGTGAGGGTGCTTAGTATGATGTGATGTGAAGGGATCAGATCAAGTTTTAGTTTTCCAAGAAATGTGCAAGTTGTGATAACCCTTTGGAGCCTCTTTTTGTGCTCAGGTTATGGTGAAGATGAAGAGCAGGCACGTTGCTGGGACCATCACAAAAAAGAAGAAGAGTGAGTCTTTGATTTTGGTTTACTTTTTTGTCCCACTCTTCAAATAATTTAACTGAATTGGAGGTGGGTCTTGCTCCGGTTTGGGGATTTGTGAAAGCTGTGGTCTTTAAAGTAGGAAAAAGAATCAAAAGGGTTGTTCTTTAAGTTTAATTCCAAACCCCTTTTTTGAAAATATTGCACAGATGTGGTGCTTGGAGTGATCAAAGACATGGCTGCTTGGCCTGGTCGCCACTTGCTTGAAGGTGGAGAGAACCGTCGCTACTTTGGTTTGAAAACAGTGATGCGTGGTGTTGTTGAATTTGAGTGCAGAAATCAGAGAGAGTATGATGTGTGGACTCAGGGTGTGTCAAGGCTTCTATCTCTTGCTGCTGATAGGAACAACAGAAACAGAATATGTAACGTTTGATTGTGAAGAAATTTTGGGATTTGGGAAAAGGGTAAAGGGAAAAAGGGTGATGAGAATGGGATTCTTGCTAGTATGCTTGATGATGATAATGATCTAATGAACATGGTAGTAAAGCTTTTGATACATGATGGGGTGGGGGTTTGATCCAAATGTAAAAAAATTGAAATGAAGTTCCAATTATGTCATATGGGGTTTTCTTTCTTACTTTCTTTAATCTTGGGGGGCACACTTGGATACTTTTATGTATTTTTTGAATGGGAAAGTAGAGTCATTTGAACCAAAGTGAGAGAAAATCATGTGAAACTTGGTGTTGTTCTTTTGCTGATTTGGAAAGAAGTTAAAGGAGTAAGTATCTTAGACCAAAGGTAGTCAAAAGAAAAGAACAAAAGAAAGGGTGAGATTTGAGTGAAGTGTAGCATTGAAGATAAAGACAAAGGTTGATGATGATCTATGTCTTTTGTTTATACATGTTGATTTGTTCTTTCCCTCATTGGATCCCGAGAAATAGTTTAAGGTTTGTGAGATAGTCATCATTGTTTTGGATTATATTCTTCTTCTTCACTTTGTGTATTGTTTGTTTAAAGTAAAAGTGCTGAACAGATATATAATATGCCTTGGCAAATATTGCTGAGAGTGACTTAACATGTAAATAATTCCTAACTTTACTGCAACATGTGGTAAGTTTAAATTTAAAGTGTCTTTTATGCACTTCTTTTTTATTTTCTGTTTTCTAAATGGTTTTCATAAAGTTTTATTCTCTTGCTTCATTGCCAATCATGATCTCAACTGAGACTACTTTTTCTTTGTTTCAATTTCAAAATATATTCATAGTTGGATAAAGAATCATGGAGCACAGTTTTGCCTGTTATTTTTTGCTAACTTTCAAAGTTTTCAGAATCAAATTAGCTTATTATTGGGTTTTATTTTAAGCAAATTAAATATTTTAAAATTTCAGTTAAGTGTGAGAAAGCAAAATGTATTTATATTAACACTTTAGAAGTGATCATACTTTTTTTATTACTGAATACAGATGTGCAATGATGTATGTGTTTTTACTAGTTAAGAGTAATAGTTGTATAAATACTTATTTAAATTAAAAACAATTCATAATATTCTATTTAATTAATAAGTAATATAGGAATGAAGAAACACAGTTGTTATCGAAGCATAAACTTTATAATAATAATCGATCAGATCTAGTTTATTTTAATAAACATAATGGTTAAAATATTTACATTAATACTGTTTAATATAATTTTAATACTTTGTATATTAAGTAGTAAAAATAAATGTTATACTAATTCTTATGCTCAAATTTTTTACTCTAACTTAAAAGAAGTTACTTTCAAAATCACCTTGATATAAGCATAATTATTTTGATTCATTCCAAATAGTTATGATACTAATAAAAAGATAATAAAATTAATCACGGAATAAAAAAAATAGTATATTCTTTATATTGATTCATTCGTAATCAAGCTAATCCTTAGAATTAGAAATTATCTTGGTGAATTTGTATTTAATTTGATTATATTTTTAAAGGACAATCTATATTAAATTACTTCAATTACTATTGAAAAACAGTAGCTCACAGTGTAAGTAATTCAATTAATTAAAAATAAAAATCTCAACCACAATTAATTTAATTAGTATTAAAAAATATTTTGTATATAGATTTGATTATACAACATAAATAAGTTTTAGTGGTTTTTTCCACTGAACTATACAATGGGAACTTGTTTGATTGTGTATAGTGTTGTGAAGAACACCATGTTTGATTGGGACGGTTCTTCCTGCACCTTCATACCTTCTTCTTTCATCTTCATGAATTTCCAAATTCCAAAAATACCCCTCTATAATATTCCAGATTACTTAACTTGGAAGTTATTTTTCAAATGTGTAATTAGCTTCCGGATTATCCGGAAACCATTTTTCAGATCCATAATTACTCTCTGGATTACATAATCCAGAAGTCTTATTTAACTTTCGGATTATGTAATTTGGAAGTATTTTTTCAAATAAGTTTCTGAATTATCCGAAAACTAATCTATGGGGTGACACAAAAAGGATAAAAATGTATTTTTAAATTGTGTATGGAGATGGCAGAATAAGATATGGAAGTGCAGGAAGAAACAGTCTTGTTTGGAGTCTAAATAGGGCAAGACCATTGATGGGCTGGGACAATTAATTGGTTGTTGGGCTGGGCTTTTCTACAATTTGATTGGGCTATTTCTCCCTGCATCCCAACAAATGACTTCCTGCACCATCAATCTCAGAAAAGATCATTTTATCCCTTTTAAAAATGACTTTTGGACAGGATATTTTCAGAACATACTTTTTGGAATATATTTTATGAATTATGAATTTACTATTTCGGAAATACATTTTAATCTTTATTCCAGAATCATCCAAAATAATCTAGAATAATTCTGGTATTGCATAGAATGTAGGGGGTACAGAAAGAAATACCCATTTGATTTTCGGCCATTGATACCCAGGCCCACCATTTGAAGTTTCACACTTCCTAGAGTATAGAAATAATTCAATTTGATAGGTTGAATTTATGATAAGTTAGACATATAAAATATTCAATATAGCTACATTAAAATTTAAAAACATGAATAATATTTTTAATTTAATATGGGTCTTGAAAAATGTGAACTCCATTAGATTATTCATTTATTTATTTATTCTTCAAGTAAAATAATAATGTAATATTTAAATGAAATGTATAACTAAAAAAATAAAATATAGTAACTATAACTTCATTATATTAGTAAACAACACTAAAAATATATGTTGGTAAATATTTATAACATCACAACTCTTTGATTACTTCATAATCTAATTATAATATGTCATGCATCGACCAAAATGATCAAATCTTTTGGAAAGATATAAATAATCAAAATAAATTTTTTTTTTGACACAGTTGTCAGTTTTGAGAACACACCTATTTGTAGGTTCCATCAAATTCTAATCCAAACCCTAAAAGAACAACCTCAATTAACACCTTAATTATCTGCTCCTACATTTTAGCTTAATCATCATCTTCCAAAAATTGAATGCCCTAAAAAAACAATTTTTGTCCCTATTTAAGTGAGGTTGTGATCTGAGTCTTCTTCCCTGTTCGCCATGGCCAAGCACAAGAAAAAAGAAAAAACCTTTCTCTAACAGATCTTTTTCTCCCTTCTTTCTTCACATTGTTTAACAAAATCCAAACCAAACCACCGTGCGGATTATCATTGGAAGCAGAAGAAAGAAGGATAAGAGAAAAAGAAAAACAAAACTAACTAACGTTAGAAAACAGTTATGACAGTTATGTCGAAAAAGGTTATTCTCCGACCGGCCGTGTCTCGCCGGCGGCAGCCGCTGTTGCAGCAGAGCCATAGTTACCCGCAGGCGGGGACGCGGCTGGGGGAGGCGGTGGGCGGCACCGCCGCCGTGTGCTGCTGCTTCTCTTTCGGGCTGGCGAACATGGTGTATCTGGCGGTGTACAAGGTGCCGGCGAGCCTTTTCCAGAAGGCTCTGAGGCGGAAACGGCGGCGGCTGCAGAGCATGGGGGAGGGGTTGGAGATGGCGGCGCACGTGCGGCGGTGCACGTGCGGATGCTGCGACGACATCATGGGCTTGGGGCGGCTGTATCCGCTGTGCAGCGACGACGAGGGCGACGTGGCGGCGGTGATGCGGCGGCGGAGCGTGGCGGAGAAGGACGCGGACGTGGTGGAGCTGGAGAATGAGATGTGGGAGCGGTTTTACGGTTCTGGGTTTTGGAGAAGCCCGTCTCAGAGAAACGAAAAAGCTGTTCCTTCTCCAAATCTTAAGCTTATTGCTTTTAAGTGATTATTCCTTCCCTCAACAACCTCTGTATATGAATCAACATTAATGGGAACTTGTTGCTTTTTGGATTTTTCCATTAATGTCCTTCCTTTTTAGGTTCTTTCATTTCAATCTAATTACCATTTTTCTCTTCACTTTCTTTATTTTGTTTTTTTTAGCAAAAAAGACTCGGACTCTTCACTTAAATTATATATGGTATCGGATATTGATATTCGCAGGATATTCGTAAAACACGTATGAATGAAGTGTTTAATTAAAAAAGTATTTATTAAATTTTTAATAATTTTTATACAATTATATCACAATTTTAAAAAATATAAATATATTAATTTTTTAAAAACTTAAATTTATTGTATAAATTTTTATTATAATTATATAAATAAAAAACAAATCTTTTTAAACCAGTCATAAAAAAACATATTTATGTTCCAAAAAAATCTGAAACATATTATCAATTTATATAATTCATAATTATATAATATATAGATATATGTCCCGTATCCTACATTTTAGAAATTATAAGCATATCCGCGTTTATATTATATTATTATCAGTATCTCTACTATATAGTTTTGTAAGAAAATAATTTTAAGAGGGGATTTTATTTATTTATAAAAAATAATTTATATAAATAAAATAGAAATATTTTATGAAAAAAATTAAAAGGAAACATACTAAATCCTTAATCAACAAGTTATTGATTTAAATGGTATAATTTTTTTATTTTTTTTTTGTCGAGTTTGCTTCCTTAATTAAAGTCTCAAAATTTCATAAAGATAAATGATGAAACGAGTAAACCCTAATAAAATAACGCACCTCTCATAAGAAGATTCCCTTGCAGCATAAAATTTGTACAACAAATCTTATAATATGAGATAGGTAAGGAAGAAAAGTTGTTCATAATGATAGAAAGGTGAAAAACAAGATGCAATAAATAAAGTTTTGTTAGAATAAATAATCAAATAAAAGAAAAAACTTCAATCCATGAATAAATGTTAAATTTTATGGGATAAGATTTTATGAAAATAGGAATAAACAATAAATACAGTCTCATCATGTTTAAATATTTTGAATTACATAAATAATATGTGAAAAAAATTATTAAAAATAATTAGTTATTTCTTAAATTCATCTTTATTAGATTTATAATATTCGGATAAATCAATGTAGAACTTGTCACATTTTTTTAGGTATATTCTGACTTTTGTATTTGTATCTATTAAATAAAAAGGTTGTACCTATCGATAAAATATTCTTTTATATCATAGATTTAGTATATTTTTATTAACAAAAAATCTACTACATATCGATGCTTCGAGTATTACAATAAAATGAAAAAAATCATTTAACATGTATTTGTATTTTTAAAAGTAGCACAAAATTAAAACCAATAGTCAACACAATATTATTTAATCATATCTTGGAGTCACTGGTTATTATAAAAATTAGTTATAAGTTTAACAACTCTTTTAAGAAACAAAAATATTTTTTCTGTTTTGTATTTCTCTGAAATGAAAACATGTTATATAGAAGAATTAGAAGGTGTGAACTTAACAAAACCGGGGTTGGAAATAACAAAGCTCCCAAATTTTGTGCATAAAGAATCTTGGCTTCTTCTTCCTGCACCCCTACGTTTTTCTTCCTGCACCCCCACAATTTTATAAATCCCAAAACTGACCTTCACCTTTTATTTAAAAAAGCTAGAGTTTTTTAGGTCACCGGATATTGGGATCCGGGAGTGTGCTATGGATTCATCAATTCGGAAGTGATTCATGTTCTTTTTCAAATAAAGGGGTGTTTCGAAAGCAACTTGTTGATTTCCGGATTGTTGAATCCAGAAGTCTAATTTTTGTTACGGATTGATGGATCTGGAAGATTACCGGATTCACCAATCTGGAAGATTACCGGATTCACCAATCTGGAAGATTTATGGATTTCTCAATCCAGAATGCAAAAAAATAAATGTGGATTTCCTATTCCGTAAAATTACCGAATTGCATTGTCCGGAAGAAGAAAGAGTAGTGTGGGTCTTATGTGTATTTTGGAATTTTTAAAAAATAATAGGGATATTTTTGTCTTTGCATAGAAAAACGTAGGGGTGCAGGAAGAAATTGCCAAGAATCTTTAGCAGCCTTAAACATGTTATTGGGCCTTTGGTCCACTAAAACTAAATATCATCTTCAACCAAACCAAAATATCCAAAAAAACTAAAGGTGACAAGGCTACATAAAAGCCACAAGTTTGTCATCTAATTCTGCAGCAAAAACTTAGCAGAAGCTCAATTATCAGTTATGTGTTCTTATATCTGTTCTTATTTATCATCTACAAGTGTATTTGACACTGGAAAGTACACAACTGAGATTTTAAGGGTGGAATCTGAATCATATACACAGAACAATGGTACACTATGGTTCCCTTAACTTTTACAATTATGTTTTTCCATTTTTTGGTTACTCAAAGTTCAGTTCACTGTGTAACTTTTTGTTTTCTATGCTCAGTTCCCCCACCAAAACCTCTCTTGATTGCCACTCCTCATGAAGCTGGAGAATTCTCAGTGCTGATCTTCCTACATGGCTATCTACTTTACAACTCATTCTATTCTCAGCTAATTCAACATGTTGCTTCTCATGGATTCATTGTCATTGCTCCTCAGGTCAGTTACCATTACCATTTTATTCTTCAGTGTAAAGCCTAAACCTTAAACCCTAAACTCTTATACACGAATATTAGTGTTCTATGAATAAGTTGAGGAAAATAGATTTGGGATTATTATTTCTTAGAAAAACATGATGATAATGAGTAGGTTAGTTTATCATGTTGCCATTACTTGATTATTAAAAGTACATAAACACAAGCATAACAGAAGTTATTCTCTTTTATCATCATCAATTCTGTGTTTACCACTGCATGAGTATAATGTCAGTTTTTTTCCCTTTAGACATAGGGATACATATCAATTCTGTGTTTCCCACTGCATGACTAACCCTTTTTGATGCAACTAACCCATATGAATGGAGAAAGGATCATATCTTTGAAATGCTACATCCATCAACTATAAAATCAAATGAGGGAGGTTTATTTGCTATTTCTTGGTCTACCCTCAAGTTAATAAATCAAATTCTTTAGGCCATTATGCAGAGTATAATTTTTGTATCATTTGAATTTTGAACTTAGTATCTATATCCATACTATTCAAATCCCATTGCCTGAAAGAAGCATCTATCCTTTTTAAGGACATATTCATCAAGGCATTAGAATGTTGTCCTCATTTGAGTTCTTTGTTCAAAACCAAACAAAATGTAGAAAGCATGTAGAAACCTTTGTTGGACATGTCTCCAGATTCAGAATTACACGCCAAATGTGTACCTCATCAAGGTTACTATTGTTTCAAGAAAACTCATCTAAAGGAAATACTCTCATTACTGTGAGTGAATTGGAAGGACTCAAATTCACATTGCTTGGTTAACAGTTAACCCAACCTACTTATTACATGATTGCTTAACAGCCCCTATACTTTAAAACAAAACCATTTTCAATCAATGACATTGTTGCATAATTAAGAGATAATTATTCCAAATGCAGATTTCATTCTTTATTTATCAAGACAGATTTAATATCTTTTAATGATTTGATTTTATTTGTATAGTTTTAGTTATTTATCATTTCTTGTTTTTATTACCTATTATTTCTTTTCTTAATTAGGTTGTAAATGGTTTCAAGACTGTAATCATATTTTGTAAATATATCTCCGAAATACATTTCATTTATTTATTTCAACTTCTCAAATAAATATAAAATATAAGTTTAACATTCTAATATGGAATTTAGAGTCTTTTTGGATACAAAGCTATCTATATAAGAGTTTCTCTACTGAAAAAGAATCTGCATTTTCAATTGAGAGCTCTCAAAAACACTTATAACTTTATTGTATCAATAAACATTGCTCTCTGTGATGGAATGCCATTCATTTGATTGTTGCTGCATAATTACTAGTGGCATGAATCCCTTCAACTGCAAGGTTAATTTAAATCTTGTTTGCACTTGGCAGTTGTACACAGTGGCAGGACCTGATACAAGTGATGAGATTCATTCTGCAGCTGCAATAACAAATTGGTTATCTGAAGGACTGTGTAAGTTTCTTCCACCAAATGTAATACCAAACTTGAACAAGGTAGCACTTTCTGGCCATAGTCGTGGAGGCAAAACAGCATTTGCTCTTTCTCTGAGGAGACTAAACATCAGCACTGATATCAAGTTTTCAGCCTTGATAGGAGTGGACCCAGTTGATGGAATGGACAAAGGAAAGCAAATTCCTCCACCAGTTCTGACCTATGTTCCTCACTCATTTGATCTTGATATGCCAGTGATGGTGATAGGGTCAGGTCTAGGTGAAGTGAAAAGGAATCCCTTGTTTCCACCTTGTGCACCTAAGGGTGTGAACCATGAAAATTTCTTCAAGGAGTGTAAGAAACCTGCATGGTATTTTGTGGCCAAGGATTATGGCCACTCTGACATGCTAGATGATGATACCAAGGGAATTAGGGGGAAAGCTACATATTGTCTATGCAAAAATGGAGACTCAAGGAAACCAATGAGGAGGTTTGTTGGAGGAGTCATTGTTGCATTCTTGAAAGCATACTTGCAGGATGATTATGGGGACTTATTGGCCATTAGAGACATGCATGTCAGTCTCCCATTGGAGTTCAAATTTGATTCTTATGTGTAAAAATCACACAAGATGTGGAGAATATATTTCTGCTATCATGACACATATGCATATGACTGAACTTCTGAGTTACACATGCACACATATATTAGATTTAAGTTACAAGTGAAGTTTGCATCATCATGAGCAAGACATAAATAAATTGGTCCTTTTTATACTGCATCTACTCTTTTTCTGACTTAAGAAGTAAAGAAGTATATTTTACTAAGAATTTGATTTTAAACTTAACTCAACCTCATAAAATCAGCTTATAAGGTAAGATTTACTCACACTTATATACAATAAAATATTTTCATCTCTAATTGATGTAGAATCTCCAACACATCCTTTCCGTCGAGAGTAATAGTTTGTGCGTGGAACAACATATTATGGATAGTCCGATAACGACCCGATAACTGGTGACACGATAGATTCGAAATAACTCTTTTATCATATTAAGAAGTAGATTTTAAGCCGGTTTTATGAGGTTGAATTATGCTTAAAATTCATTTCTACATTAAAAAAAAAACCCATTAACCATTAATCATTAACTTTTTAATCATCCATTACTGTCTCTATTATGAGTTGAAAGAAAGAGAAGAAGAAAAAATATAGAGAAAGAAAAACAGGAAGTGTAATCGAATCCTAATGATTTTTTTTTTCAAGAAAGAAAGGAAACAGGAGAAATTTGATGAAATTGCACTATATTTAATTATGTTTTCCGTTTTGATAATACCCCATAATTGATCATATTAGAGATTATAATTTTTTTCAGATCTTATCTTTTATAAAAAAAACAAAACAATATTATTGTAAAATATTTTCTTCATTTTTTCAATAAAATAATTTTTATTTTCATTTTATTTTTTTATTTCTCTTTTTCTTTCTTTTTCATTCATTTTTCTTTCTTTCTATCAAACAACAAAAATCAAAACATTAAAGTTAATATGATATTTCCCAATTAAGAAAAATAATTTGTTTTTTATTCTTATAATCCTAAATTCCTAGTATCTCCGCAAATTATCTAGAGGGGGTGTTAAAAATCAAATTGATTAAAAGAACAAAAATAATAAATCAACAAAAATAGAATGATTTAGTTCAGATTTGAAATACAAAGTTAAGAATTAAACTTTAAATATAATGTTATATTTTTAGAATTAACTAACAACTAACAAAAAATACTTAAATATGTCTTTTTAAGGTTATTTGTATTGTAATCTTAACTGTATAAAAATACCATGCGTTGCGTAAATTTTATATTAAACTAAAACTAAAATAAAGCAGACTACATTTAGTTTTTATATTTAATTTGAGTCATTATTCAATAAAAAATATAATTAAATTAATATGTAAAACATGAATATAAAGTTCTAATTTTATACACACAAAAAATAATACATTTTTTTTCTAAAATATCTTAAGTTGATTGGAATTGAGTCTTGGCTTACCAATCATTAAAGACTCTTCACCTAAATCTATCTTTACATTTTTTTATTCATTTCTTGGATTAGGAGATATTAAATTTATTTCAGTAAAATATAATGGAAAATTATTTGTGATTCTAAAATTGCCACGTCAACAAGTGTGACGTGTAAATTTCTTAGCCTTTTAGTTTAAAAATAAAATAAAATGTGGGCCAATTCATCTAGAAATATGACCAATCATATAAAATGTTCCTCCAAACCAAACCTAATTTTTCCCTATGTTCTTAGATTCTAATGTTTTTAAATTATCTCTCTATATATATAATATTAAATTAATTTAATTTAAATTAAAAAACAATATCTCTAATTTCATATGAGAAAATACCAATATTTGATACTATCTATATCTATTAAAAAATCAACAATATTGTTAACATATTTATAAATAAATTTAGTATCCATTATTAGTTATGTAATGGAATATATATTATAATTTTTTAAATACCTTTTTTATAAAAATAAAAGTTAAGTATTTTTTTCTCACATTTGCAGAACATTAGTATAACTAATAATATGTTTCACATTATATCTAAGAATAGTACAAATCTCTTTGCTTATGCTAAAAAAATTATAATTATAAATAATTTTATTTTGAAGTGATTTTTTTATATATACAATAATTGATATGTTCTACCCTATTTATATAAAAAAAGAAAAATTATTTATTTTTTTGAAAAAGTTTATGTAAATAGGTTGAAATCATAATAAATAACTATTTCATAAAAAAAAGTTATTTTTTTAGTTTAAACATAACCAGCATTTTAGGAATATTTAAATATAAACATTTTTTATATACTAAATATTGTTTTGCTAGCTTTTACAGTAATCATATTTTTTATATTACATCCTTTTCTATATATTCTAAATTTGTTGTATGTATTAAAGAACATTAGGCTTTCCATTCACAAAAGTTGGAGAAACTTCTGACAACTCATTTCCTTCAGCATTGTGAACATTGAAAAGCACAAACCAAATCAGATGAACACAATAATTGAAGAAAAAACCAAAGAGGAAATATCCTAAAATTTTCTAGAAACCTCTCTCAGTGAGAAATCACACAGTGAAACATTGAGATGAGAAATATCTAGTTCCATTCCTTTCAACACTCATGTGATCTTTATAAAGAAAGAACTCCAAAAAAGGAAAAGAACAAAAGTAACAGATACTATTTATAATTTGATGCATGTTTGAAAGTATTTCTTTAAAATAACTTTTTGAAAAGAAATATAAAAATTGAATTAGTTTACATATAATTTTCATTTGAGTTTCATTCAAAAGCAGCTCCAATTTTTAGATAACTAAATAGTTGACACTGATGATGACCCTGTTGAGAGAGAGGTTCACATTCAAAAATCAAAGCCAAAGACATCGTTTTTGACCACCCCAGATGAAAGTTTGTGTTGATTAATTTGTTAATATGAGTTGTGTTGATGATGGTCCTGTGATTGTGAAGGAGGAGGTTCATGGAGAAGGCTTTGTTGCTCCACAACCACTTGAGGGGCTTCATGAAAGTGGTCCTCCACCATTCCTCACAAAGACTTATGACATAGTTGATGATGTTTCCACTGATGACATAGTTTCATGGAGCAGAGAAAACAACAGCTTCGTTGTGTGGGATCCTCAAGCTTTTTCCATCACTCTTCTCCCCAAATACTTCAAACACAACAACTTCTCCAGCTTTGTCAGACAGCTCAATACCTATGTATGTATATTACTCTCTATATATATATATGCATGCTTATACTACATACACAGCATGATCCACTTGGACACATCAACTAGATATATAAGTGTGTCTCATAAATCTCATAAGCTAATTTTATATAAGTTAATATGAGGTTTAGTTAAACTTAAACTCTATTTTATTAATTTGATTTTTAAAGAATGGGCAAGAATGATGTCTGTACAAACATAACAGTTTTGTGTTGATCAAATGGTGTTTTATTTTGATCCATATGAAAAATGAGACTATCATGTCATATGCATTCATGTTGAAATGATGAATCTGTGCCATTTTGAACTGAGAGTTGCTTGCATTGTGATTAAATGAAATTGTATGACATTATGAATAACTGCAATGTATATATTCTTTTGTGTATAAATATGAATGTGTTATTAGTAATTTGTTTCTGTCTTCGTTTGCTGATTGTGTATTATAGTTGGTAAATTTGATTGGTGTTTGGTATAATTTTATTTGCTGACCTTCCTTTCCTGTTCTCTTTCTGTTTGTTTAATGTCTTGAAAGGGAGAAGTACAAAGATTGCGTAACACATTATAATTGTTGACATGTTCCATTTGAGCTGTAACTTTGATCTTCTTTGATTGAAGGGTTTCTTAAGATATGGCTGTCACAATTCATTGTTACCAACATAGTGAGATTTTATGGATTTGAATAGAAGGAACTTGGTGTTGTTGTAGGGGTTTAAAAAGGTGGATCCTGATAAATGGGAGTTTGCTAATGAAGGGTTTCTCAGAGGACAAAGACATCTATTGAAGATCATAAGGAGGAGGAAGACCACTCATCAACCTCAACCACCACAACAATCTCTGGACCATTGTGTTGAAGTATTGGATGGAGAAATGGATGGGTTGAGACGTGAGAAGCAAGTTCTGATGGTGGAGCTGGTGAAGCTTAGACAACAACAGCAGAACACAAAAGACCACCTTCAATCAATGGAAAATAGGCTAAAAAAGACTGAGCAGAAACAGCAACAGACGATGAAGTTCTTGGCAAGGATAATGCAGAACCCCAACTTCTTGCAACAATTGGTTCAACAAAGGGAGTGGAGGAAAGAGCTGGAGGAAGCTTTTTCCAACAAGAGAAGAAGAGCTATTGATGAAGGGCATAATGATGCTGAAGAATGCTCAGGTTTGGTTAAACTTGAGCAGGAGGAGTGCACTGAGATATCAGAGCTTGAGGTTTCTGACATAGAGCTTGCTATGAACATACAAAGTGAAAGCCAAAAGAAGACTTGTGGTGAAGAACTTGAAAGTAGAAATGGAGGCATTGAGGAAGTACTCTTGGAAGAACTTTTGAATGAGGGTGTTGAAGAAGATCTACTAGCATTGGAAAATGATGACAATGAAGATATAATTTTGTTGTCTCAGGAACTTGGTTATTTAGCCTCTAAATCCTAAATAAGATTGATGCAGTGCAAGTTTGTTTTGGTGAGCTTAAAACTTTTGGTAAAAATAACTTCAAACATCATCTCATCACAGATTTTACTGTTACTCTAATACATTTGGAATTTTTTTCACTGGTATTGTGTTCATGGAAAGGGTACCTGAATTGCTTGAGTTGAAATTATTATGGATCACTATAAGTGTAATATATGGAAAATGAAGGAACGCATTTGAAGATCTCAACATCTCTTAGACACTTCATAGCAGCTAAAATAAATAAAAGTTCATTTATATATTGAGATTTGTAGTTAATTGGTATTTCTCAATAACTTCATGGTTAATGAGACTAAGTAAGTGATTAGTGAATTAAGATAAAATATGAGATAAATAAAATGTGGCTTAATAATTTAAAATGAAAATAAATATATAAAAAGGTGATGATGAATTGATAAAGTGGATGTTGTGGTGTTGAGATGTGATTGCAAGATTAAAGTTTTGGTTACATTCCAAGCACATCCAGAAGTACCAACACACACTTTTATACATTAAAAAAATATTATTCAAAACTATTTTATTGTTTTCTATCACATCCCAGCCCAAAATAATTCTAGTGCCATCTACTATCTTCAAAAACTGTGATCAGCATCACATCTACTTTAACAACAACCAATCAAATTTTGTTAGAATTTTCAAAGTGATACTTATTATTTTAATACTTTTTTTAGGTAAATGTTATATATATATATATATATATATATATATATATATATATACTCTTTAGTTAGTGAAAACTATTCACAATTGATTGTTATGTTTAGGGTATAATACCAAATTCATTTATATGATTGATTTGTCATTTATTAATGTAATTGACTTAGACAGATACAATAGAATTCTAAGAATGTAGTTCACTCTTATTTTATTATTATATGTGTTTATTTCATTTGGATGTGAAACAAAATTATTGATGAATTTCTATTTTTGTTTGGGGATGGTAGAATGAATTTTTAAATAACTAATAAATCCATAAATATGATTGAGGTTATATAAAAAAATAAGTTCCTATGATTTTCAAAAGGTAAATTTTTGTTTTTTTTCAACAACATAGAATCTACCCAATATATAATTTTTTTTGAGGTTTGTAATTTAGATTTCAGTTGGATTGGAATCTCAAATATGTTACATAATACCAGTGTAGGAAATTTTTATCAATTTATTGGTCTAGGTTTAACTAAAAGACAAAACTTATTTTGAAAATCTATGTGGATAACAATGATCTCGAAAATCTGATCTCACAAAAATAGAGTTATGTTTAGGGAAAGTATTTTTGATGGGGAGTAAATTTTTAGCATAACACAATTGAAAGGATGAATATCCATCACTAATCTAAATAAAAAAATGATTTTCTTTATCTTTTGTGGTGATTGAGTCCTTTAACATGTTTACACTCATCTTCATTCTTCTAGTTTTGTGTTTTACAAATAGGATATGATGTATGAAATGTTTTGAGGTTTGTTCTCACCTTGAACAATAAGATATAATCTGCTAGTTATTTATCTTTTAGGTTAACAGCTTCCTAGTTTAACACAATAAGAATCATGTAAGCTTTTGTGTTCTGTGCAATCATAAAGAGAAAATATTTCTTTGTTGAAAATTATATTATGCCTATCTGTTGAGATTATTGTTAATTGTTGATTTCGTCCTAACTTTGGACAAATACTCTATAATTTTTTAAATTGTAATTTTTGTTTATTCTTTTTATATAGTACCGTGCATATGGATTGAGATATTTCCTATACTCTTTTATTTATATATTTTTTTATTAATTAAAAAAAGAGAGGGAGAAAGTGTATAACATACCTAATTTCTTTATGATATAAAATGGAGGGAAAATAATTTTGTAGAATTTACTTTTATTGTTTGATTTATTCACTATTATCTTCTTAATGATGTTAGTTGAAAATCTTAAACAAAAGGGTTTTTTTAAGTAATAATTGTTATAACGCCATAAGCATAATAAATTTTGATCCATTATATTAGAAATATCCATGGTAGGAAAAAATTATAATAATTAAAAAATTATTTGATTTGAATAATATCATTCAATTAAATTATAATGGCATAAATATAATTTATTTTTTGCATACAAGTGCCTGTAATATAGCATTAAAAAACAGAAAATTTAGGTGGTTTTTGACCATGACTGACATGTATTGGGCTTCTGGGCTGCTATTGGGCCTTATGGCAAGCGGCACTTGGCCCAGATTGTCTTATTTCTAAACTTTTTAATTTTATTTTATTAACGGAAAAAAATAGAGTAATGCATTTCGAGGTGGAGAATGAATAGCACACGTTGATTTCTGCAAACCTTTTAAAACAACATTTTAAGAAGAAAATAATCGAAGTGATTTTTTTTTTAAAATTATTCACATAGAATAAGATTATTATAAACAGTAATTTTGAAAAAAATATGATTCTGAATTTATAATTAAAATTCCAAATCATTATTTAAATTAAAATCAATTTATATTAAGTTCATTTTTCAATAAATATTTTGATCAAATAAAAAATAAAAAACAACTCCTTTAATAAATTAAAATTAACTTTATATATAAGTTAAGAATTAATTATAAGAATTTCTCTTACCATTTATGCATATATTACTTTGAGTTTATGAAAGAAGTTGATAAAAATCTACTGGTAAATTAATTAGAAATGATTCTTTTAAACCATTAAATACTTAAACTCAAATGTTTTCCTTTAAGTAACAGGTCATTAGGTAAAAAAATTGCATTATTTTCAAGAGAGAAATAAAATAAAATAAGACAATATATTCTTTAAATCTTTTTTCCTTTTTTTATATATAGCTATTAGTTTTATTTTGTAATTTTCTCTTATTAGGTAAAGGTTTTCTACATTTGATGAACAAGTAGTTCATCTGTACTCGAATATAAGTAAATAAAAAAATGTTTGATGAATTTAAATATATATATAAAAAATTTAACTACTTAATTTAATTTATTATTTAAAAATATCCTTATTTGTAAACATCATTGTAATAAATATAATTGAAAAGCAAAGAACATTGGCATTGGTGGTTAAAGTTTCACTATTTTCTTTAATTAAACTTAATTATTTTCAAACAATTTAAAATGGACCTCACATATTATAAAATAGTGTTTCAAGTACTCTAAAATGACTTTCCACCTCACTAATTTCTAACTTCAGAACTAAAAATATTTTTTTAATAGAAGAAAATTTAAAATATAATTATATTTTAATTTTGAAAGTTTTTTAGAAAAAAATATTTTTTACTATAAAGATCTCACCCTTTTCCTCGATACAAAATTTTGTAAATAATAGATCTTATGTATTTTCTTATATAATTAATAAACTCAAATTAAAGTATACTTGTCAAAACAAGGATGCATTATCCTAAAAATATATTTCAACACAAGAAGAACCTATTTACTTTATATTTTTAAAACAATCTTTCACCATATTCTTCATTATATGTCAAAGTTGGAACTTATAAAATTACAAGCAAAACTATTTAAATAAAAAAAATATTAAAATTTAGGCACTAATGAAAATTGCATTAAAAATATACAGTTTAATAGGTGTATATAATTAATACATGACCAACAAATAAAAAAATCATTGACACAGTATAGTTTTAAGATAAGTATTACAAAAATTTAATATATTCACTATATACCATGAATCATAATTAAATAATATTTAATATTTTTTGTGATGTAAAATATAAATATATTATTTATGAATTAGCTATTTCTTTAAGAAAAAATGTTACTAATGAAGGAGTTGGATCTTAGTCCTTTTTGTTTCATTATTTATTCTGATTTCTGAAAATAATGTAACAATCTTTTGTCTTGTCTGAATGAGAGCTGATTCTCCTGAACATAACAAATGCAAAAAAGTGTGTTAGAAAAGCCATTGCTCCTTCTTCTTCTTCGCCTTGTTGTTGTTGTAGAGCACCAACATCTCATTTTCAAAACCCACCTTCATTTTCATCTTCCCATCTAACCCTTTTCATCTCTCACCGTCATTCCTCACAATGCCGTTTCCCTGAACACGCCACAAAAAAAGGAGAGAAAAAACTAGTTTTTTATTTGAAACAACTCAATGGGTGCGGCACCGTCGACACCGTACACGGTGGAGCGTCTCGTCGGAACCTTCGTCGGCGACGAGTCCTTACCTCTCTCCTCTGACTTCTGGCAAAAGCTTCTCGAGCTTCCTTACGATGCCGAATTGCCCTTTGAACGTGTTCACGAAGCTTGCCAGTTATTAGGTTTCTCATACACTCTTGCTTTCTCTCGTCATTCTTTTGTTTTGAGGAGGCTAAAGTCGGTTCCCTCTTTCAAAGTCTTGCTATTTTAATGTGTTTGTTGTTGATTAGGTGTTGTTTTGCTTTCTAATGTTTGGTTTTCGTTTTGCAGCAAAAAACAACTGCAAAACGAGGCATCTTGCCAAGATTTTGTTTCATTTAGCATGCTACTTGCAGAAATCCATGTCTACTTCTGGTGTGCCACTGTTGGTTCATGAAAAGGCTGTTAATGCAGTTAGCTTCACTTCAGTGTTCCTAAAACACTTGATTGAAAGTGCCCAAGATGGTGTTCTTGTGTTGTACTTGTATCTCCATGATAACGAGTTAATACCAAAAAGTATTTTGGGAGGTAAGTACTATGTAGTGTAACGTTCATAGGACTTTAGAAATTCATCTTTGCTCAGTACCCTTACCAAGGTTATTCTTTCTTTATTATTTATTTATGAATTTCATTTCTATGCACTATTACTGTAATTTTTATATTGTCAACCATTAGAAAGTATGGCTTTTAAATTAGTTGTTATAAAAGTCAAGAAGCATATTATTCATGGCAACCTGTGATTGAAGATAGTGCAAAACTATTTTACACTGTCAGTGCATTAAATTAACTTTTTCATTTATTTGGTTTTATGGTAAGTTAGTAAATTTTCAGATATCTGGCCCTGGAATCTCCTCTTCTAGTTATTGAAATTTATCCAGATGCTCTATTCTAATGCAGATCAGACCATTGAAATTCTTGTTATGAGGAATGTGCTTAACTTTATTGCATCTGTAGATGTGAGGTATATCATGGATAATAAATTGGTAAATTTTCGTTGCGTTATTGTGTGAAACTGCAAACTTTTTTTGCCCTGATTATATATATTTTTTTCTTATAGTCCCAACACATATTTCCTACATCTGGAGCTGCTTAATTTTATGATTATTGCAATGTCAACTCAGCTTCTGTGTGAGCCATCTCCTAGATCGAATGATGTGAACCCATTTCTTGATGCAGCGATGGCTCAGGTAAGAAGCTAAAGCTTAAATATCTAATTTGGCTATTTAGTTTCTATGTATGACCCGCTAGCGAATTTGAAGTTACTGCACTTTATCTTTTGCAGGATGGTCATCTGGTTAGTTCAGTTGTGTGCAAACTGCTTTTAAATTACATTACCCGTCCTCATGTTCCTTTTAATAGAGCTTCTTATGCCATGTTTTACGATGGAACCGAGAATAGCGTCCTAGACAGAGTTGGTTCTGCAGCTGGTATGGGGACTGAATTTAGTTTTCTATATATGGACTTTTGAGGTTGAACATACATGGTTATTTATGAAAGGAAAATGCTAACCAGTGCCCTAAAGACACTTGTTTAAGGAATTAAAAGTGATGTGCAAAAGTGCACTTCCCTATGATTCTTAATGTGCTTGTCTATAATTTTTGTTTTTTAGTAAAAACTTTCTCTTTGTAATTCCTTAACCAGTGTCCTTCAGGAAGACCCTTTATATATATTGTGATAATTTTCTTATTGTTCAATGTTGGAGAGTTACTGACGGTCACTTCTTTGACATTTCCTTTTCTCCATTCAGCAAATATTGTTTTATTGCCATTCAGTTATTTGATCAGCTCAAGCAGTGAAGGTTCAAGAAATCCAATAGCGGATAGCAGTCTTGATGTGCTTCTTGTTCTCATTCATTATCGTAAATGTCTTGTGAGTGAGGGCTATTCTGTCACAGAGAATCAAGTATCTGCCTCTTCTGTTTCTTTACCTAAAGAGGATACATATTTTTCTGACAACCCTTACTGCATGGCCTTAGAGCATGCAACTGATTGTGAATGTAATATATCTTTTATATCTCCATGTTCTTTTAGTTGACCTGGAAAGACCAATAATTTTATTTTCCAATGCTATAAATGCAGTGGATCTTGTAGATTTTGGGGATAATGCACATAGTGACCAGCATGTAAAGTTGCCTTTTTCACCGTTGTTTGATACCCTTGGCATGTGAGTATCAGGCTATCTGAATGTGCAGTTGATAACTGACTTACTAGATATGTAGCAAACTTACATTTATTAATAGTTGAGTTATGCTATTCAAAATAGATTATACATGATCTGCATACTATTGTGAAAAGATGGTAACTTCTGTTTCTCAAAATGGAGATTATCAGAACATGTATCAATAATCAGTTGTAGGGGAATCTTATGATGACAGAGTATTTGTTTCTTATGTTTTTCTGTCACCCACACCGCATGTAGATCAAGCAACAATTCTTGGACTTCTTTTCTTGTTGGACTTTTTTATGCATATGAAGTTATGGGTATGCACGTGGTATCTTATTTTTTTGTTTTACATTTTTAATAGCAAGTGTGTCTGTGATATATACATATGTACATTTAGTGTATACTTCATTATATTGAATGACAGTATTTTAAACGTTGCAAAAAATTTCCTTCTCTAGGTGCTTAGCTGATGAAACAGCTGTCTTACTTCTTTACTCATTGTTGCAAGGGAATTCCACCTTTCTGGAGTATGTCTTGGTCCGGACTGATATGGATACATTGGTATGAAGAAATAAACTTAAACCCTCTTGAGAAAAAGTGGAATGAATTAATTAATATACTGTATAAATAAATTTTAGGGGATTCCTTGACTATGATTTGATATATGTAACTGATTGATTTGAAAATATCATAACTCATTCTTATGTCTTAATCATACCAGTCTTATCAGTGCATCTAGAATGGATGAGGATTTAGTCATGCTCTGATAATCTGATCTTTGTTTATCTTGTGAAATTAACAGTTAATGCCCATTCTAGAAGCATTATACGACACTCGAAGGAGGACAGCCAATCAAATTTACATGTTGTTGATTATACTTCTCATACTTAGTCAAGATTCTTCTTTCAATGCGGGAATTCATAAGCTGGTAAGACTTGGTTTTTGGCATTAGACAAAGTCTTATTCTGTAATGATTGTGCTAAATAGTATGTAATCTAGTATGTTTATGGACAGATACTGCCAACCATTCCATGGTACAAAGAACGACTCCTCCTCCAGTCTTCTCTTGGTTCCCTCATGATAATCATTCTTATCAGAACTGTACAGTATAATTTGTCTAAACTCCGGGTATGAATCTAAATGCAAGTGGAACTATTAATTTAATTATACAATGTGTTTAAGCTTCCATTTTCTTCTGATTGATTACTTAATGTTTCATATCATTAGTACATTGGCTAATTAAGATGGCTATGAGGAGAGACATTTAGACTGTTCTTATGAGTGTATTAATGGAATAGTGTTGAATTGTGATAGGATGTATATCTTTATACAACGTGTTTGGCAACATTGGCAAACATGGCACCTCATGTCCACCATTTGAGTGCGTATGCATCTCAGAGGCTAGTCAACCTCTTTCATATCCTTTCAAGGAAGTATGTTGCCTCTCTTTCTGGCCTTTCATAATAAACTATATCCATTTCATATTTATATCTTGAATGACTGATTTATTGTATAAACGTTTTGATTTTAATTTTGGTTATCATTAGGTATAACAAATTATCTGATCCCAGAGATAATAAGCTCAGTGTTGCAGAAAACAACTCAATTGAAATAAGTAGCCTTGTAGATATGGTATGTGATAAGGGTTTTTCACTTGTATGATTCATTGACTACAAACTTTTGACTGTTCCGTTTTCTAAATGTATCTTCTTTTAATACAGTCGGCGGAGTTGCACATATATACTGATTTCATGAGGCTTGTACTAGAAATTATAAACGCAATTCTGACTTATGCATTGCCTCGAAATCCTGAGGTACAGTGTAATGCTGCACTTGATTAATTTCAGGGTAAACATATACAAAAGAAATTGTACATGTTTCCCAATAATAAAAAACTATATTCGCATTGTGACCTTTACATCAAATGTATTTCTTTTGTGACTGAGACAGGTGGTGTATGCAATAATGCAGAAGCAGGATATCTTTCGGCCTTTCAAGAACCACCCCCGCTTCAATGAGCTCATTGAAAACATATATACTGTACCTTTCATGTGTTTCCTTCTAAATCTATAACTTTAAACATTTTCCCTTTATAATCTTGGAACTTTAAAGGAGAATTTCATAGTCTTTAGTTACATTTGTGAACATTGTCTTTGTATAATATATCATGTTTCAAGAGTGTTCAAGTAATGTGCTGTATTTTATATTTGCAGGTGTTAGATTTTTTTAACAGTCGCATGGATGCCCAAAGAATGGATGGTGGATGGTCAGTCAATGAAGTGCTCCAAATGGTAATTGTAAACTGTCGGTCTTGGCGCGTTGATGGGATGAAGGTGAAATGAAATTATTGTATGATTTGTGTTTACTGATGATCACTTGCCTTGCTTCTGTAATACTGTATCTTGTTTTGCAGATGTTTACTCAACTGCACTTCACATATGAACAAGAGAGTCACCCAGAGGTGTTTTTCATCCCATATGTCTGGCAGCTAGTACTCTCCAGATGGTATGGAGATTCTTACCCACATACCTCATGATAACTATTTGCAACTTTTTTCTTTTTATGTTCGACCTTTGTCGATCGTGGGGTTTATTAAATTCATCATCTTTTTTTTTTTACTGTAACTTTTGTTATTACCTTTTAATATGGTTTTCTTGCTGTGCATGCTTCTGATTTGAAAATTCTGTATCTTCAGTGAATTCGAATTCAATGCAACCGCTAGAAATTTGTTTCCAGCTGATATACCTGCCAAAGTACGTATCTGAATCTACATTATATGTGTATGCCATATGTCACTGTAATCAAACAACACAGCTGCCTTTTTCCTCAAGTATTTTTGTTCTTCAATCCTTCCTTGTATCTAAAAATGTTTGTTGTTACCGCTGCTTATATTACTGTTTCTACGATGGAATGAATACTACATTAGGATATTTCCTGATAAAAGAACTAGCTAAGGAGTTGATATAAGTTCAACTCATCATCCCTTTCTTTTCATTTTTGAAAGGAAAATGAGCTGTTGTTGTCTTGTGATAGTTTTTTTTGGTCGAAATATAAAAATAAAGGATAATGTTTCTCTTTGTTGGGTTCACTAAATCCTAAGCAACTTAATTGTTACTTGCCAGTGAAGCTAAATTGCAGCAGCCATTCTCTTTGACTGATAAAGAAAATTATTAAGTAAAGGATGGAAGAATTGGTTGTCTGTGGTGTATGATCTGTTGCTTTAGTTTCTTTTCCATTAGTGTGACATACTAATACATTAACTTGGATTATTGTCTTCAATGACAAAATTCACTGTGTTGCAGAAACTTGACAATGGGGTGGGAAATGCATTCCAAAACAGTGACTTTGACTAGTCTGAGTATCAGCTTGATCCCTTGCCAAGCACTCCAATTCTGTTTGTGAATATTTGTGTAGATAAATTAGGTACAAAAATTTAATGTTCTCATTCTTTTCTGTTCATAAATTTTGACTAAAGATGAAAATAATTTGAGATATCCATGTAATGAATAAAGGATGATGCTAGCATGTCATAGTTTATACAAGTTTATATGGTTTTGTGGTATCTTTATAATAAAGGTAAATCTTCTTGGTGATGATATGCTGATGATAAACGTTGAATTGATGAGTTTTATTATACATTAGTTAGTGAGCTGAGAAGAATAATAACATTGTAATGAATTTATTTATGGCACTACCAAATAATAAAAATTCCTTATAGAGGTTGTACAAATAATCAATTTTATAACTTGTGATGTAATTATTTAAAATATTAGAACTAAACTATTTTATTTAATTTGGCACAAAACTTAAATTTTCAATTCGAATAATGTCTAGTTATTATACATTCTTCAGGTGTGTTTGAATTTCAATTGGAACACCTAAATTATACATTCTTTTGTCACATTATCTGTAAGAATATAGCTTGTTTTTTGTTTCTTATCCGTAGGTTCTGTAAGTCTTCCCAAAGGACTAAGGACTCAGATGCATTTGCAAAACATTTCCACTAGGAAAATACCTTCAAAGATTGAAGCACTAATTTTGTGGAATAGAATGAATATAAAAATAAATAAGTATTTATAAAAAAAGAAAATAAAATGATTAAATGATATAACAAAATTATTGTATAAACATTATTAGAAAATGAACAAACTATGAAGTAAAACACAAGAGTTTCTATTGCCTTGGTTCAAATAGTGTTATCTTCATAGCTTCTTTGGACTTCATGGAATAAAAGACATTCAAGACATCTGCGTCATATCGAATGTGGCGTGGACTATAAGAAACCAAATCATGTGCTTCTTCATGCCATCCTTGCTTCAATAAGGCTTTAAGCACACGAAGAAACGCCCGTGTAGACGGAATCTGCTCTGTACTGATTAACCTGGGTTTCCGTATCACATTATCATACCTTGGAGTCCTGAACAACCTGAGATTACATTCCAAATACCTGTTACTCTTCAACAGGTATTCAATAGGTGCCACACTATCATACCTTCCACTCTTCAACAGGTATTCAATAAATGGATCAGTTAAATATGGAAATCCATGGGTTCTCATTAGTCCCAAAATAGGCAAAGCATCTGCAAATCCTCCCTGAACCAAAACCTTGGTTACCAACAGCTTGTAAATACTTTGCCAGGGTCTTACTTTTTCATTCAATAGTCGGCTAATAATCTTACATGCATCTATTGTGCTCTTCGTTTGGCAAAGTGATTTCATTGCCACATAAGAAATTTTGACTTTGACTAATGAAGTTTTGGCATTGGCTGCTCTAATTCCCCCCTTTTTCTCATGCATATCTTTATAAGAATCAAAAGCTTTATCAATGTTTCCGGCGACAAAATGCCCCTCAATCAAAGATTCCCATGTCTGGCAATCTTCATAATCCCCAGTTCCTTCAACTCTATCCACGAACTCATGAGCTTGCTCTAAGTAACCGGCAGCACTAAGTGTAAAGGCAATTTTACTCCGTAATTTACTACCAGCAACAAACCCACAATCTTCCATTTCTTTCAAAACCTTGTTCCACTCTCCAGTCCTACCAACTCTGGTCATAGACTTAAGCACAGCACCAACCATAGAATCAGTCAACTCATTCCCACTTCCGATAAAAGCCTTCAGAACCCTCGAAAACAGATCCATATTCAGCTCCTTCCCAGCAGCAACCTTCCTCAACAGAAAGAGACAGCACGGAACCCAAGGCTTATTCGCGCCAGCCATAGCAAGCTCATAAAGCCCAACAGCATCCTTTACCGTTCTCTTCTTCCAGAACCTCCAAAAAACCTTAGCAAAGGTCTCAACCTCCATCTCAAACCCAGCACTCCTCATCTCACCAACAAGCTTCCAAAACCTATCAATGGAGTCCTCCCTCCCCAACACCCTCGCCATTGCATTGTAAGTTCCCTCATTATGCTTAAACATCCCACACTCCTCCAACCACCGGAAAAATATCACCGCCTTAGCCGGCTCTGATGCTAATCCCTCCAAAACAATCTTGATCATATCTCCGGAGAACCCAACACTCAGGTCCTTAATCTGCCTCTCAACATCACCACTCCACACATTGTTCCTCACAATCCTACACACTATAGCACACTTCTTCTCATTCGAGTTATCAAACAAACCCTTCGACTTCGCCACGTCACCATTCATTCCACCCTTCTCAAAACACTCCACCACTCTCTCCTTCACACCTTTGGAATCCCCATACCCTTTTTTCTTCATTAAATAGACCAACTTCCAAAACTCGTGAACCAAACCCTTGTTCCCCAAAACGCACAGCATCTTGTTGTAGCACTTGGAGCTCACCTGCTCGGGGTAGTTCTTCGAAACCCATTGGGAGAACCTCCACGTCGCGTCGACGTCGGAATCGAGCTTCAACAGAACCGCGAGGACAGCATCGTGAGTAATCGAAATGCGATTCGAATCGACGAGGTTTTTCACGTCGTCGGAATTGATAGGTTTGGAGAAAATGTCGGCGAGGAGGACGTGGTCATTATCGGAGTGATCGATAACAGGTTCGGAAGAAAAACGACGAAAACTAGGGTTTAACGGAAAGGAGGAATTTACGGTGAAACGACGGAAAATTGAGGAGGAGGAGTGATTGGGAATGCAGGGGCGAGAACGGAGAAGGTGGTGAAGAAGACGCCATTGGTATCTCATTTTCACTGTGTGGAAAAAGAGACGGTAACAGTAACTAGGGTTTTAGGTTTTTGTTTTGTTCAGTGTAATTTGGGAGATGATGTAACTAGGGTTTTAGGAGATGTAAAATAGTATTTTAAAATTAATATTTCTAAATTTTTTCATGATTTGTTGCTTTTTAGTATTAGAAGATTTTTTACTTTAATTTATGAGTTGTTTTTTTCTTTGGTTGAAAGAAAAATGTTTCTCTAGTAGAAGATTATAAGATTAAACTCCTATAATAGAAATATTTTTAACTGATTTTTACTTCTTTTAGTATTCTCTATAAGCAACAAAAGTAAATATTTTTAATATTTGTTTGTTTGCTAATTTTATGCTATAACCTCCGATATCCAATTTTAATTTAAATTATGTTCATCATTTTAATGATAAGCGCACTGATAGAAAAATTATTTTCACTTTACAAATTAACATATTATTCTTTTCATTATATCTTTTTAAATCTTAAATAAATTATTAATCTATATATTATTATATTGATAGAATAAATTTAAAATGGAAGTATTTTGTCTTATATAAATTTTATAAATTTTCTGTAATGATTTGTTGTATTTTTATTTAGAGACCTTTTTCTCATATAATACAATACTGTTTTTACTTTTATTTTTCTATTCAACATTCTTTTATTTTTATTTTCTCATCCAACACGCATTTTTATTTTATTTTTCATTTTTCTATCTAGTATAAAAAAATTAATGTTCTCATTTTCTGTTCATAAATTTTGAGTGTAGTGGTTCACTCTAGATGAGAATGATTTGAGAAATCAGGTAATGAATAAAATGATGCTAGCATGTCATCCATGTTATGTCATACTTTATACAAGCACTTTTTATTTGGAAGTACATTATGTATTACCAACTTTTAATTTCCTCACAAGTTTACCTGTAGTGTTTGCGTTCAAAATAGATAGTATCATTTTATGTACATTCCACATTCTATCATTTTATGTACATTCAAAAGTGTGGTGTAGAAGATAATGAAGATAGTGTGTGCAAAGTGAGAAAGTGTGAGTGATGGGGGTGCGTAAATAAATAGGAGGGGGAGGTGTAAAGACTAAATGTGAGGCCCATATTTTTTTAGTAATAAAAACTTGAACCCATAATGAATGGGCTGGACCCAAAAAATATTTTTTAGGACCTGTATTTATTAAAAGGAACAACTGTCTTTTAAAAAAAATGAAAATTAAAAGGAAAATTTTATCATTTTAAGATTTTTTAATTTTCTTTTAAAGACAATTTATTTACTCGGAGGTGTTGATACCAAACATTAGCAAGCAAAACAACGCCTACATTAAAAGATTTTAATTGTTATTGAAACTTAATTAGTCACTTTAGATTTTTCCTAGAATTGACGATCCATTTAGAGAAAATTCTCTATCCATAAGCTAAAAACCAGATTTAGAGAAATATCTTCTACAAATTAGTTTCTGTAGAAAGTAACGTATGAAAAACTCTAATTTCAATTTTGATATCACATTTTTTTAATGGATTAAAATAATTTAAATTCATACTTTAGAGCAAAAGATATCTCAATCTATATGTGGTATCGATTTGGAATAAGTTCATCATTTCTAAACATTGTGATAAGCTTTACAAACTAATAAATAAATAAATTTTGGATCACCTATCTTTTTCTCATCTTGTGTTACACTTTGTTCTAGTGATCTTTTCTCTTTCTAATTTCTTTGGTGTATGGGTGGTCAAAGTGTCGTATAAATGCAAACTCTTTTCTTTTTCAAGTCAATGAAAACCATACATACATCCCCCTTTCTTCACCCCATTCCTTTTTTTATGAATGTGATTTGGGTGGAAGCTACAATCCTCACCAAGCTACCCAAGAATTCTCTTCATCTGCAAAAACGATGCATAAATATCAAATTTCATCCAATAAATGACTTCAAACAATGTATCATTTAAGGGTTTAGCAGGAATTGCTCACCATGCATAACAACAATGGCCTCATACCATTAAGTATGGTCAGCTACATAGATTAGATGATGCCACCAGACTCAGTAAAAAACCAAATTCATATGAATATTATTTCATGTCCCTTTTAATAATTTTCTCCCGTGTCTGTTTTGGTCTCCCTTTACCCCTTATTCACAGGGTTAAAAACCACGATTCACAAAGCACATAAAAAAAAATCTCGAGGTTTTTCTTCTACAGTTGCATGAAAAGCTTGCAGGAGCAACTTCTCTAGCTGTTGCCTCGATGAAACTATTATTACCTGCAATCAAATATAAATGAATGTTGAAATATAAACTATTTTTATATCACATTTGGAATATACATAAGATACGAACGTAAGACAAGTACAACAAACAGATTCTTGAACCTATTATAATATGGGTCTATCTATTTGAAGCAAACTTCTCCATAAATATATTTAGAAGATAAAAATAAGAATAAAAAAAATCAAATTTTCCATAATGTAAACTTAGTTTGATGAATAAACTAATTTGCAGAAACTATTTCTCATTAACTTCTCTAAAATTTAATTTTTAACTTATCTATAAACTAATTTCATTTTTCTTCTTATTTCTCTCTTCTAGAAATATTTATGCAGAAATTTCTCCAAACATATACTACCTAACAAACAAAGCACTCTCCGTTCCAATTCTGAAAGGGTCAGTGAAGAATTTAATCTTCAAACCTTAACAAAACAATCTTCTGTCAAGAAAAATCTGTACACCTAACTAGAGCCAATTAATTAATAATAATAATAAAGGGCAAATATGATGCCAGTCACTTCAGATTTGCCTTAGAAAACTTGCGAAATTGATAAATAACATTCATATACACTTAAGCTCCAAATCAGCAATAAATATTACCTGGAGTTGAAATTGAAGATAGTGGGAAAAGGGGAGAAGCAGTTAAAAAGAAGATCCCATGGACCAGGGTGCCCTAGTGACTGGCTGATGTGGATCCTGATTTTGCAAAACTGCAAGCAGGATTTCCCTTAAGTAAACTTTCATAAATCAGAATCAGTGAAAGGAGATTGCAATCAGGGAAGGCCTAGCAATTGTCAAAAAACCTTTTTCCTTAGCCATGTTTCCCAAAAAGATGTTCTTTTAATGAATTTAGGAAAAGTGCACAGATATTACGTATTTGAAAAGGAAAAGGAGAATTGGGATTTGAGATAATAGAATACAGCATATTATCTAGTCAAACATATGATACCCAAAATTAACGAGCATTGGATGACCATAAAAGTTAGTTAAATTGAAACTAAAACTTCTAACCTTGTTTCCACATATCTAATGACAATTTGTCAAAAAAACTTCTGAGCTTCATCATTCCCACATTTTTCTCCAAAGGAGATGAATAACTGACTCGGATATGATGTAAGGGAGCCGATGATTGCCTTCCATTTAATTTAGAAGAGAGGCCTGCCTTTATTCTAACAATATCCACCTTTACAAAGCTCATTGATTATATATGTTTGGACATCTGGATGATAGCCTCTAATGAAAAGATACTGGGAAATCTTCTGTGCAGTCTTTGGCCTACCACTTTTGTGCAACCCATTTATAAGTATATTGTAAGTGTGCAAATTTGGACTAATACCTTGATCAACAATTTGGTATATTAATAATGCAATTGCCTTGTCAAGTTGCTGCCCATTGCATAAAGCATCTAACAAGATATTGTAGGTTACAATATTTGGAACCAAATTCTTGAAACAAATTTGATTAAAAAGATTCATGGCTTCATCCATTCTTCTATTCTTGCAACAGCCACTAATCAAGATGTTGTAACTCCAAACATCAGGGGCAAAACTTCTTTCAAAGATGAGATGTTTAAAAATCGCAATTGCCTTGTCAACATGCCCAATTCTACATAAAGATTCTAACAAGATATTGTAAGTGGTTACATTTGGAGGAAGTTGACCACAATAATGCATTTCATCAACAAGCTTCCATGCATCCAAGATTTCCCCAGATTTGCATAAGCCATCAACTAGAGAATTGTAAGTTATAATATTTGGAACTAAATTCTTAAGAAACATATGTTTAAGTAAATTCACAGCCTCATCCACTCTTTCAATCTTGCAATAACCTTTAATCAAGATGTTATAGCTCCAAACATCAGGCACTAAACCCCTAACAATCATCCCTTGAAATAATTTTCTTGCCTCATCCACTTTATCAATCAAACAATATCCATGCATCAAAATAGTGTAAGTAATAATGTCAGGTTGTTCACCTCTTTCAATCATCCTATGAAATAATCTTTTTGCCTCACTGACTTTATTGTTTAAACAATACCCATTCATCAAAATATTGTAATTAATAACGTCATGCTGTTCACCTCTTTCAATCATCAAATTAAATAACTCTCTGGCCTCATCCACTTTATTGTTTAAACAATACCCATTCAGCAAAGATCTAACCTCTTTTCGTCGGCCTGCACGACACAAACCATAAATTAATGAGCTATATGTGAAAATGTTTGGGAAAATTCCCTGAACAATCATTTTGGAACACAAAACACGTGCCTCGTTTATATGTCCATCTTTGCACAAACCATGAACAACTGTATTGTACATTACAAGATTGGGCTTAACCAACTGTCCCTCCATGTTCTGAAGCAGCTGAATGGCAGCTCTTGTTTTTCCCATCTTACTCTTACACAGCCCATTGATTAAAGTTCCATAGAGGACATCATCAAACCAAATCCTTCGTGCAACCATTTCATTGTAAATGTATAGTGCATCCAGCATCTTATCATTAACACACAACCCCTTCATCAGCGTAGTAAAAGTCACAACATTTGGTTGACATCCCCACTTAAGAATCTTACCCATTACAGAGAAAGCAAAATCCATCCGACCCATGTGGCAGAAACAATTGATCAAAATGTTAAAAGTGACTGTGAACGGCACAACACCCCTGTATTCCATTAGGGTATATAGATTAATAGCTGTAGCATAGTATTTCATCTTCACAATCATCCCTAAGATTTTGGTGAATTCCACAATCGATGGCAGGGGATGCATATCAACCATGCGGTGAAACAAAGCCACAGCATCATCAATACCATCAAATCTATAAGTGCTTTCTGACGGCAACGGCAACGGCTGTGAATGTAGATGTATCCTCCTCACATGTGACATAAGAAGGCGAGGAAGTTTCAGGAATTGCATACCTTGCCGTATACCACATGTGCTCTACTCCAAACACAACACAATATGCTCACTCTAAATTTCTCATTCATGCCCCATGTCCTTCCACTAGCTTTAACAACAAAACAATAGAACTACATGGAAGAATGAAAACTGTACCCTTATCCATAAAGTCTTTATTTTCTGCATTAAAACATGTAAATTAACATACAATGAATATTTTTCAACAAAATAAAAAAATGTAAGTTACCACAAGATATGGGTATTTGCCAAAAAAAAAATCTCAAAAAGTATTACCTATAAGAAAAGGAAATAAAACAGACAGGTATCAAAGAGAGACATTTTGACAAACAGATAGAGTGCATACAGACACACGCATATTGAAAACCCATTTTCTTTTTAATAAAGAGAAAGTGATTTTCATATATATGTAATGTAAAATGAGTGAGTCATAGCTGCAAATTGAACCAAGTTGAAGGAACATAATATAACATGATAAGAATGCAGAGAGTGAAAAGGGAGATGGTGGAAACATGATTAAAGGGTTACCGGAGAAGCAAAGACGTGAAGTTGAGTATGGGAGAATGAGCGGCAAAAGTTGTTTGTGTTTCTTCCGTCTGCTGAGAGGGTGCGGCGGTGGTGGTGGTGGTGGTGCCGTCAACATGAAACAACACAGCATGAGTTTACGTTAGGTATTCTTCTGTTTAAATTTTCTTCACACCGTATTTTCCAAACCAAAAATGAATTAAAAAAAGGTGGAAATGGAATGTTTTAAATATATAATAAACACAAAAAAAGTTAAAATAACATGAACAAAGTTATTATTTAACATCTTCTCTTGAAGGGTAATTAAATTTTTTATTTTTAAAAAAAAATCAATATTCTTTTATTAGTAACTTTCAATAAATATGAAATATTGGTTGATATTTTTATGCGTGCTTCTAGACAACTTCAAAAATTAACACATTATTTATTAAATACAAGCACAAAGTTCAAAAATTTAAGTATCTTTAATATAATATTATATTTTAAGTTTATAATAATTATCATTTTATTAAATTAATATATAAGATAAATTTACCAATGTTATTACAATTTAAAAAAAAAAATATATATATATAGATACTTTAAAAACAAAAACACTATATGTAGCATGGACACGGATATACGTAAAATATCTAAAATGTAGGACATAAGGACACGGATCTATATACTATATAATTATGAATTATATAAATTGACAATAAATATTAATGTGCATAAGTGTATTTCAGATTTTATTTTTAGGAGTAAAAAGATATTTTTCAGAACTGATTCAAAAAAATTTGTTCCTTATTTTTATAATCATAATAAAAAATTATACAATAAATTTGAGTTTTTAGAAAATTATTGTATTTATCCTTTTTAAAATTGTGTTAGAACTGTGCTAAAATTTTCAAAAATTAAACAAAATTTGTTTGAATTGAACACTTCACCGATAAGTGTTTCGAGTGTCATAACTGATACGTGTGTCCGACATGTCCACATCATTTAAAAGAAATGTCCGAACCTTAATATATAGTCTCGTGAATTTTTTTATTAGATTTATTTGTTAAATTATAACAACAATTAAATAAATATATATTAGAAAAGTACATTTGTTTGAAAAGTTTTCTTAATTATTTCTAAACCATGTTATTTGTTTTTTTTTTATTGAATTTTAAAAAACAATTAATATAATATGTTTATGACTCGTTAATAATATATTATACAATAAAAGATTGAACAAATATTATAAACTTCACGCAGATAGTTTGTTTGACGATGATTTGATATTATAAGGGTGTTGAATTTATAGGAACTTTCAATAATACTAAAACTATGGCAACTTTATATTACTAAATTTAAAATAAATGATAAAAGATAAAATAATATTAAATAACATGAACTTAAAAAAAAAAATTAAACACTATAACATAACATTATTTATAAAATTATTTGAAAGAAGATTATTTATAAAATCAAATTATAGATTAAAAATTCGATTGTACTAGCATCCTACTATTCCGTCTAAAATGGTGGTTTCTAATTAAATTTAAAAATTTAACTAACTTAAAAGAAATTCATTTTAGTCCTAGAACAAACGCAATAATACTTTATCATTTTTATTATTATTATTATTATAAAAGCTAAAGATTATTGTTATAAAAGGGTAATATTGTTTTTATTGTTTTAGTCTACATATTTCGAGGTGTAACAAGAGAAAGGATTTTTTGAGTAATTAATAAGTGAGTGATAGGATTTTAAAATACATTATTTTTAATTTTAAATTAAAGATTCACCTTTCTTGTATAATGAATAAACTAATAATCATACTCTTTATTTTATTTGTATTTATATATGTATTCAAATAATATACAATATAACAATAATTTAATAAATTTAATCATATATTTTATAATTATTTATATACTTTTATATTAAAATAACACAGAATCAATACAAAATATTTCACAATTTCCTATATAAATTCTTAAAAGAAACAAATAAAAAAAACACTTTCCCAGCCAAGCAAACCTATACTTATGAGACTCAAACACTCATACACTCATCTTATCAAGATAAATGATGTGTATGTCAAACACATGTATCAGACACCGATATTCAAATGATGTGTCTATCTCAAACATATGTATCGAACACCGATATTCAAATGACGTGTCTATGTCAAACATACGTATTAGATACCGATACTCATACAACACTCATATGCACGAATCGATGAATTATCTAATTCAAAATATATTTATTAGATTTATGGTAATTCTAGTACGGTTTTAAAAAGAAAAAATACATATATTTTCTAAAAACTTAAATTTATTATATAAATTTTTATTATGATTATAAAAATAAAAAACAAAATCAGAATATTGCATGGGATTGAAAATTTTCTACTATTTCAACATCTACAATGCCCCTTCAGGCAAAATTTTCTGTAAAAAGATTGATTCATGAACTTTGTTTCAGATGCCTAATTTAATCTTTAAACAATTTTGGTGATGGCTGGAACTCAGAATTAGCAACACTAAACCTATGATGTGCCTCTCATGTCCACCCAAATACTTGTACCAATCCTAAACTAAGCCTCTAGAACTATTATCATGGATCAACATTCATTTTATGCATCTTCTACAACTACACAATCTAACAGTAAAACATTACTCTCTTCACATTCTCTTTCAAGGCTGGCAATGGCTTCACCACACCACACTCTCCACCTGCTCTTGTTGCCTTGGAACCACCACCACCACCACCCCCCGAGGAGCCATTTTCCTGCATTTCCGGTTCCATGTAGAACCGTGCCCGAAAAGCTGCCAAGTGTGCGTAATATGCAGGAGGAACTGCATATAAATCAAATCCATTAAGATTTATACTTTGTAAACAAAGTAGAAGTCAATCAAGACATGTGTAATGTAAAGAAACAAATTTCAACTAATTCAATCCAATCTGATGTTATTATTTCAAGACATATTCTATGCTTTAAACCAGGACATCACCCCAACAATGTATGAAGTTTAACTTTTTTGCTTTATTAAACCATGAACATTAAAGGAATTACTAACATTCTTAATCAATGCAAAACTAAGTAATTTTATTTGTATTTGAGTCTAGAAATATTGCATTAATGTGGAGAAGACTAAACCCTAAACGCTAAACCCTAAAGTAGATGGATCCTAAACCCTAAAGTGGAGGAGGGCTTACCAACAGACACGGAGCGTGTACACCTGGCATATGTATAGCATAGATTGTTAGTCAAAGATTGGATTCCATCTGCTGTAAAGTTGTTTTCATCCCAAAGAACATGATAATGAGCAGGACGACTTGTACCCTGCATCATAATACAGACAACATTCATAATTGAAGCAAATTAGAGATTTAGATTTGCATGCTAACATAGCTAGACAATCTCCATTTTCCAAGATCTTAATCTAAGCATTAGACCCAAACTTGAGAGGAATGCCAATAAGGATACATGTTTTTCTCTTCCAAGACAGATTAAAGTTTCAGTGCTACTACCAACAAATCTCTTTTATCTACCATAATAAATCATGCATTGAGAAACCAAAACAAGAGCAGAAAAATTAAGATCCTACTGTACTAATCCCTCCCTAGCAGTTATCAAATCTATGTTGTTCTAAACTCTACCTATTATTTAGAGCAATCCCTGAAAGATGGACCTAGAACAAGACAAGGCGAATGATGAAACTTTTCCATTACTTTCAACCCACAATATGAAAAAACCAATGCATGACATTATCTCTAACAAACCCTTCTAATTATCTAAGGGGTATCAAAACTTTGCTAAATAATATGTTGCTTCATAATCAACATTGTAATCATAAAGCTCAAAATAGAAGAGATATAAAACTATCTTCCACCTGAATACCAGCATGACTGCAGAGATAAAAATCAAATTCTGTTGGATGACAGATTTTAGAATCCACAACAGTCCCTGAAAAGAATGAAAAAACAATCTAATTGCACAATCACTTTTAACCAGAAAGAATGACTCATTTATTTGTTTACATGGGGAATTCAATTCAGGTACAGTCATCATACCAGGCAATATATTTCCACTCTTATCTGTGCTGTTTCTGTCCCTGTGGTTATTTGCAAACAACCGAGTATGATGTCTTTTTTGTACAACTATGAAAGTTACCGGAGGTTGATAGTTTGGTTCTAAAGAAGCACATGCCTGCAAGTATATACATATATGTATTCTTGTCAGAACATGTGTTATAAATTGACCTATTAGAAGGTATGATGGGAGTGTGATAAATTATGATAATGACCTTCCGAATTGCATCCAACTCGTATAGTAGAACTTGGTAAAATTGCCCTTCACTTACACCATCCCTGTTCAAATTTCTTGTTAGCACAACAGTTTCAACAAACTATAATGTTTAAAAAATTTAGCAGATATTGATTTGAATGAACCATGTTCCTCACATCTCTGGATAAATTTAGACTACACATCTAGCAATATCATAGGCTACAATTTGATACCATTCCTCGGATAGACATGAAATATTGCTTTCACAACAATGCACCTGTGATGTATTCTTGCAAGCAGACTATTGACACTAAGGTTAACAAACAGCTTTCAAATATTGGAGTAAAGTGCATATTTCTATGACATTTATTCTAAGCAACAGTGTATCATGATAGAATCTATCAAAAATCTTAGAATGAACAAATTTTTTATAGACCCTATATTTTTAATTAGGAATGCTGCCACTCTAGCCACTCAAACTAAATGTTTTTGTTATGCAAGTCACAATATGCCTTGACCTTGCATCATAATTAAACATACATTAAAATTACATACCTATAAAATATAATCCTTAGAGGCTTCTGTCCTGTTGCCTTTCTAAAGGAAATCAACAAATCTCTGCATAAAAGGACACAAAACAAAATATTTAGAAAGTGAAAATTGTATAGTCAAAATCCCATCATTCCACAACAAAAAAAACAACATTGAGAATTAGAAAAGAGGATGTCAAGTTTCTAGTATTACCGGATCATGCCACCACTAACTAAGCCACGAACAGGGTCATGCCACATTTTGTACAAGTCTTGTATAAGTTCCTGCCTATGAGCCTGAGCACACACTAAACCAGCATATTTTGTCACTTCAGGCCAGTCTTGAGATGCTACGACCTATAGATTGGGTAATAGATATCAGCAACCATAACCCAAAAGAACCATTGCATTACTATAAAAACCAAGACAGCTAGATCAAAAGCATACAGCTGCAATTGAAGGGCTGGAATCTTCTCCATTTTCAGGGTGGGTAACATCTGCTCCAAATATTATAGTTGGTATGTCACTAACCAGTGGTATTCTACAACTTACAGCATCAACCAAAACAGTGTTTCTACCTCCCATCTGCATTAAGTAGATGTCAAATGATCATTAAGTCGTTGTTGAAAGCATTTCAAAGAAAAATACAAACATTTTTTTATTACTAGGCCTATCTGCATCAACTACTGAGATGTGGAACCCATACTAGCCAACAATTTATAACCATCATCAGTACACACGATTTTTATGCACAAAAATGTATCCATGCAATAACAGTGAAGAAAACCAAAAAAGCCAGAATTGTCAAACAATTGACAGAAGTTGATAGTAGACTTAAAATTCTTACTTTGCAAAGTGCTATTTCATGTAAGAGATTTGGGAGAAAACAAACCTTGACATTGATTTTCAAAGACACATTAGCCAGGTACTGCTTAGTGATCTTGAAGACATGCTTCGTCAGACAACATTGAGAAATTAAACCAAGGTCAGTTTCACAAATACGCTTTAGATCACCTGAAAACAAAATAAAGTTATATGAAGTTATGAGCATTTAGAATTTAAACTTGGAACAATGCTTACCATAGAGAGAACCTGATAAATCATGCACATTTATCACTATTGAAGGTGGCTTACCATAGAGAGAACCATTGTTGTCAGGCAATACTGCTAATAAAAGCTCCAATTCCTTTCCTTTGGTTTTGTTTGTTGACACATGGTAAACATGTTTCAAAGCTTTCTCCACATGCTCAGGTTTGGCATTGTAGATGGGGATAACAGGCTCTGGATTAAATTCCTAGAACCCAAAAAACAATATAAATTTCAATAAAGCTTGTCCACAATTCAAAACTAAACAACATAATAGAAGGAAAACTACCATGCCAGATACTTGGCACATTTGAGCTAGTTCGGTACAAAACGTGAGAGCAACAGTGTCTTGTACACTTCTTGAAAAATTTATGCAGGCCCACCGGCTGACAGTCATCCCATTTATCATTTTCTGTACCATTCAAAAGCAAAGGTAAAATAGTTGCATTCATAGCTGCTTGAAAACAGACCATTGTGACATCAATGTTCATCATGAAAACAATACCTTGTTCATCATATTCCATTGACCAACTTGGGGCAAACAATTCTTTTCTTTCCCACTTTCATGATATTTAAGCTGCAGACAAGAAATAGATATCAATGAATAATGGAAAAAGAAATCATCATATGCTTTATCTCACATCTTTTGGTGGAGAAGCACATTACCCACGGGGCAGGAAGAATTCGAGCCTCTACCGAAGCTAACTTCTCACTTATTTTGATTCCAAATTCCTTTGCATAAGGGTCTTGATCATAAGCATTGTGCTGAATGGTCTGCATGAAGAAAAACTAAATCGGTAATGTGACGGCCCAAATTTAAAGTTTAGCTTCTCGTATATATGATGGATACATTTTATTTGTCTGTGGAGATATAAATGTCATAGTTGAATGCATTTTTCCTTATTCAACTTTACTTATTATAATATCTCCCTCACGTGCTTTGAACTTTGAAACATCATTTGCATGTTCCGATTTCAGCATTGTTTGAATCATATTACAGTCTGCAACTTTTATACTATTCTGACTTTCAAGGTGTAAGTGACACAGACAAAGGCTAGAACATAATTTTGCTAAGTACACTTTAGGAAGGAATATGAGAAGTTAACAACATAAATAATGGCTCTCTAACCAAATATAAATAGCGAATGTTAGCTTATTTTATATCCAGAGAAGCTTGTAGTCATACATTCAGAGTACTGGAGAGAAATTTTAACTGTAAAACTGCTTTGAACAAATGTTAATCAATTCAAAATCAGCAAAGTACCCGCAAAATATCATTTTCTCGATCACGAGGTCTTTGACAAGTAACTTTCAGGAGAGCAGTGATTTGTTTCTCATTCAGCCTTTTAGTATAGCGTTGTCCTTCAACAATTTTGCAGGCCTGAGGAACCAGAAGTAAGATTAATCAAATAATTACTAGAAAGAAGAGCAGCTATGTCAATTACCAGGAATTCCCCTTACCTCCATAGGTAAATAATTTGCTTTCTTTTGATTTCCTACTTGAAGGCAAGGAAGGTGAGTATATTTAATTGTGAAACCATACATCTCTTGGAAATATTCAACTACTGACTTCATAGTTGAGTTCTCATCAACAGGAAACCTGAAGAGATAAGGCCTTGCCATTAAGAGAACTTGTGGAAAATAATTGGAACTTCTTTGAACATGGTGCACAACAAGAGTTACTGCATATCCTAAAATATCACAAAATCAGAATTATTACTTACACAAGTTCTCTGGTCGGTTGAGAAGTCAAACCAGAAACTCGGTACTTTCTTCTAACACTCCCTCTGTGGGTTACTTCAACTTTAACTCCTCTAAGAGCTTTCTTAATCTGTTAGACATCTTAAAGTAGTTCTGTAAGTTTTACAGTACTGATACTGTACAAAAAAAATAACTAAGCAAGCTTTATTCATATAAGTACTTTGATGCGATCCGCGTCAGACAATTGCCTTGATAGGATATCTTTTCCTAATAGCTGGCCAACATATTCCACAACTGGAAGAGGTTCAATGAACGCAGCAGAAGCCATATCTGAGATTCAATGAAATGCAAGAAGATTATAAACATAAATATGAGTTAAAAAACAGTACTTCCCTCAGAAATTTATATCCATGGTGCATAGTGATGTCTAACATGAAAGCTTTTTTAAAAAAAAATGATATCCATGGTAAGTAACATACCAATATTGAGGGAAAGACCCATCTGAGTAGGCCTTATGCTTTGGTAAAATCCACACCAAGACTCCAAACCTTCTCCAAGCCGTTGGGGTGTTCTAATATCTGGTGAAAAGAAGGATCTCCCAATTGGACAGAACCTATAGAAAAAAGCAGATTTTGTGAGAGAAAAGAACTTAAAAATTCACATTTTCTCTCAATTACTCAGCAAAACTACCTCTTAGATGAAAGCTCTCTTAATACAATGTCAAGAATTTGGAGTGCCTCTTGTGGAGCATCAGCACGTTTACCAGCCAGAAACTGGCCCAAGTGATGCAAATTCGCCCTAGCAACAAACTTGATCACCACTCTATATTCTCTTTCCCTTCTGAAAATGGGGCAAGTGTCAGTTGGTTTGGAAATTGAACTTCATTCAAATGCATACAGTTGATACACGCAAACATATAGTCCATCATGTTTTTGTTTTAAAGCCAAATAAAAGTATGAGATTATTATGCATATATTCTGTATGTTTAAACTGTATATACGCAATAAATCTTACTTGGGACCATTAACTCCAGCCTCGTCATCCACAACCTTTATCTTAAACTCTCTCCAGGAAAAGGGAAGAGGCCCTGCAGTGTACAGACTTTTTCTGCCATCATATGCTGGAAGCCTCATCCCAAGGTCAGACTCTTTATACAGCCTCACGAGTTCTGCTATTATAGACCTGTTCACAGCTTTGGAAGAGACTTCAGGGGTGATACTGACCTACAAAACACGGCAAAGGCAACAAACCAAAAGAACAAAGCTTCAGACCAAATTTAAGGAGTCATAAATGTCACAACTAGGAAAAGGACAGCAAAAACAAAACCCCATTCAGATCCTTCTGCAATTGAACAGCACATAGAAGAGGGAATGGCAGGAAGAGCTTAAATACTTCCAAAAATGGGCACAGTAGAGTGATGTGTGAGTCACTCACAAACCCCAAACTTATTTTTTCTTGCAGATGGCTACAGTAGAGTGATAGAGGCCAAGCAAGCAAAGGAGCTTACATCATACTGGTTCAGGTCCTTGTCCGGTAACTCAGCAAAGAAATGGTTAGCCTTCACAATGCACTTTATACCAACTTGTCCATAGCCAGGCCTAGGAGCAAAGCTCAAAGACTTGCTTGATGTAGGGTATCCCATCTCTATTTCACCACACATGGTGCTTCCATTTCCAAAACCACTTGTCACAATAGGTCTCATCAAAACATCTCCTTGATCACATTTTCTGCCACCTCTGCTCCTTCTTCTCCCCTTGTTCCTTGCATGAGGTGAAGTTTGGTTGTGGGGTTCTTGTGGCAGTGGTGGTGGTGGTGGACCTTTGCCATTTTGTACAGCTCTAGAAACCTTCTTGGCTCCATTCATGGGGTTCTGCAAATGGGGCTTGATAACAAGGTGTTGTTCTGAGCTCTCCCTCATCTGTCTCACTGGCATGTTCGCCTTTTGTGCTGAGTGGTGGCCAATGGATACACAAAAGAAGAAGCACACTTTGTCAAAGATGACCAGTTTTTGACGTTTAGTCTTTGCTTATATCAGTAAAGCAGTGCCAATTGCTTCAGCCAGGAACAAACAAACAAAGATAGAAAATCAATGTGTAGTAATTGCTGTAAAGTAAGAACCCAAAAAGTAAAACTTAATTATTTCGAGTTGTGTTTTCAGTGATGCATAAAGTAAAATATGGTCTTGGTATGCTGTGAAAACTGTAAAGTACATGCATTGTTTAAGGATACAAACATTATTATCATTCCTTTGCAAAACTTACAAATCCAACAGGTCATCCCTGTTTCAGCAAGCAAACCCAAAAATGGTGAGCTGGTAGAACCATAGGGCTAAGTATCACAAAAAAAGCAAATTTTGACAAAATTTTCTTCTGCCCTTTCGCTTCAAAGGAAATCTCACTGCAATTTTGGAGCTCGGCTATAAAGATTTTGTCACACTCACACGAAATATCAGAAACAAACGTAGCAAGAAAAAAGATTAATCAGTGAGTGTAAGGAAAAGAAAAACTTATTATAATAAAATATGATTAGACACATATATATATATATATATGTGTGTGTGTGTGTGTGAAAATCCCAGAAAATGAAAAATACCCAGAAGACAAAACCAACTCCTTAGACCTGTCTCCTCCCACCAAAAACTGAAAACCTCACCAAACACAGCCACATACAAAAATACACTTGAATAAATAAACAAACAAAAACATTGGAATAAAAGAATTGACTGTACAGGTTTGAAACAAACCTGTGAGGACTGCCTTGGAGTAAAGAATAAAACAACCAGAAGAAAACAAAAATCAAGAACAAACCATCCTAGGTGAAGGGAATAAACATTGAAAAGGGTAGAAAAATCACTGTCTAGAAGATTTGCAGACAGAAAAAAAATATAAACAAACATTAACAACAACAAAAATGCAATGCAAAGGCTATGCTAGATAAGAAAATGCTTTCTCTAACAAATGACTTGAAGTGAAAACAGAAAATGAAAAGCGACCAAGCCATGAGAAGGGAAAAGGGAGAGAGAAAAAACACAACTTGAACTCACCCTCTTTCTCTCGGGTAGCAAAGAAGGCCCTGTGACTAACTAAGCAAGTAGTAGCCACGTGAAAACTATAGTGGGTGAGTTTGGAAAGATTGAGAATTTAGAAAGATGGAAGATAAAGGGAGAAGATGGTGGTGGTGATGAATCTTATACACGCATGCAAAAGAGCTTTTGGTGTTTTCTTTATCACGTGTAGAAAAAAAGGCTCTGCCTTCCCTTCTTGTATTCCTCTTACTTCCTCTTCTTCTCTCTCCTACATTACACCCCTTGTTGTTGTAGCAGCAGAGGCTACGAAGAGAGAGAGGTATTAAAAAAATGGTGAAAGTTGAAGAGAGAGAGAAAGAGGGTAATGAGTCCAAAAGAGGTACTGAGGATTATAAAAGCAATGATACAAGGAAGAAGAATAATTCGAAGTTGCAGTCCTCTCTCTTGCAGGTTTCTGCAATGTTATTATGTATGCTTTGTTTTTTTTTTTTTCATTTTGAAAAAACAATGAATTAATCCTTAACTTTTACAAGAAAAGAGTTCGGATAGAAAAGAGTTTAAGAAGTAATAATTTAGAGTGTGAGGAAAATGGTTTCCTCGTCCCAATGCAAATGTCGCAATAATGTGAAGTCTTCACTTACGCTTTGCTTGGGTAAGCCTCGTAACGGTCGATTCAATGCTTTTCTCCACTTTCCAACTGTTATGTTACTCTCTTTTTTCTAGTTGGAGTTTTGCGCTATGATTCGGTGCTTCTCGGTTCACGCCACTCTCATGTGGGCCAGCTTTTGCACGGTTGATGCTTTCATATGATTAGATGGTGGAATCTGGTTCGGTGGGGGTGCACTGTGCCTTTGGCTAATGCTAATCATTGGATCATGCGGTGTGGCTGTGAGAGAGACAAAACCTAAGCTCACTATTTTTTTTAAATGAAAGGAGTGATTTTCTTTTACCATAAATGATTATTTTTACATTTCAATGTACGAATGAATCATAATTAATTGAAAGTGCATTTTAAATTAAAAATATTTTGGTTGTTATATTGTGCGGATATAAGGGCTAGAGTAATATTAATCCACGTCTATATACAATTGTTGTCCTGTTTGTAGTTACTTGATTCTTCGAGTCCTTCCTCCTTCACGCGTGCGTTCGTCTGATCGGCGGGATATTTGCGATTGCAGTCCGACGCTCAAGTCAGTGTCAATGTTTAGTCAAGTCTCTTTGATATTATAAAAACGTACATTTTCCCCTTTCAGAAGTTCCTTTTGTAAGTTGACTTGGACTTAGGCTTGTGTGGGTCAGGTAACCGATTACTGAAAACATGCGTAGTGGTCTCTAGGTCGTGTGTAGTGGTTCCTTGATATTAAAGGAGTGTTTCTCAAAGTATTTATAACTTATTCAATGTTAATTGTAACAGTTTGCCACATATTTATAGTACTGAATTATTTTAATATAATGTCTCGATCGTTCGGTGCCGACCGCTCCAATTGTAGAATTTAGTGATAGATTAAATTGGTTTAGGGAGTTGGTGTGTTGTGTATGATGATGGTATGATGAAATTGTATCCGACGGTGGGAAATGGAATAGGTGTTTGACGAAAGTACTCAAGTGTAATTTGGAAGGTTGCATCTTGGAAACCTGGTAGTGGATCATTACTTCTTGACCTCAATAACACACATTATAACCTTTATTTTGTTGCAGACACAACTATCATCATCCTATTCTTTTTTACTTCTTCAATTCACCCACTTCAAATTTTATTACTCTGTTTATATCTATAGGTTATAGAGATATTGAGGGGAGTGTAAATATTTTGCTTCAATATTAAAATGAACATTATTAAGATTCAAACCCTGAAATTCTTTGGACCACTTTCACAGGTTATGATTCACTCTACAACACCCTTGTGATCTCTTTTCCTTCACATTTTCTTCAGTTTCTTGTTTCTTCTTATGCTTGCCTCACTTTTTTTTAACTTTTTCAATAAGTGTTTCACAACTTCCAATGATTTTTCATACTTTCAAGCTTTAGTCTCTAAAATCTAACTACACACTACAAATGGGTGAACGTGAAACCAAAAACACAGGGAACACATAACAAAGTCTAAAAACGAAAAAAGGAAAAAGTATAAACAAATGTAACCCAAAACAATAATAGAGCAACCAGAAACACTGTACAAAATATATAAGAAAATGTAATGCATCAAACTGATGTATTGTATTCTGATCAAACATTTCAAAGATGTTTGTAAACAATGAACCCAACATTGTGAAAATATTTAAGGTTGATGATTATTACCATTTTTTTTTATTTGAGGATTGTTTTTGTGGTTTGAAGAATCTAAAATATGTTTCTAAGTTAAGTATCGGATAGGTTGACCTTGATTATTTTGTGTATAAGAGTTTAAACATGAAGTCTTTATATAAAGGTTGAGATACTCCTAAAATGTTTATATAAGTGTCTAAGCATTTTGAAATTTCTCATTTTATTTTATTTATTATTTACTGATAAAAAAAATTAAAAATATTTCATAATTGTTAGTTTATTGTTTCTTTGTCTCTTATGTTTGTTTGTTTTGTAACTGAAATAATAACGTCTTAAAGCTTTGATTTAAAAAAAGAGCAATCACAAATTTATTTATTGAATAAAACTATAGTGGATGTGATTATTTTTCAGTTATGGAAATCTTAAAGCCAGCATGAATTTACTTATTTTGTAGCTTTTGGCACAACTTTTATCATCATAAAATGTTTGAAAAGCGGAAAGTGAGTGGAAGAAAAGGAAAAAAAAATAGAAAGAAATTAAAGAAGATATAACAATTCATTCACGAGATATAACACATGAGTGAGGGACCACTCATTTCCATAACTCCAACATTCTCAAATCTTATTAAAAAAATCTTTCTCTATATAAGAAAACTTGAATGCTAAATATTTTAATTTTATAATTGTTGAAAATTATAGATTATAGATTATCACATCTCATGATATATAACTCGACCTGAAGCTCAACTAACAGTTTTATGAGATTGAGTTATATAATGTTATGAGTTGTTAACCTTGATGTGAAGGGTGTGCATTTAAGATTTTATATCGACTAACATTTTATAATATACAAGTGAGTGCAAACATCACTTACTTTTATAAGATTGAATTAAATTTAAAATAAAAAAAAAAGGAAAGAGTGGTAAGGGATATGGGAATTGAGTAGAAGAAGATTTGTGAGGACCATAAGGCAACATAATGATGGGTTATTAGATGGTTTGGGTTGCATGCTCACATCATTCCACAATACATTTATTGCACCAAATCATTACCTTCACAGAAGTGTGAGAGAGAGAGAGAAATTGACCCATTTTGTTGAGATTGAAAATGTAGAGGACTATGTTTTTTGAAAGTACATATTAAGAAGATACCAAATTAATGAGAAGAAGATGTTTAAATTTAGTAATGTGATTAATGCAGAAATAAATGGACCTAACCTATGACTTAGCTTCTCAACATTTTGGTCTCATGCCAAACCCAACAACCTATTACCTTTTTCTTTCTTCACCTTATAAAGATACACATTATACTGTATTATTATACTTTGGTGTAAATGGAAATGTTTTGCTACAACTTTATACAATCATCACATATTCATATTCATATTCATATAATCTATTCTTCATAACTTTCTCACACTTTCCCACCTACCAATCTATAACATCATATATGTCTCATCATTCTTATTTTTCTTCCACATAATTTTTCTTTTAATTCCTGTCATATAGTTATCCTATTTATAGAAAGTTATTAAATAAAAATTAAATTTTAAAAAATAATAATTATTCATTATATTAATTAAATTAGACACTAATTTATAAACTAACAAATTATTTATGTTTAAAATTATTTACATTATTAATAAAAATTTGTAAAATAATTTTTAAATTACCTACCTAAGTTTTAATGATTAATATTTTAAATTTTAAATTAACCTCTAAAAAAATAGTAAAAACTAATTTAAAATATAAAGTAATAAGTAGCTAAAACCTTAATAGGGATTAGATACCATATAAAAATTATTTTATAATTTTTTATTAAAAACTACTTTAGATACTAATAATTTTGTTAATTTTTAAATGATATATAATTTAATCAAATAGTAACTAATTACTTTCATCTATAAATTTAGTTTCTATTTAATGATTAAACTCTAAAACATTAATATTTTTTATTCATTATTTATGAAATTTAGAAAAATAGCACATAAATATATTTAAAAAATAAATAAAAAACATTATGAGTTACTAGGTGATATAAAGAAATATGTTGATGGAATTCTCCCCATGATGAAGCATGTGGCATCATGATGATACTCACATTCTACCTACTTACCACATATAAACACACCATTTATGTTGTTCCATGAATAAAGATGTTCTTCATTCTTAAATTATTATTATTATTATTGTTATTATAAAGGAAGCTATAATTACTATTTTAATGTCTTAGGGTTTGTGTTTTGTTGTGTTTGGAAATGCAGGCTTGGATGATCAATCTTTCATATTTCTTCAACTCTATACTTTTCCCAACCTCTTTGCATAATTGCCCTAATAATTGTTTCATACTTTTTTTTTCAAAAGTATAATATATTAAAATCACCAGCATTTATTTTAATATAACAACCATTAGTAAATTTATTTTATTAAAAAATATAGAGACATTCTAACCAGTTTTAATTATGATTATAGCTAATTTTTTTATGATAGACTATTATCATTATGTTTACACGGATTAATTAGGAGATAACTATAATCATTATCAACTTAATTAGTATGAGGAGTTTGAGTTTTAAATTAATAACTTTATTAGATATTAAACAGAGGATTTTTTGTAATAGTTTCATAAAATTGGAACATGATATAAAGAAAAGTCACTGAAGATGATATAATTTTTTTCTATTATCTACTTTACTCATTAGTAAATAATTTATTATTTATATGGTTATCATCCACTAATAATCCCATAGCCCAAGCCCCACCTTAACTTTTTTCTAGAAAAAAAAGTGGGACAAGTTCAAAGAGAAAAAGATATAGATTTTTGTCTTTTATGTGTTTGATTTGGGCCCCACAACTGTCCTAAAAGTCCATGGGCCAATCCATCTTTTTGCATGGGCCATAGAATCCATTTTCCGTACAGTAATTTGGGCTACCTCAGTTTTCCTAACACCAACATGCAGTGTTTATTGTAGTTGGCAAACACAAACCAAAAAAATAAAATAAAAACAAATTAATATTTTTGACAATGGTTGAAAAAAGTTAGTAATGTTACTTTAAATTGATTACTTTGGTTCCAAAACAATAATGGAGAGGAGGTCCATGATTTAATGAAAAGTAAAATAAAAAATAAAAAAACAAAATTGTAACATGATTTTCACTGAAAGTGTCCCAAACTTTTGCAATTGCTTTAGTGTCTACTTTATGCCTTTATTGAAGCTGACAAAAGGCTTGAGGTGGTCATGGGCCTATCAGTTGCAAAGCTAAGAGAAAGGAGACATTTTAGGCCCAAAAATAAATTTCCAAAATTTTAAATCCAATTTGATTCTTTTTTGCTTTATTGTGCCTTCAACTGTGCATTGCAAATAAAGGCCCAACATTATCCTTTGAATCAAAGCTTTTCTCTATTTTTTTTTCTTTTGTTGTAGAATTTTGTATATCCATGGTTCCTGTGGTATGATTATATTAAAAGTGTACCATACTGATTTGTTAACTTTTCTAGGAAGAACGGTTTTTTATGGACATAGGCTAAATAGTATCTCAAACTGATTGTACTGATGTGTTGGTTGTCTTCTTATTCTTTTCTTTAAGTCTTATTCTTTTGTAATTAGTGCTTGGTCGGGGTCACCAGGTCCGAAACTGGCTCGTCCGATACCAATCGATACGAGAACTAAAATGAAAATTAAGTGATTACTTTAGGGAGAAATTTATGTATTGACAATGATATGAACAATGAATTTGCCCTATTCCCCCTTAATCAGCCAGCATTTAAGGAGAAAAGTTGTTGTGAAGCAATTTAAAATAGAGGTACAAATATCAAGTATGGAAGGATATGTTCCTATAAGTTTGTAAATGAAAAAACATTTTACAGTTATTTATTAACGACTAAAAGTGTTTGTTTTATTCTTACTTATTTTATAAGATCCAAATCCCAGTGAATGATGTGACCAAAGACCAATAAAACAACTTTGTCTGAATGTGTTTTTTTCTTGTCTATGCACATATATGTTGCATTTTGTGCTTTTGACCTTTCCAGTGAATTTTGGAGAGAAGACTGACTTTGCCATTCTCTTTCAAAGTTCAAAATTATTTGGAACAATGTTGAGATTAGGGAACAAAGTGTTATGTAATGAAGAATAAGGTTCTGGGGTGGTCTGATTAACTAAAACTTTGCATTTTGCAAGTTTGCTTATCATGTATCTGTGTACTGCATTGATGAGTTCATTGATTGATTCATATTTACACCTACCAAGAAAATTAAGCTAAGTTATACACTTACTGTTTATGTCATTGATTCATTTTATTTGAATTTAAAGGTGTACAAAATATTAAATATTGAATATGTGTTTGGATTGGAGTTTCCTAATGCACAAAGCCAAGAAATAACAGGTGGGTGTGTGTTGGATGCAAAAGAGTTCCAAAATGATTGCCACAAAAAGTCAGTGCCTCTGGCAACAACTTTTGTGGTTGTGGTACAATTCAAGATACAGAAAAAAATCAATTTAGTTGGATAATTCACATTTATGAAGCTACTAATGATCCTATGAACATTATAAGCTGCATGAGGGGTTTGTCAAAGATTTCCATTAGTGAGATTCACAGCCCCATATCTTGTTTCTCTACAAACAACACAACTTGCTTCCGAAAATTAATATACTTAGAAGAAAAATCTAAGGAACATGAATGTATTCTTCCACTCTGTTACAAAACCATAATTAGGTACTCTTATTTCTTCCTGAGATCAACTCCAGCCTTCTTTGCAACTGCATCAAGTCCATTCTTCTCTATGGTTTTCAAAGCTTTAGTTGACAAACGAAGCTTTACAAAGCGCTTCCCCGCTTCCCACCAAATTCTCTTGTACTGAAGGTTCACAAACTGCAGTTTCTTTGTCTTATGGTTTGAAAATGACACTTTGTTGGCCCTGTTTGATTTCTTTCCAGTGAAGGGACAAACTCTCTCTGAAAAAACAATAAAATCACAGCATTAGAAGAAGAATCAATCTCCAACCTACTAGTTTATCTTTCCCTTTTTTTTTGAATCAGCAAAACACATAGGATATGGCGATACAAATATTTTATTTAAAGTAACAAGATAAGATGTGTAAGATACATATTTAAAAATTTATAAAACATAATAAATATATAACTGCAATTGTAGATACCTAATTAATAAACACATTTATTAGACATTACCAAAATAAAATAAAATCATAAATCATTGTCAAAATAAATTAATTTCAATTATTTATATATAGGAACAACACTATCAATATCATTACTTTTTTTTAAAAAATAATACAAAAAGAAAACAATTTCCATTTTGATTTATGAAGAGACAATGTTTCCATGTTTCTACATTAGACACACTTTACGTTTCTTAGAAATAAATGTCTTCAAAGCATGGTCACTTCACCAATACATATAGGTGAAGTATTGATATTATCAGGTTCGTGAAACAAATAAAAAAGGAAGTTTGGAAACTTTGACGAGATGTACTAGTTCAACATCCTAGATATCAGTATCAGAAATGGATATGTGAAGCACATTGAAGCATCAGTGCTTCATAGATTGCAGTTAAGTCTCATACACTAATGATAGTGAAGATGATTCACATCAACAGGTAAATTGTTAGTTGTGCATATTTTCTTGAAGTTTGGTTTGAAAAATATTTTCTATTTTCTATTTTCAATTTAAAAAAAAAAGATACAGAATAGTGGAACTATAGCTTGTAACAATTGTTTTCAGGGTTTGCTATATAAAGTTTGAAATCAGAGAAAAAAACGTAAAGAATCAGAGCAATTAATATATTACATTAACACTATTTATGATTTCTTCCAAATTCACACAATACCCAAGCCTAACAATCTCTTGAATTTTAGAAATATACTACACTATATAACAGCCGAAAAACATTAAACCATATACTTCCCCAACTGTGTGAAATATTATTGCAGTGATACTCGATTACTTAAACTTATAGTGTGGGTTTGGATCCATAATACTGGTTTGTAAAGTAAAGTTATTACCCTACTTAATATATATATTCTCTTTTAACCACATCACTAGTTGATGAAGTGGGACGAAGAAATTCTATTGGTACAGCTACAGCACATAAGTAGTATTATTACAATCCCCCTATCTTAAAACAACTACAGCCACATAAATTAAAAACAGAATAAATATTTTTTATTGAAACAATTTTACTAGAATAACTTCCCTCACTCGAGCAATACATTTTTTATAGATTAAAAATACAAATATGGATGCAAATTTGAATATTTTAAGACTAAAACTGCAATGATTTTGAGAATTTGGTTATATTGATACAGATAATTTTAAAAAGAAGAAGAAAACAATGTTTGAACAAAATTTGCAAGTTAGAGTGAACCTAATTACTAATCGGAAGCGACATGAATGTTAGGGTTAACGAATTGAGTGAAAGCAGAGAAATGAAGAAGAAGCGGGAATTGCTCACTGGCTACGATGGGGAGAGGTGCGGTGAACGAGGGAGACGCGGTGAGGGGCAGATTGGGAAATTTAGGGCAGCAGATTCTGAGACCGCTCAACTGCGAGGTGACAAAGCCGAGATCCGCTGAAAATGAAAATGATTCAGTTGAGAAACAGAAAGAGAAAGAGAGAATGAAAGAAGAAGAAAAAGAAGAAGAAGAAGAAGATGAAGATGAAGAGTGTTACAGGGTTTGTTCCTAAACGACAGCGCATAACTTCCAGAACTTGCTATTGCCATTGTCATTGCTTCTGAGTTTCTTATCTCTTCACACTTCCTGCTACTTTGCTACCCACACACCATGCGCTGCACCTGATAACATCTCTAAATTATAACTATTTTTTGAAATATTATTTATTTTTTTAAATATTTTTATTTCTAATTTTTCAATATTTCCTTTGTCTCCATTTTAACATTTTCAAAATTACATTTATAATAAATAAAACAAAAAAATTATAAAAAATTTGTTGAAAGTAAATAGAACATGAGAATATGTTTATATTTATATATAGCTAGCTATAAATTATTATTAAAATTTGATTTGGATAAGAAATGATAAGAATGTGTTTTAAAAGAAAATCAGTTTTCACTGTAGAATATGTTTTTTCTCGTTTTAACAAATTATTTAACAAAACACTGTTATTAAACTCCCACACAAATTAATATCAAAACTAATTATCTTACCGAGACTAAATATGTTCAAAGTTATAAATTTACCACAACAACTTTTTTGATAATAGAGTAATTTTGAATAATTTTTAGATCGAATTTCTCTTAGAGTGACTTCTTTAGTTTTCTGCTTCCGGTGTTCATGGTCTTCAGGTGCGTTAGTCTCTAATTAGATCTTTCTTTTGTCGAATGATTGTGGGGTCTCCAATTAGATCTTCTTTTTCATCAAATGGTTGTGGGGTGTAAATGCACTCCGATGATAAGTTAGTCTGAGTACAATATGTAGGTGAGTTGAGAGAAAAAAATTACTTCAGATGCTTGGTTACCTCTGGTATTTATACGTTTTAGATGAACTTCAACTGTCATGAACCTTTTCATGGGTCTAAAAGAAGATCTAATTATGTCTTAATCACACTTTACAGATACACTTAATTATGATTAAATGAAGTTTAACGGGTTTTGTTTGGATTATGTGAGTTATTCGGCCTTCTCAGTCATTCGTCCACGTTGGCCATTTCGACTATCCGGTATTACAAGTAATATGAAGAATTTTTTTTTGTAATTTAATTAATTGATATGAAGTTTATTTAAATAAGATGAGTATGGACAGAAGCCATATCATATAAAAATATCAGTCATTTGGCAAAAGCGACACACTTTTCTTTATGCTCCTTTCCAAGAGTTAAACAATTGAGGAAGGTGTGAGTTGTTAAACTTCTTATCATATAGAAAAGTAGCAAGTACACAGAAATAATGCACACCACCATCCAAAAATTATGGTACTTGTTTCCCAACCCACCTTGCAAACAAAGAATGGACTTTATGTACCCAAAGAAAAATAAGAAACAACAGACCCAATTACTCAATCCCAAACCTAATCATCATCATCATCACACCATTCTCTTTACAAATGGAAAATAAATAGACAATCTCATTCTTTGCCAATTGTTACTGGACATGTCCCAAGATCCTACCTGTATCATATATGATTCATTGGGTCCTTTGTCCATTCAGACAGTGCAACAAAACCCTTCACTCCTTACTTTAGAAAAGGAAAAACACTTGGAAAGTTTTCTCAAACACATGGAAAGTCCTTTAGGTTGAATATGTTTTCCCAAAAGCTCAACAACAAACAGCATAGAAACAATGATGATTTGTTATAAGTTGTTAAATTGTAATTCCCCCACTCTTCAATCAGTGTTTGCAAATTTCTCTGCCATCATGCTTTCCTTCAATGACAGTACTTTTTAGAAAATTTTAAATAATACTCATATGGCCAGTGATAGGCTAAGGCCGCTTAATAATCATGGACTCACCGAAAGTGAACGTTTGGTCACATTATCTTAGATTATGAAGCAATCATGTGTTAAAGATCCCATAAAGATTAGAGCATTTTTATAGTGTATAAGTGAGTACAAATCTCACCTCATAAACCAGTTTTATGAGATTGAGTTGGGCTTAAAATTCACTTCTTAATATGATATCAGAGTCATTTTAAGCATATCCTAACAAGAGTTTATTAAACTTATCAGACCACCCACTATCAGACCGTTATCGAACCACTCATAAATTGATTTATAAGGTTGAATTAAGTTTAAAGTCCACTTCTTAATATCATGGTCTAAGGTTGTAATGCCAGATAAAAAGGAGATGACGTTTTATATTGTGATGAATTACTTTAAGGGTGTGATAATTAGGCAAACATAAAGGACCCAGAATGAGGAATATGGAGCAAGCAAGACCATGTTACTGGCTATAAACACTCTGGCAATGTCACAGAAATCAAGCTGTCCTCAAATGTCTAAAGTTAAGAGCATGTGAACTTCATCATCAGTATCACTATCATGGTATGGCTTAGCCTTGTTGTTCTTGGAGATTTTGAACTTGGAGCCTTTTTAGTTCATATATCTTGTTCTCTTATAAGCAAATCAATTGTGCGGGGATTACAGCATAATCTCTTTACATTGGTTATCTTGCAGGATTTGGAAAGCTGAGCATGGGCAACGAAATGGGTAATAACAACACATCTGCTATCAAAGGTACATGTTGGTTTTTGGAATGCTCAAGAAAATTTTGTTAAGTAAAGTGCTAGTTTTCATACCTTTAACTCTTGATTTCATTTTCCTTTTGCAGAGGAAGATAACTTCAGTGAAGCCCAGAAAAAAGGTTTCCAAGAGGATACTAATGAAACATCTATAGCCAATGTTGTGAAAAAAGCTTCCATTGATATAACAAATGAACCAGGGAAAGGTACATGGCAAGATGAAGGTTATGCAGAAGATGTAAAAAGGGAAGCTCAAACAATTACAACAGATGAAGCCAATGATGAAGACTCTCAAGAGAAAACTACAGGGTTTGCTTCTAACCATACAAAAAGAGTGCTTGAAAATGATTCAATGAAAGGAGATACTCATGCAAGTGATGTAAATATGGAAAATCAAACGCCTCCAACAGCTGAAGCTGAAGTTGTTCAGGAGAAAGCTGCAGCAGCACTGGTTTCAGAAGATACAACAACTGAACTAGAAAAAGTTATACTGCAAGAAGATAGTCATGAGGATTATATGAAAGAAAACATGCAAATGATTCCATCAGATGAAGGCAAAGATGTTCAGGAGGAAGAAGCCAAAGCTTTTCAGGAGGAAGTAACAGGGTTAGATTCTAACAATACAAAAAGTTGGCTTAAAAATGATGTGTTGGGAGAAGATACTTGCAAAAATGACATGAATATGGAAAATATAACACATCCAACTTCTGAAGTTGAAGATGTTCAAGAGAAGGATACAGGAATAACTTCCAACTATTCTAGAAGTTCGCTTGAAAATGATTTATTGGAAGGAGATGACCCTGAGGATGATACTAATGTAAATCATGAAAAGCACAAAACAGTAGAAGAAAAATTTGATCAACTACACATAGAAACAAGGCTGGATTTTGATGATGAAACAAGTGAATTTGATGATAAAACTCAGGAAGATAAACAAGATGCTATTGTAGTAAACCCTACTGCTAATGGCATAGATGTTCAGGAAAAAAACATCATCTCAGCTTCCGATGCTGCATTGAAGTTGACAAATTCTCTTGAAGGTTCAGGTTAGTAATTTATTTCAAAACTGATGCATATAAATAACTAATAGTGATTGTTCAAATCTCACTTAGAGGGTTGTGTTGGATCCACATACACCATAGAAATGACCAATATAGTTATTATAAATCAGTTTTATAAAATTGAGTTAGATTCCTAGTTAAACTTCTAAGAGTAATTTTAAAAAATTACTCATAATTCTGTTTTATAGGAGATGAAATAACTGAACTCAGACAACCTGAAAATTCTCCAAACGATGGATCAGTTGAAGCTGGAGGTGGAAAGTCTGAGATTTTGTCAAGTTTTTCTTTGGAAAGCAGTGAAGAATATGAGAAGCAAGAGACATGCTTGAGAGAACACCTGATAGAAACATGTAATCATCACCTTAGTAATGAGCCTTCAATTCCACAAGGTTAGGAGTTAAGGCTATACTGTTAATATTTTGATAGCCCTTATCCACATTTACTTAAACCAAGTTGAGTTAGGCTTTATGCCCAAAGTCTAAGAGTAATTTATAAAAAATTACTAAGGATTCTGTTTTGTAGGGGATGAAATAACTGAAGTCAGACACCCTGATAATAGATCAGTTGTAACTGAAGGTGGAAACTTGGAGAGCTTGTCAAGTTCTTCTTCATTGGAAGACACTGAAGAATATGTGAAGCTAGAAGAGACATGCGTGAGAGAACACATGTTAGTGACAGATAATCATGTCCTCAATAATGATCCTTCAATCCAACAAGGTTAGGACAATTCTGTTAATATTTTGAGAGTCTTATCCATAGTTATTAAGAATTGGACTTTAACTCTAATTCAACCTTATAAATCTGCTTATAAGGTGAGTTTTTATCCACTTATATACCCTAAACCTTAAAACTTAAACTTAGGATTCTGTTTTTACAGGGGATGAAGAAGCCGAAGTGAGACAACATGACTCTTCAAAGGTTGGATCAGTTGAAGCTGAAGGTAGAAACTCTGAGAGCCTGTCAAGTTCTTCACTAGAAGGCACTGAAGAATACGAGAAGCAAGAAGAGTCATGTTTGAGAGAAGAAATATTACTAACATGTAATCATCACCTTGATAATGAGCCTCCAATCCTACAAGGTTAGTGCCAGATTACATTTACTTTTTGAAATGTTTTAGATTTTAATTTATCAGAGATTGTAAGCTCACAATAGAAATTTAAGATCTGTTTGTTGTCTTGTTCTGAATTATAGCATATGAAGAGGAAATGACGGTTTTAACAATGAGTGCTGTGAACATGACAAATAATATAGAGATTCAAGAATCAAGTGTACATTATGAGCATCATGAGCCAGATAAATTTCTCTCCGAACAATCATTTCTAGGTACAGACTCACTCCTTGAAGATAATTTGCTAGATACTAATTCTCATTCTGAGTTGATTAAGGATGATGGTTTAGCAAAAGAAATGGAATCCCATGAAAAATTATGTACTGACAAGTCAGGTGGTAAAGATGGAAACGAGCTTGGGAGAAGTTTGATAGATCTTTCTGGAACTACATCTGATTCCCTAAGTATTGACGCCACCACCAATGGTAATTCATTTACCAAGGTAATTTGTACTACTGAGGATTCCCTCATCTCACCTCTTGAATTTGACAATGAGGAAAATTGCAAGGCACCATATGGAAAAAGTATATTAAGCAGAAGTGGGTCAATGGAAAATTCACATTATTACAAGCCAGATCAATCCATGAAAGATTCATTGAAGGAAAACAACATGGTGTATACATGTGATGTGTCAATAGAGTCTAATGGGGAGTGCAATGGAGAGAGAAATATGTCACTTGATTCTAATGTCTCCAGGCTTGTCACCAATGATCAAGTTGAAGAACCTAAAGTAACTGATAATGGAGTACAATTTGATGCTTATATTAACAACCCTGATTCTTCTGAGTTGGAGGATGATGAAGCATTTGAGAAAGAAGGTAAAGAAGATCCACAACATGCAGAAGCAGCTTCATATGCAGGGGCAGAACTAAGCACTTCTACAGTTACCATGTCCATTATTGGACCATGTTCAAACAAGTTCATACTTGAAAATGGTGGCTATGAAACAAGGGAAAGCATAACAAGGCTCAGTACTGAATCAAACCCTGAGAATCCAAACACCTCTTGTCAGATGCAAAAGTCACCAAGCTTTAATCTCAACCTCAGAAAGGAAGCAAGGCCTGAAGAATCAGACAAGACTCCATTGCTTCATCAGAATAAGTCTGCAAATGAAAGCTTCTCAAAACACATCAACTCAATGCCTCATGGTGAATATGAGCAGTGCATGTTACACAGTAAAGAAATGCCAGTGGAAGAGAAAATTGTTACTATGGAAAGAAGTTACTCTAAGAAATCTAAAGCTCCATTCATAGGCCTTTTGAAAGAAGAGGAAGAAGCTCATCTTCTAGGCATGGCACAGATACAAGAAAACCATGTTGGCACAAAGAATACAGTGTCATCTACTTCACATAAAAGACAAGAGAAGCGAAAGCCTCGGTCTTCCTTCTTCAGCAGCTGCATGTGTTGTGCAACTGTACCTTGAGAATTATACTTACCATTCTATTTTACTTTTCTCCTTTGTGTTGCGAGTTTCTTTCCAATTTCTAAGGTTTTAAAAACAGTTCACAATTGCTGTGGTGGCTACAACCTCAAGATTTTGGAGATTTCATGACAACAATGTGACTGCAATTGCAACCACATCTGTGGCATTTCTCTACAAACTTCCCTAATATCAAAGATTGCAAAGAAATGGCAACTGTGACTTCAATTTAAAAGCCTTGTTACTTTTTTTTGAAAGTGAAGTTTTGATCTGGAGATTATCCTGGTTGAGTTCAACCAACAGCAGGGGAAGTGCAGCAGCAGCTATGATCATTCGTTTCTGTGGTTATTTTCTGATGCTTGTTCAAGATGAAGTGGTTCCTTGTGAAATTTTACTTTGTTTGAGAGATTTCACAAATGTAGAGAGAGCAACTTTTCTGCTTTTGATTGTATGTTGTAACTTTTTTTTTTTCCACTCTGATCTTGGACAATTATACTCATAAAACCTCATTCTTGTGTTTGATTTTTGTGGTTTAATATCTTATAGGTGTGAAATTTCAATCTTTAATCTCCATAAGGAAAAGTACTGTGACAATATTTGTATTATTCATTAGTTTTTAAATTTTTAAATTTTAATTTTAAATTTTAATTTTAAATTTTAATTTTAAATTTTAATTTATATTAAGTGTACCATCCATGTGGTTTGGTCAAATTTGTCAAATTACCCATCTTAAGGACCAAGTTAAAAGATTAGAGTTCGGTTGCTGACCTGACAAGCCACGTCGAGCTGATCGGCCAAAGGTAAGACACGAATTGTTTAAGGTTTAGGGTTTAGAATACCGATGGGAACACAAAAAACACTTCAAGAAAGAAGCGTAAAACATGGAAGAGGACGTGAAGTCCGAGTCAAAGGACGTAGGAGGAGAGAATAAAAGGAAAGGAGAACATAGAAGAAAAGAACGAAACAAGTGAGGAGAAGATAAAGAAAAAAGAATTGAATGTTCGACTAGATTGATTAAGTAACCACTCGACCAGAACATTAAGTATTTAAAAAAAAATAACAAATAAAATAATATATAATAAAATAAAATAAATCATTCCAAACATTAACATATAAAAAAAAAATAGTATAATTTAAAGCAATTCTTAAATGAATTAACTCCAAATAATTTTTAAACGTGATTAAGGATTTCTAAAATGAAACAAAAAAAATGATGGGTTGGAGTTTTGAACAAATGAAATGTTATGAGATGTGCTACATTAGTACAAGAAACATTAATAAGAAGAAATATTAATTTGTTGGCCAAATAATGAATTCCAATAATAAAGTTTCATCCAATTGTCATCATCATCTTCACAAATTCTTCATAGTTAACTTGACCATCACCATCCAAATCTGCTTCTTTAATCATTTGTTCCACCTCTGCATCACTTAATTTCTCACCAAGATTGATCATAACGTGTCTCAACTGCATAACAAACAAAGGGTTTTAATTTTATTTTTCATAATCATTTTACTGGGACAAAATTTACCCTTTTTATTAACATCTGAAAATTTCACTAATGATTTCAGTACAAATTTCTTCCAATTATAGTTTTCATTTATGAGCCTTCAAATAAAAAAATTCACTTAAAAGAACCCAGATAATTAACTATCCTTTTGGATTTAATACATAGGTCAATGTGCTTGTCTTTAAGCATTTATGATCATTAGTTAATACTAATAAATTAAGAGAGTGAAAACTGAAAAGCAAGATTCTCATGTAAAATCCTAATCCTTTTTATTCTTCTTTTACTTTAATGCTATCTATCACAAACACTAATATACTATACGACATAAAAAAATAAAAATAATACATATATATATATAATTACGTGTATAAGTATGTTTTAAATTTTTGTTAGTAGAAAGAATTTTTTTTTCAAAAGAATTTATTTCTTATTTTTATAATCATAATAAAAATTTATACAATAAATTTGAGTTTTTAAAAAATTAACGTATATCTCCGTTTTAAAATTATGTTAGAACTATATTAAAATTATCAAAAATTTAATAAATATTTTTTAAATTAAACATTTTACCGATACATGTTATTTGATAAATTTGATTAGCTCTTTTCCATATATATGCATAGATGAATTGAATATGAAAAAGTGACACCGCATGAATATGAATAATAGAAGGAGGAAATTTGACTAAGATGGGTTGAAAGTTGAGGTGGAAATTTTATAAGAAAAAAAGGTGCATATGTGCAGCTTCTGCTACATAGCCAGAAAAGTAAACGCAGATTAATAGAAAAAATATTGAAAAAAAGTACAAAAGAGAAGAGATTGATGAGTTGGAACATCTTGACCCTACTTTCTTTTTGTTCAAGTTTGAAGAAACCCTTAGAATGCTTTCATTTGTCATTGCCGTCAAAGAAAGAAAAGTTCATATCTAAATAAATACAATTAATTTACCTCACTTGCTGAAATGTAACCATTTTGATCTTTGTCAAACACCTTGAAAGCCTCTTTCAGATCTTCCTCTGCATCAGTTTCCTAAATCAGAAAAATGAGATGGGTATTGTTATAATTTATCGAAGATTTTACATCAACTAAAGATTAAAGCATTTTATTTCATAGTATATAAAATGAATGAAAATCTACTATATTAAAAAGGTGAACTTTAAGTCTAACCTAGCCTAAAAACCGACTTTATAAGATGTATCAAATACTTACTTTCATTCTGAATAAGAAAAATGAAGATATACTTACTTTCATTTTCTTGGCCATTAAGGTCAAAAACTCAACAAATTCTATGGTTCCATTGCCATCTGAATCAACCTCGTTTATCATATCTTGGAGCTCTTCTTCTGTGGGGTTCTGATCCAGTGATCTGATAACAGTGGCCAATTCTTCCACGGTGATGCACCCTGTTAATTCAACATACCATTACTTATAAAATATATAACAAATATAACTTACCATTGTTATATTTCTGAACTGCATATGTTTTACACAATTTCTTATAGAAATGAAAAATGAAGTGAATTTAACTGGTTTATCTTATTTTTTTTTATGTATAAAGGTTTGGTGTAATATCTTTTGAGAGTGTTAAAGAGTTTGTAATATGAGAAAATAATTATGTAATATAAGGATGCTCCGATAACAGTCAGATAAATAAATATTTACTAAGATAGATTTGAAGTGACTATGATACCATATTAAGAAATAGATTTTAAGTTTAACTCAACCTCACCGATGAACTTATGAGGTGAGATTTACAACCACTTATAAATAATGAAATATTATAATCTCTAATCGATGATGAAAGTTGGACTAGAAAGGTACTGAGAGAATCACATACCCAAATGGATTTTGAATTAAAACTGAAAAAGAGAAAAAGAAACTCACCATCTCCATCTTTATCAAACAAGCCAAAGGCTTCTTTGATCTCACCAATCTGTTCTGCACTGAGAACATCTGCCATGCTGTGTGTTTCTGCTTCAAATCAGACCAAAACAATATTGATTGATGTGTGGTGAATATAGCTACCTCAACCTTAATGGGGTATTTATAGGGTTACCTTCAGTGTGGAAAGGCTTAATCACAATATTTCTTTTTCAATTACAATTTAAAAAAAAAAAGAAAAAGTATTCTAGTCAAACCACGTTGATGACTGTGGTGTTGTCTAATTGTGATTTTGTTATGAAAAAAAAAATCATATTCTAACCCTTCTTCTTTCATCTTTATCAAAATCACTAAAGATCTAAATTCAATTTAAAACATGATTACTTCAATAGCTTTTTATAAAAAGCCTTTTTATTGTATATAATAATATTCACAATAGTTTATATATGAGAAAATGAATAAAAAAGTTATTGAGATCTGTACAAATTTGTGTACTTATTCCAATAAAAAAAATTTGTTTAATGATATATTATTATATTGGGATGAAATTTGGACAGGTGGAGGATTTGATGTTTAGGGGACACAGTGTTTTGACATGCATTGAAAGGGTATGTGTGGATTAGTATGCAGGGGTAAATTAAATATTAATAAACAAAATAAAAAAATTATTATTAAATAAATATTCGCCTAAGTACAGGTAAATGTTTGGTCGTGGATTTACGTAAAGTCTCATTGTGTTTCTTTCGGATACTCTAATTGGGTTTTGAACCCAGTGGATTGTACGAGGATGATAATTTAATGTTTTCCTGTGGTTAATTTGGTTGTTCCTTAGATAATCAGGTAGGCGTTTAATGGTAAGAGTATGGTAAGGTGTTTTGCTTTTTATGTATAAGAGTTGAGCCACCTGAAGTAGTTCACACTTATTTATTTTTTATTTCCAATAAAAAAATAAAAATTATTAAATAAATATATGGATATTAAAATTGATATAAAATGATAATAGAAAACAAAATAAATAATTTTCTAAATATTGACTGTGATAGTTATGAATTTGACGTGAGAAAGAGGTTTCATAAATGCAAGGTGTGGCGTTGAATGAATTCATCGCTTTGAACGCGGTTTGAGAATTAGAAAAAGACGCGGTGTTGTTCTTATTAATTCCCAAAGGGAGAAAAATGGCATGTAATGTACTTTCATTGGAAGGAGTCAAAACTTGTGTTTCGATTATTATTATTATAATAGTGATAATAACTAACCAAAATCTACTTTTACTTACTATATTTTTTATAAAAAAAACAATAATTGTTTTTTAATAGTAAGAATTGAACACATATCAGAAAGTGGGAAGTGATTACTAATAATTGTTTCATGATATCAAGAAATAGAAAACCAAATTAATTAACTATTATGGAATGGTTGTACTTTCCAATTCAAAACAAGGCTAACACTTTTTTGAAATATAGAAGATTATTCCAACAATTTGATATAGAGAATTAATCTAAATTTATCGGAGAGATTAGAAATTAGTACATTTCATTGTGTATAACTGGATGCAAACCTCAATTTATAAACCGATTTTATAAAATTGAGTTAGACTTAAAATTTACTTCTTAATATGGTTCATTTTGAACTTATCTTAATAATTTTTTTGTTAAACTTATCAAGTCACATATGAGTTGGTAGTCTCAGCATAAAGAATGTGCGTTATCGACTAAAGATGATGACATTTTATAGTGTATAAGTGAATGCAAACCTCACTTTTATAAATCGATTTTATGAGATTGATTTAGACTTAAAGTTCATTTCTTAATAAAGTTGAGAGTTAATAAATATTGTAAATTTTGTCTTCCAAGAACCATTTATAAAATGATAGTACAAATGATAGTACAAATAAAAGAAAGAGAATCATATTGCCTTTAACTTTTGTTGGTTATAGAATATATTGCCTATGTCAATTTGTTTCTAGCCTTTTATTTGCAATATTATTGGTCAGAAATTAGAAAATTATTGGGATATTTTAAAATCGGATTTCTAAAATGCTCATAATTAAATTCGAACACCTTCCAACCTATTTAAATAAAAACCATATTATAGGTAGAATTCTAGAATATAAGTTGTAATTTTCAAAGTCGTTACCAAATAAAAGTATACTACTTAAATTTTTTTATTAACAACTTCAAATTTTTTTTATGTAGGTAAACATGTACACTATTGAGTTTTTACCACATACATTTACTTATCTTCTTACATCCTATTTTCAGTTGAAATACTAAATGAGATAGCTTTTTCAAAAAAAAATTGTGCAATTTCATCTTTAAATTATCAGATTGACAAAAACAAAGCAAAGCAAAAAAAAGCACAACATTTTACTGGTGCTGACATGGTTCATTGAACAAGAGGCTACCACATCACACATTCTATATTTCTTTGCCAAATGACAAATACAAATTAAACTCAGCACATCTTCTGCATCTGTAAAATCCTCTCCAACAAAAACAGATGAAGCTAGTAATGGCACATAGCTAAGCTAATGGTTTTGAAGCATGTCAATGGAAGCAACTCTTTCCTCCTATGTTTGCAAGGTGGAAAGATTCAAGTAAGATGTTGAATTGTTATCCTTCACACTTCACACTACACAAACATCTGTTTTGATGCATAGATGGAAAACTTGACCATCCTACTTTTTCCAATCTCAAATGGGGATGCCCCTTGGAACAATTTTGTCTTTGATCCACATGTAAATGGGCACTAGTACGAAGTAAGTGGATGCAATGACACCAAGGATGAACCGGTAAAGAAACACTAGTGGATTTACAGGCTTCTTTACATCCTCTACCTTGGGACCAAGCTGCATAAAGCCAAATGAAAACATACTTCAAAAGTTGTACTAAAATTACAAGAACAGAACACAGCGTCAACATAGAGTGAGTTATTGTTGGTGAATCTTAAGTTATGCATATGTGTTTGACAAAAGCAAAAGCTGAAGTGTTGTATGAATAAAAAAGGGAGAAGAAAGAAAAAGCAATACTATATATACATGCCTTGAGGGGAGAGTCTCCAGACAAAGGCTTCACTCCTGTGACTGAGCAACCCATGATGAGACCATGCCTACGCACCCCACGATACCATTTTGGACCAATCCTTTTGAGCTCAACATCTTTGAAACCAGCCTTTTTAAACCATTCAATGTACTCTTCCTCCTTGGGGAAGAGCATCCACACATCTGCAAAGAACCGAGATAACCAAAATGTTGGGTGAACAGGACCAATAACACAAGCTTTCCCCCCTATCCTTAGCACTCTGTAGGCTTCCTTAATGCCACGCTGCGGGTCTGGCCAGTATTCAATACTGAACAACAGTCATGATTATTAGATTATATGACTGATTAGATTGTTATAAAGCTAGCTATATGTGGATAGAGGTGATATAAGATCTATAAATAGAAGAATTTGTAGTTCATTTTGTTATCTATTTCAACCAATTCAATAAGTTACCTCATAGATATCAATATCTTGTTTACCTCCTGTGAGTTTGATCTTTGTCCTTTGATCCATATATTTGTTTGTAACAATAACTCAGAAGTCATAAACACGAAACATATAACACTAGCTAACATTGTGCAAGATGCCGATTTATCATTTAGAAGACCAATTTTTGTTTTAGAGATATTACAATATAATTCTGTTGAGGGGCGAAGCTATGGAGTGACTTGGGGATGCCATGGTCATTTCCAACATTTTCAATTCCTTTTATGCTTTATATGTAAAAATATTTTATGGCCCCCCACTGAAAAAAGAAGCACGCTTCACTATAAATTATGCTTCCACCATTGGCTTTAAAGGTAAAAGTTGTAGTTACCTTCCAGCAGAAACATATCTATCAGCATGATCAGTTGGAAAAGGAAGATCTTCTGCATCACCCTCAATTATCTTGCATTCTTTTAGGGGCTCCTTCTGCTTAGCCTTGGCAAGCTGGTGGGGTGACTGGTCAAGAATTGTGACATTTTTGGCATCTACATGCTTCACTATTCCAAGAGTTGTGAAGCCAGTTCCACCTCCAACATCCACCACCCTCAGGTTACGGCTATAGAGATGGGCAGGCTCCAGCGCCTCATCTCTCATGTCTTCAGTCCAGTGCCCGGGATTTATTATATGATCATACACAATAGACAGAAACCTGTAGAACCAAAATGCCTCCTTCTTGTGCTGGATGAACCTAGGCTGTGAAGCAGGCCTTGAGGCTGAGAAGCTGCATCTGGGGGTCATGTTTTTTCTGACCCTGAACTTGTTATGAAAGAGCACACCCTTCTTGATGAAGCACTTGTCGTTGAAGTTAACACCAGTTGAGACTAAGCCAGTGATGAGCTTTGGATTTTGAGCTCCACTGAGCATTAAGGAGGCCATGACTGATATATATGAAGAAAGGGTAATAATATTACAGTTGCAATGAATGGCACATTGCGTGTGGAATTGTTACCAAAGTGGAAAGCAACTGTTGATGGTTTATGTCATGAAAACAGGACAGGAATAGGATGAGTGAAGCAGGGAGAGAAAATTGTTGGAAAAGGGTGGTAGAGGTAAAGTTGCGTAAGGAAGGATTATGCAATGAGAAAAAAGACACATAGGTGGATATGCACCACATATCCATTCTACATATCCATTCTGGCGCTAGCTGATGCTTGCCACTTGAATTACAAGCGTTTTGGATTTTATGTATTTACTAGTTTAAAACCATACATTATTTTTGGAATATTATACTTTTAATCAATCTTAGTTTAAATTTCATTTTTGGATTTTGTATTATCAATAAACACTATTTGAATCGTTTTTATCCAAAATTTTCTCTTCAATTAAACAACAAATATTGGATTGTTATCCTTTAACTGTTACCGTCCAATTATGAAATGTGTGTGAAATGAGTGAAAAAAGATTCTAAGAGTGACATGCTTATATATCTTTCTCTGTTATATTGGAAAAGAAGGAAAAAAACAGTAATCATCCTACAAGTAATTGGCGTGTTTTCAGAGATGGTTTTGGCTAATCAAGGTTCTTCAACTTGCTGTATTTCTGATTCAGATGGATTGGGAGCTTCCAGAAATTCAGATGGTTTGGGAACTTCCAGAATTTCAGATGGTTTGGGAACTTCCCGGAGCTGGACGGAGTTTTCATAGCAGTGAAAGAAGCCATAATGAGGGAATTTCTCATACCAGGTTTCTTCATTAACGTGTGTGTCCCAGTGTTCCCCAGAACTGCTCTTGCCGTACTTGTGAATCCAACCAGATCCATTGTGATGCTCACCCCAGGTTCGGTTCCAGCGTTCTCCATGCCTACTTTCCCACCAGCTCTCCCCTTGCTTCACGCCATTACTATTTGGATCAAAGTTTTCATCCCATTTGTCACCCCATTTCTCCCATCCACCGTCCACTGACCGTTCTGCCCATTTATCAGTGTACTTTATGCTCCCACCATACCCGTCATATTTCCCACCCCACCTGCCAAAACCATTTCTGTTCATCAAAATCTCAACATGGAATTCTCAAATCACACATAGCAAGCAGATCCCTCACAAACACTCCACTCACAGAATTCAATGCAAGCAAATAATATATTCCTTCACCTTTTAAATCAAGCTACAAGGAAAAAACAATTTGCATAAAGCTTAGAACATCTTGTTCGAAAAATATTTCTAACATACTACTGTGACTTTGAAAACCAATTTTCTTGAATTCATACAAATATATTGCAGACTAAAATTTTTTGGTATGATGATGGCATGAAACACATAGACTGAGCTCAGAATAATTCAGTCCGAGTCATCATGTTCCGAGTTCTTAATGCTCCCAAAATTGCGCAAAGTATCATTAGCAGTCGAAGGAGACTTGAACAAACATACACTCCAATGGATTATTAAACATTTTAAACAGTGAGGACCAAATACTTTAAAAAAAAGCATTCAAATTCTAATATAATTTTCTTGACTTACCTTTCATGCCAAACATGAGCGTGCCCTGGTTCAAGTGGTGTGTTTGGGTCAATACTGCACCACTTGTCTGCCCATTTTTCTGATTGACCAGCGGCATTGTAGCGTTCCCCCCATTTTTCCTGCCACTCGTTACCTTTACCATTACTTCCCCACTTGTCCGCAGTTTTCTCAAAATTCATAACCCCATCTTCCTGCAAGCGAAAACCATACTTGGTATGATTATACTGATTTTACTGAAATGGAAGAACGAATCAGTTGTCCAAGACCTATTAGTGCAGTGGCTACAGCTACAACTACAGTATAGACCAATTACACAGTTTGAACGGAGGCAGTAATGATGAGTACTAGAAATATGCTAAACATATTTCAGCAGACTATATGAGACACTATAATAATAAGAAAGCTACTTAGATGCAAATTAAAATGTGTCAAATTTTTTGCTAACCAGACTCGCGGATTCTCTCCAAAATTCACGCCAAACATTTCCATATGCGTCACGGCCAGATTTCTCAGAACCAAGTTCCTTGTAGCCAAAATCATCAGAAGCCTCCCAGTACTTCTCTTGCCACTCAATCTCTTTGTCAGCACTAACACCTCTGGTCATTGTCCATCTGCAGATCACGCCATCTGGTCTTCGCTCAATTCCAGTGTCTTTCCACCATCTTGTTCCATCCGGATTCACTCCAATAGGTGACCATTTATCGGCCTCACTAAGGGCATGTGCTGCTTCCTCTGCATAGCCAGAAGAAGATTCACCAAGAACCTGTTCCTCTTCCAGGGAAAGCGACAAGGAAGGTGACTCTGGTTCATATGCAGATTCCGCTTTCTTAACCTCTAAAAATGACTGAAACGGTGGAAGAGTATCAATATGTTCGCTTTTAGAAAGTAAACTCTCAAATGGAATAGAGAGAAATTGAGATTTCCGCTCCTTCTCCACAACTGCACTGGGCAAGGTTGGACGAACAGAAGGCTTGGCATTTAACTGCAACCCATTGCCTTCATCTGTGGGAACATCGCTCTCCACGGGAGGAGTCCAGGACCAAAAATCAGGGCCAGGCACACCACTTCCCTCAGGTGCTGACTCTTGCACAAGAATACCCCCACTCTGCACTCCTGTTTCCGAACCCAATTCTAGCACATAATTTAAAAAAAAAAAAAAGAATAAACCAATACGTAAGCGATCAACACTTACAACAATATCTCCCAAGAATAATATCAATTTCTTAGGGAATAAAATAAACAAGTAAATCAGCAATAGCATCTTCATAGAATATTAGATTAAAAACTTCAAATGCGAAATTAACACACCCCGTAATCTCAATTTCAATGCTAACTTCAAATTTTGATAACTAAAATACAAGAAATCAATAATGACATCTACATTTAGAAATAGAACAAAATTGAACCACTCCATTTCTTAGTTAAGAAAATCCAGCAGTAGAATCTTCACAGCACGTTATATTACAAACATCAAAATTCATGCATTTCACAAACCATGCAACCTCAATGCTACAGAAGCATTTATTTCCTTATTTCCGTATTCCATTATTATTAAAACTGACAGAAAAAGAAAATGCAGCCAAAATTTAATTACAAAAAGTAAAATATTAGAAACCTTCATATTCTGATTTTTAATTATTGAGTGATTATTGAGTGATAACATAAAAGACTGAAAGAAAGAAAAGAAAGAGATCGAAACAGGTGATTCGGTTGTACCGCGCTGTCGTTCGTCGGAGTCGACGTCGACGTCGGCGTCGGCGTCGGCGTCAGTGCCGGAATCGGTGGTACCGCGTTGCTGAATGAGTGCCCTGGCGGCGGCGATGGCAGCAGCGGCGCGGTCGATGACCTGCATCCGCTGAACGCGGTCGCGCTCTTCGGAAGGGACTTCGAGAAGCTTGTGGAACTCGGTAGTCTTCTTCTCCAAATCATCTTCCACAGTGCCGTGGTGACGCGTCGAGGCCACGCGCTCGGCGATTGTCTTGAACTGCATGCTCTTCCGCTCACTCTCCACCGCCTTCTTCCACATGTCCAAGTAGGAAGTGTCTACATCTTCTCGTGCTCCTCCTCCTCCGCCACGCGCCATCGGTCTGACTCGCGTCCATTCTCTGTTTCGGTGTTGCTGGTGCAGGTGTGGGTGTAGGTGCAGCCAACGGTGTGGTGCACCCAAGGCACAGGTTCCGAAGTGCATGGAGAAGGAAGCGTGTGAGTGCGTGAAGATCGTTGAACGGAAAAGTGAGTGGAGTGAGTGAAAGTGTGAAAGTGAAAACGTGGCGTTGGGACTATTTATACGGTGTAGGAACGAGAGAGAAGGGTAAAATGGTAAATCTGAATTAATTGTTATTCTAAAAGGTTAGCGACATTTTCTTTGTCTTCAAGGGAGGAACCAAACCCTATTATTAGTTTTATTCTATTAACTTTTACTTTTATACACAAATCTATATATTATAATAAATATTTATACATATAAATATGTTTTAATTTTTTTTTATAGCTTGTCAAAATACTTTTTATCACTTTTTGTGTGCATTGCAGGTCACGCTCTCTACGTTAAAGCAAATTAAAGCAAACATAAGAAATCACGTGAAAGCAGTTAAAGCAAATATGCTTTGGACCTTAATTAATTCTAAATTAATTACATTAATCTCACTATGTAATAAGTAAAATAAATTTGAAGACCTAATAATGGGTTGTTGATTACATTTGCCAGGTGGTGAATTAAAAACATGCAAAAGAGCATCTCATGGTGCGTTGGAGTCTTCTAAACACTTACATCTGTTTTCCCATGCAATGCAAAGTTAAAAACCAATTCACATTGTTTCGTATAAACAACAAAAACAACAACATAGGCCATTCAAGAACAACCAAAAACCAAAAACAAAAACACACACAATGTCTTCATCAATGTCCACATTCATCTCATCCTCTCTCTCACAAACCCTCAAGATAACAACCCTAATCATTCCTCTCTCTCCCCACGCCCTTTTCACTTCCAAAACTCCTTCGTCCTCAATTTTCCTCACCAACACCACCAAAATCACCATGTTCAACCCTCACCCGAATCAAGTACCCGAATACCCGCAACGGGCCCCACCCGAGCTCCCTTCCCTGCCGAAAATCCAACCTTCTCCCGTTCCCAGTGAGCAACCCGTGTTTCCTACCCGTGACCCGGAAACCGACCCGATTATACCGCCCGAAATAGTCACGGATCCTGCTCCCGGCCCGTACCCGAATCCGAAACCCGATGCCCCGAAACCGCCGCTGACCCCACCCGGGATTGACACGCCGCTGCCGAAGCCGCCGGAGAAGATGCCACAGCCACCGCCGGAAGTGGATCCGCCGAGGCCTCCGGAGATTGTGCCGCCGCCGAGTACTCCGCCGGATATAACGCCACCCACTGGACCAAGTATCTTTGCTTAGAACAGAAGCATGAATAGTATACTTTAAGGTTATTGTGTGATCAAGAAATATGTAAAAAAACATCTTCTTTCTCGTTATTCAATAGTTATTAAGTTTTTTATTTATTTATTTATATATGTACTAGCAATATAATGCATATTGGTGTTTTTCATTTTTACTCTGTGGCAAATGTTTAAGTGACAAATAAGACCATAACTCCAAAAAAAATGAAGAGCAAATTACATGCATCGTTATGAGAAATTACATAAATATTTTCTCTAATTTTAACTTATACTCTAATTTTCTTAATATGTAAAAGATGTTAGGTGCAAATTTTGAGTAGTTTTTCTTTCAGTTTTACCACAAGTTACAACGAATTAACGTTAGTGAGAGGGAAAAAAAATTAATAATAATGTTAAAAAGGACTTTAAAATTGATAATGAAAGCGAGGTTTGTGATTAAACGTTGTTTTCTCAACTTTATCCTCAGAACACTCAAATGGCAATTGATTTTAATTGATAAAAACAAATCTCACGTCCAATTCAACTGTAGTAGTACATACTCCTGTGATCACATAGGCTAAGATCTCCAAATTTAGCGTATGGGGTGCAGAAAGAAACGACCCAGTAAAACATTCTTGGCCCATTATTAGGCCCATGATATTGGGATGACATTGATGGTCCATTTCTTATATTTCATTATGGCCTAGTACTTCCTTTTTTTACGACGTTCAGACTTTGAGTTTCATCTGAATTATTGTTAACTGTTTCTCGTCGTATTCTCCAGGTTCAGGTTTGATTGATTACTTCCTTCTAATATGAAGTTTTATGAGGTTGATTTTGGATAAAACTCATTTTTTTTTCTATTCCTTTAGAAGATAAAAGATACGAAGATAAGTTATCAATATATTCTAAATTAGTTTTGATACATTCATAAATATACTTTCAAATGAGATGAGTGCAAACCTCATGAGCCGGCTCAACCTCATAAGTTGAATTAGGTTTAAAGTTCACTTCTTGATACCATAGTCATTTCGAGTCTATTCTAGCGAGTGCTTATGTTGGATATGTTATCGGACCACCCATAATATATAGTCTCGGCGTAAGTAAGGGAAATATGTTGAAGATCGTCTTTCATTATATATAAGTGAGTGCAAACATCAACCTCATAAACCTGAGTTAGGCTTAGAGTCCAATTCTTCTTAATAATACTAATGATAAATTTTGTTTGAAAATGATATTGGCCCGAAACAAGGACATTGCTGTGACTTGAAAAACAGTAAAAAAGTTTCTTCAAAACTGCTTAGACATGGCTGAATAAAGTCCTACCAAAGCCACAGAACACAAATATATTATTGGAGATGAGTAGAAACTATGGTAAAGGATTTTGAGACACTTTTTTTATTCTAAGAATATGTCTCTAATTATTGGAATTTATTTGAGAGTGAGACCCATAAAAGAAGATTGAAACCACATATTTATTATGAATTCCATGAAATATGTACATGATACTAAAATATTTGACAAAATTTAATGTTTTTGGATAATGATTGAATTGAAACCTCTGGCTGAGAGCTTGCCACACATTTGAAAGAAATGAGCACAAGAGTAACCTCTGCTACACTCACAATTATTATCAACAGTTATATATATGCACTATTAGGTCCCACATCGCTCAAATTAACAACACTCTTTTTTATATCTCCATTTTTTTTTTCATGCATACATCATACTAATATACCTTCATTAGATGAAATCAAAATCAGCCCAATCCATAAACCCATTTAGTGGCCCACACATTCATCCTCAACAATCCATAAACCCTAAAAAAACCCTAGATGGTTTGGGTTAAGGCATTGACATGAGAAGACAAGAGAACAAAAAAAAAAGTAAGAAATGGTTTTGGTAAGGACTAGGTATGATGTCCTACATGGCCTTCATTTTCAAAAACCTTTATGTCCTCATGAGTCATTATCTGTTCTTTATTATATGCATCAACATAGGAAAATAAGCATTTTTATTTTACACACCAACTTTTGTAGTAATTGATACAAACAAACACAAACATTTTTTAATGATGAAAATGAACTCACAAATGTGCCATTCGTCATGGGTGTAGTCCACACATTGAATGTGGTGTAAAATCAATCCCATGAAAACTAATAATAATATTTGAGATTTTGTTAGATCAAGTAAAACAACCCATGAAATTGGGCCAAATGGCATGATGTGAGTGAGAAGTTGATGCACCAAAAGAATTTTTCATGGTGTTGGAAAGAAAGGGTTAGAGATGTCGCTTAGAGATTAGAAAATAAGGAAAATCTCACCTTATAGCCTGATTTTATGAGGTTGCGTTAGGTTTAAAATCTATTTTTTAATATGGTATCAAAGTCATTTCAAGTCTATTTTAGTGAGAGTTTGTTGGTCTTATCAGATCACCCGTTATCGGGTCGTTATCGAACCACTCATAATATATAATCTCACACACGAGCTGGTACCCTTAGCTTATAAGCAGACCTCACCTTATAAGTCGGTTTTATGAAATTGAGTTAGACTTAAACTCCACTTTTTAATAGAAATGAAAGTTAAATCTTATAATTATGATTGTTTTAGAAATATTGATTAATTTATATAGTTGATTGTGAATTTTGAAGGAATGTAGGACCTCTCCTTAATGCAATTCTCAAGACTTCTCACCTAACCAATTAGTGAAACTTTGAAGATAATAACCACCCCATGTTCCCAAAAGATTTAGAGCAAAAGATGGGATTTTTCACAAACAAAATTCAATAATTTCACTAGACATCATCAAAAGATGTTCACTAAAGAGGCATCAACACTCTTCCATCATGGAAAAATAAATCCAAACACCTTTTAGTCACAATAACTTAATCCATTCAACATCATTATGCATCACTAATTGCCAACAGTTTCCCTTTTTAACATCATAATACTTAAAGGATCATCAAATTACCTCTCACAAGCTTTGTGGCTTAAATTCCTTTTCTTAAGTTCAAAAATAACCATGTTTGAGATATTAATTAATTAACTATATATCCATGTGCCATGCACACGTGTTTTGCAAACTATTAATTAATACTTTAATTACTTTAATTAGGCCTTAATGTGTCATACAATGCTTTAATTATTGTTGGCTGACCCAGCCTTTAATTTATCATTCCAAATTTTTAATACACAAAAATTGTGAAAGGGAATAAATTCATAAATGACTTGGTATTTATATATTAAAAAGTCGACTAAAAATAAAATATTTAAATTAAAGTTGTTCTATCCAAAAATACTTTGATATGAAGTTTAAGTTTTATATTTAGAATCTTCATAATTTCTGCTACATGCTTCTTTCCTTCTTCTTTTTTTCTCTTTTTCCAAAACAAAAAAGAGAAAGTGAGGGATTCAAATGGTGAAACTTATGAAGCTCAACTTCATCCTTTAGCTTATCCTCTTCATTTTTTTTTTATTCTTTTTGGGACACCAAATGTAAGGTAAATGAAATATCCCTTTCATCTTTTTCCTCCTTTTTCCCTTTTTTTTTTCTTTTTCTCCTAAAAGATTCCATTGAGTTCTTGTTCCCCAATTCACATTAAGTGAATTATGTTATTGTAAGAATGATATTATTATTTTGCAGTGAAGATGTCTGTGAGGAAATATGATGAGAAATTGACCCAACATTGTAGAATGGTAGAGTCCTCTTGAATCCTCATTTGTAATAACTCTTGTGTTTCACCCTTTTAACTCTCATAAACGACAATTCCTTCCATCATTTCAACCTAAACTTTCCATGTTCATGAAAAATTGAAATCTCCACACTCATAAAATGACGCATAAGCTACCTAGACTATGATTGCAGTATGAATGAAGTCCATTAGGGCATCAATGATCTAGGGTTTATCATCATTCCTGCAACAATAAACCATCATGCTAAAGGAAACTCTTTATATGTCTTAGATGAAATATCTTTCAAAATTGTATCATTTAAATGTTAAAACTAGGAAACAATTATTCCAAATCAAAAAATAATTTAGAAAAAAAATAAGAGTAAAATGAGCTCATGTTTCCAACAATAATAGACAAATAAGCAAATGGTATATGAGACTTTAAAGTGAGTAAGATCACAATCCAAACTTGTGCAACACAATTCAGAATTTTAATTTGCCTTCTTGATGATGAATGTAGGTTAATTTATTGATTTAATGTTAACAAAAATAACAGATTTTTTTGGTTTTGTTTTTGAATGAAATTGGAAAAAGAGAACGATTCGAGCAACTTCTCGGTGGATCAGTCTGCACCTCACTCCTTTCTCTCATACGAACTCTCGCTACTTTCGTTCTCCCACTTCTCTTCCTCGCTAGCTCTGGACTCAAATGTAAGGTACTCCGACACTCAAGTTAGAGTCCAACACTCGACACATAGTATTTAGGATTAAATGATTACGTACATACCTAATCTTTGAGATAATTTATATAATTATTATGGATCCATTGTGGTTAATGGACCTAATAAAAGAAGATTAACAAACATTAGATCATTAATAACCTCACTATTGATTATGTTGATCGGTTTGAACCAAATATCAAATTAAGATATCTGTTAGACTCACGTGTACTATTTATGTGATAAATTATCCCAATAAGAGAAAAGAATAAAATAATATTATTAACATATTCTAACATTTTTTTTCAATAATAAGTATTATGGATATTATATGGTTTATGGCAATGACATAAACTAAATTTGGATACCTTCCAATCATTCAAAATAATGGTATTTTATTTTATATAGATATAAAATATAATCTGAAACCATTTGTGATGTACACGTGTCCAAAACTTTAGGCGCAAACATCTATGACAGCATGGACTTCACATACACGCCATAAAGATCTTCTTCATCTCTCCACTCTCAAGCATCATTAGTTTTTGTTTTTTATTCAATTTTTAAATTTAAAAAAGAAAAAACAATATGATCAATCAATCAGTTAATGAATGAAATGAAGGTGGGTGTTTTTTATTACACCCAAGGGCTCAATCGTAACTTCACAGGTTCAGAGTTGAGGCAATCATTCTCACCACGCGTCGTTCGGTGGAGAAACCTTTCGGTGCACACTGGGTGTGGTTATCAAACTGCATCGTCCAAACGACTGATGCCACATCAGAAACACGTGGCGTGCTAATGGCCATGTCAGCAACCTTGACTCGTTATAAAATCCAATCCCACCAAGTCACCTAATCCAGAACAATTTGAAACACACAAAAAGAAAAAACTAAAAGAAATTATTAAAACCTTTCTTCTTCTTCACCGCCGGAGAATGAACACTCCGGCGACGATAAACTCCCCTTCGATGACCAATGCTTGTATCTCCGACCACCGTCGCCACGTGTTCCATGAAAACCCTCACCTTCAAACCTTCACTCTCTTAGCCTAGAAGAAAAGAAAACCGTACATACGCAATTTCGAATTAACATTTTCTTATGCCTATTTTTTTTTTCTTTTAACCTTTCCTCTCTCATGAAGAACACGCCCAATCCGTGACTTATTATTGACTGGTGTAGGAAGTTAGAAGGATGAATGTGTGTTGAATAGGGTTTGGGTTTTTTTTTTTGAGAAAAAAAATTAGAAGCTCCGAAGAAAAAAGAGTATCAGAAGAAACGCATGGCTCCGATGAAGGTTCAACCAATTGCAATCGACATCGATTCCGAGCAGGTGAAGGATGCGGTTGTGATTCGGAACGAGTCGGTGTTGAAGTCGCGGCTGAAGCGGTTGTTCATCTTTGACCGTCAGTTACCGAAGATCAGCAAAGATGTAGCAACAGAGTTTGAACCAAGCTCGGTGTGCTTGGCAAAAATGGTGCAGAATTTCATGGAGGAACAACCTCCGGCACCGAAATGCGGTCGCAACCGCTGCAACTGCTTCAACGCGAATAGCTCCGACGAGGACGATTTCGATCTCTTCAGTTCTCCACCGCCACCGGAATCGTCCAACGCCGACGCGGCTGAATCGCTCAAGGTAGATAATCAATCTCAATTCTACTCCAATTTTATTTTAATTTTATAAATAGTTTCTTTGATTTATGATAATTTTGGTTTTGTGACAAGCAGACTTTGATCCCTTGCGCGAGCGTAGGCGAGAGGAACCTGTTAGCTGACGTGGCGAGAATCGTGGAGAAAAACGGCAAGTCGTTGAAGAGGAAAGACGATCTAAGAAAGGTAGTTGCGGAAGCACTTTCATCCTCTCTTGGTTACGATTCTTCCATCTGCAAATCGAAATGGGAGAAAACTTCGTCGTGTCCTGCTGGTACTGTTAATTTACTGTGAATTTCAATTTGAGTTTGGGTTTGGAGTTGAATTTGAATTTGGCTGACTGAGTGTGTTTTCGGTTTTGGTTTAGGTGAATATGAATTCATAGATGCGATTGTGGAAGGTGAGAGGTTGATCGTGGATGTGGATTTTCGATCCGAGTTTGAGGTGGCGAGATCCACGGGAACTTACAAGGCAATTCTTCAATCGCTGCCGTTCATCTTCGTTGGAAAATCGGAGAGACTGAAGCAGATCGTGGCGATTGTTTCCGAAGCGGCCAAGCAGAGTTTGAAGAAGAAAGGAATGCACGTTCCGCCGTGGAGGAAGCGCGATTACATGCTCGCAAAGTGGCTCTCTCCGTCTAGCGTTAGGGAGAAGCAACCCCCGTCCTCCTCCGTGCAAGTCGCCGTAGCTCCGCCGGAAACAGTGTACTCCGGTGATGCAGCGTCGAGGGAGAGCGATTGCGGTGAGTTGGAGCTGATTTTCGGCGAGTCGCCGCCGAAGAGCGAGGCTGATTCCGGCAAGGAGAAGGCGGAGTTGCCATCACCTACCCCACCGTGGCAGCCGCCGGCGGTGAAGCCGAAGAGTGTCGAGAGAGGGACCAAGGTGGTTACCGGATTGGCCTCTCTTCTCAAGGATAGGCCGTAGAACAAAATTTTGTTATTTTTTTATTTATTTTTAATTCTGAATTAAAAAATTAAAGTATAAAAGAGAAAATATCGGATGAGTCTCTCTGTTTTTATTTTTATTTTTTTATGAAGTATTTTTGTTTTCCCTTCTTTGGTTAGCGGGGGAAAATTTGTAAGAAGTAACTTTTTGTTATTTTTATTTTGATTTTTGGTTGGCACCATGTAAGTGTAAGAAGCTGCTGCCATAGCAATATGATCTGTAATAAAAATCAATTAGCTGAAAATTAAAAAATTTCTGGAGTTGATAAAATTAAAAAAGAAAAAGAAAAACACCTGAAGATGCATGCATGGCGCCGAGAGATTCTTTTGCTTCGATTTCCCAAATGTCAGTACTATGCTTCTGCTATGATCAGATTTTTCTCTCTTTTTAAATTATTTTGTATACCAACCACTTTTTCTTTTCTTTTTTTTTGGTGAGTGTTTGGTTTGGTTCATCATGATTGAGAAAGTGCAGAGAGAAGTTACAACTTACACCACCCAGCAACTTTCAAAAAAAAATTGGCATCGTGTTGCAACTCACAACGTTCTGGTCCCTTCAAAGGAGACAAGCAAGTATGAAACTTTCCTATCTGAAATTTTCTCATCTTTTCATGAATACTAGATTAAGGACTTCAACTACTTCCTCCTTTTTCTTTTTCCAATTTTCATTCTAATATCCATGAAGCATTGTAAACTACTGGTACCCAAATTAATAATTATATGTATTTGATTATATAAAAATATTATGGTGACTGTGGACTGATAAAAACGCAGGATGCAGGATGGAGCTGCTGAGGAAGGAAGAAGGGTTGTGACATCTCGAATTTCGTGAGGACTGGGAACTTGGGAAGAAATCACTTGAAGAGGGGTAAATTTTTATTGAATTTGGTATATTATAAATAATTTATTTTCTTTTTATTTTATCTTAAAATCTTTTGGAGTACAGCAAAAGCAAAAGAGGAAAAAGTGAAAAAGTTAAAATCTCTGCTACTTTCTCTCACCAAGCAAGCCCTTTAAATAAAACCTGACAGAATATGCCCAATTATTTGCAATACTGTTAGTCATGCTATAAGCCACTATTAAACAAAAAAAAACAAATAATATGTTTTAAAACATACAAAATTGTTTAATATTTTCTATTTAACAAATCAGAAAAAGATATTAAGATTTTTTTTTTAATTCTGATGATAAAGTGAACACAGTGGACTAGTGAAAAATTTGATCTGGGTCCATACGACTCGAGTTGGTTTTGCTTTATAATTTTTCCATTACCAAAAAAATGAGAAATATATTTGTACACTAAGATTATCTATTTCTATATAAAAAAAAAATATACAATAAGTCAAAGAAAGAAAATATAAGTTATAAGATAACTCAGATGAGATGGTGAAAAGAGATAAAGGCTAGTGGTAATTTTTCAAAAGTTATATCTTTCTATGTGGAGTTTTCTTTTCACCAAACCAAATGATGAAAAAGGAAAAATAAATTCAAAGAGTAATGTGTTGAGGATTTGACTAACGAGAGTTACTATAGTGCAGTATAAGGATAAGTCTGTACTATTATTTAATTATATATTATTTCGTACGTCATAATTCATATTGAAAATTTAAATGATTAATAATAGTACATAAATATTGATTCCAATAATTGATGCAAAGTAAACAGGAAGAGTTTTTGCGTGTGAATATTATAAGAGAAAAATTGTGTTAAAATAAGGCATTCTGATAAGTTGTTTCTTTATTTCACACACACTCTTGTGAAGTAAACATAAATAATTCACAATCATTGCAGTGGGCCTCCAGTAATCCATTGCCATGGCCAACTGCAGTATATAATATTTCAAGAAAATAGGCATTTATTTATCTCATTACTAATATTGCAAAACTCATTTATAAAGTGAGTGGGGCCATCACAAACCTCTCCTGTCAGAACAAAAAAATAGGGGTCCTTTTCCCTCTGCCTTCAAAAACTTTAAAAAATAATAAAAACAGTATTGAAAAATAAAAAAATGAAAGCATATTTTGAAAGCTTGCAATAATAAATAGACATAAAATGAAAAATAGGGTGATGAAAGCAACCACACACCTAACCTCTAACATAACAATGTGTTTTAATTTTTAGTTTAATGTTTGTTTGTTTGGTTGTAGCCCATTTGATGGAGAGAGGTTACTTAGGAAGTGCAAATTTCATTTTTTTACGGAGCTTTGCCCAAACCACACGAAAACCACATCCCCATCATTCTTTTCAACCTTTCATTCACTTCCTCGTCACTGTATTTCCCTAAACATAAATGTCTCGACGTTAGAGTCGATCGTATTTGAGGTATGTGTAATTTTTTGGTGTTACAGTCAATCAACGCATTTGGGATATTATCTATATGAAAGTCGATATTCTGTTACGGTTTTATTTTTAAAAGGTGTTTCGGTAAATTAAAAAAAAAAATATAAATTATTATTGATATGTGTTAAGAAGTGGACTTTAAGTCTAACTCAATCTCATAAAATCGGCTCAATGATGTGAGGTTTGCATCCATTTATATACTATGAAAGACTCTAATCTCTAATCGATGTAGGATTTCCAACAATATCCATTCTTGAACTACCAAACATAATTAAACAAAAAGAAAAGAGAAGAGAAGGGGTGGGAGTTTGAGGAAAAAGAAAAGAAAACAAAGTGAAAAAGCCTTTATCCATTCTCATTTCATATCTCTTCTTTCTTTATTGTCACTCATATCATCATATCGTATCATTCATTATATCATATCATAGGATATATGGATCCACTCTCACATCCATCCCACTTTCTAAATTACATAATATCATATATCATAAGATAGTGCATGGTTTTATTAAAATTGGAAAATTCCAAAATTAACTTTAATCTAAAACTAATAACTTGATTTTTTTATTAACCCTTTTTCACTCTTCAGCCTAAGCATAAACAAAACTTGCAATCAAGGCTTTGTACAAATATAAACCACAAGACATGTTCCCAAAAATGACTTCTAAGAACACAATTCTTCTACATTTATTTATTGCGTCAAGCAAACACATTATCTTATAAAATTCACATTATACGTTGCTTACATCAAACACTGCACAGCTTAATTGACGGTTACGTACTTCTTTATATGTATATTTTTTCTTAATTATGATTCTTCTTCTTATTATTATTACTATAATTTTTTATCATCTAGCTTCCAAACTTCATCATCACTCATCTTAATATAAAATAATTTTATCTTTATAATAAAAAATACCATGTCCATATTCAAATCTTATAACTGAGAAAACTTTGTTAAAAATACATACTCTATTAAACATGACTAATTAGATTTAATTGATGAGAAATTTGATGAATTTTCTTAATGATAATATAGTTGTAAAAAATATAAAAGAATTATAATCCATTTGAGCTGTGTTCCTTAAAATAAATATGTAATTTTGAAGGAAAACAAAACATGACCACGACCCATTGATGCAATAAAATAAATCTTAGCTACGTGAACAAATTTTCATTTCAAATAGTAATTAATTCATAATCAGACAATAAACTAGAAAGAAATTGCGTTGTAATTAACTTTTTTTTTCTTTTCAAATACAATTTGTATTTTTATATGAATAAAGTACATTTTATTAGAAAGAACTTCACGACTTACAATATATTTGGACTTTCCATTAAACCTACGTTGAACGTGAAAAATAACACGTTCTGAAATATAAAAGTAAAAATACCAAGTTTGTTATTTTTAAAAAATGTTTATTATGTTCAACAAAACTCAATTCCAAACATGTCGTTATTAATGATAAAAGTATAAGTTAATATAACTACCAAATATATATTACACTTAATTAAGCTACCAAATAGTATTTATTTTCATAAGATAGAGCTAAAAATGATTCTAAGATTATAATAATTGAAGAAATCGAAATTAAAATCTATTTTGTGTGGTACAAACTTTTCTACGTGGTTCAGTGTGTGCCAGACTTTGCTATCGATCCTTTAATAATTATAAAGTTAAATAAGAGTTAAACGAAATTATATTTTCAATTTAATAATATATGACATATTGAATTTATTTAATAATATGTCATGTAGTTTAAAATAGTAAGTATTATTATATAATGATGATAATGCATTAAAGATGTTATATTGATTTTACTAGATTTTTTTAGCCTGAGATATTTTCTCCATGACTTCATTGACATAATTAATTTATTGAATAAAGTATGCACCAAAAAAATCAAAAGCATATCTAAATTATTGGAGGGAGGAAAGTGTTAGTTGACTAAGTTAATAACATTGTGAAGTTGTAATGAGTTTAAGGATTTTAGTTTTGCTTTAATCATATACGTTGAAGACTTTTAAGAAAATTATAGAATCATTTATATTAGTGTAAAATTACTTTTCCATGTCACAGTTGAATTTAAAGAAAAATGTGTAGTAACACTTTTTTAAATAATTGAAATTTAATTGCTTAAATTATGGTTTTCTTTTTTATTTTGATATAATTTTATTTTTTTATCGTTTTCTTTCTTCAACGATGTTGCCTGATTAATGATTTAGTTGTGGGTTTAAATAATTTTTTAGCTAATTGTTTTATATATTTGTTAATCTCAATTACGACAATACATGAATATTTCTAACAATTTTGTGTTTGTAATTTATTGTTGTTGTTTTACTTTATTTATTTATTTTGTTTTCTAATATGAATGTATATGTTTTTGGTGTATTTTTATTAAACTCATGTAATTAGATCTTTATGTTGTTTTTATAATCTCTTGAAAAAAAAATTATTATCATGCTATGTAATATTATAAAACTATATATATAAAACAAATCGTATTGTATATATGTCTTCGGTACTTAAAAGTCTTCAAAATATACCTAAGAAAAAACTTTAATATGCTAAAATCACAACTATCAAATAGAAGTTTACTTGTTTTCACCATAAACTGATTTAAAATATGCTTTTGTGTCAAGTATGATTGTTGTAATTATGTGAAAACAACTTGTCGAGCTAGTAAGTGCTACCTTGTAACCCTAGTAGGACATTAAAGTGAAGAACATGTACTTTATTAGAGTGCTTAAACCTTTATTTAAAAAAAATTGTGAAAACAACTTATTATCAATATATAATTGTCATCATATATATCTCAACATACATATATCAATATCATATGAATACTAATGAAATTATATTTAAGTGCATTTTCATATACTTTATTTTATATTATATTCTATACTTAATTTCATAAACATACAACACTTATTAATGGTATGTTCGACTTGTGTATATGATTAAATTCACTTATTAATGGTATGTTCGACTTGTGTATATGATTAAATTCACTTGAAGTGATAGTAGCTTGTTCAAGTTACTATATGTTGAGATAATGATGATGTTATTTCATAAACCTAAATTGTTTTTTATACACACTTTTATTTCAATTTTGAGGGATTTGATTTATGATATTTGACATTTAATAAATTCAACAATTTGTGATTGGAATTATGGGAGGGTTGTCTAGTAAATAGTAGCAAATAGGGAAACAAAATGAACACTCTCCAACACATCATATTTTCTTGTTTTGGGATGTCATGGTAATGTCTATGATGCATACATAATCTTAGGAACAAAAGTGTCCCAAAAACAACTCAAATGCACACATAGGAGCCAAGTTTTCATTATCCAAGAAAAAGTAGAAATACAACGCTCTCAATCAAGTTCAAAAATCAACATTTCATGACCCCACATGCACAAAATCTCCTAATCAATGTTCACTCTACCATAACATATTCACTTCATATTATTTTCTTTTATCAAGAAAAGTTTAGTAGATTCGAGTACAAAGAGCTTACAAAGATCGAGAAAAGTTTCTCAAAATTTTATTAGACTAGTAGATGTACCATAGAATAAAATAAACTATAATATAAAAGGAATCAATTCAAAAACCACAATCTATTTACTTTATTTTATTTAGTATATACATGGTTTCTTCCAAATTTAGAATGAAATAAGAGTGATTTTACATTATATATAACCAACATGATTAACTTGACCAATATTGGATGATGTTATGATTTGTTTATGATTATAGATTATTATTATTTTTGTGAGTTGAATATTGAATAATTCATGATTGGTGATCTCTTGTGGTATTTAGACCACAAGTTGCAACCCATTTTACCAATAAATGTTAATGGGAGCCACCACAAAAATGATGCCATATGGAAGAAAGAGACACCTTCCTCCACTTCAAAACCAAGGACATCAAATTAAACTCTTTAAATAATTTATTAATAAAAAGTATTTATGATTTTTTTTCTCAAGTTTTTTATCACTTAAATAGCAGGTTCAATTTTACTGCTAAATTTGATGATTTATACTAGATTTGATCATACAAATTGGTTAAGATTAAGTTTTCCAATTTAAGGTTTTACCATGGTTTAAGATTGTTTGTTCTTCCATTGTTTTTGAAGCTAAAAATCAGAGGACGAAAACCACCACTGATATATTAACTCTAAACTAATGAACAACATCTGATGATTCAAATGTTGCTTTAGTGAAAAAGAAAAGTAAGGTGTTGCTTTCAATTTTATTATTGATTAGATGAAATGGGGTCCTCTAAATTTTAATTATTGTTACATACCATGTTTTCTCCTATGTAGAATAACCACTAAGAGAAGATAGGATATGGATTCGGAGATACGTATCGTCGTGTTCCGCATGTTGGATCATCTACTATTCTATGTTCTTTCTGAAAGTGTGCTAATCCCTATGTTGTGTGGAGCTGAACATCTTCTATTTGCTGGGATAAAGCTTTTCCTCTGCATGGGCCTTGTGCAGTAAATCTCCTACGGGTGGTCGTCCGTTGTAAAGTAGTCTCTGAAAAAAAAAAAATTTATATGTATAAGTATGTTTCAGATTTTTTTTAATAGAAAGATGTTTTTCATAGTTAGTTCAAAATGATTTATTCCTTATTTTTATAATTATAATAAAAATTTATACAATAAATTTGAATTTTTAGATAAATTAATGTATTTATCTTTTTTAAAATTGTGTTAAAATCGAATTGTCAGAAATTTAATAACTATTTTTTGGATTGGACATTTCACCAATATGTGTACTATAAGTATTTTACGAATGTCGTGTCCGATGTACGTATCCAACATTTAAGAAGAGGGTTTGAGTTTAATAGGTTTTCTTTTTTCTCTTCTCTTGTAACATTGGTTCATTGGATATTCCTGTATGTGTAGTTAGTGTGGTGAATCAGTACAATCAACATCATGAAGAAAATAGCATAAGATTCATTAACTTATTCACCAGAAGAGAACAACTTGCATCACTGCATAAGGAAAAGTATATATATATATATATATATATATATATATATATATATATATATATATATATATATATATATATATTACGTATCCAGGAATCAGAAGCATCCAGGGTACAAAATAAATAATAAAAATGAAAATTTGCTCTGGAATTAGGATCACTTGGATCTTGAGATTCTGCATAAAATGCTTTTCCATTTTATGGTCTGCTGCTCCAGTGGAGGAATCCTAGAAGCCTGTGGCATAATCCCAATACAGTAACTGACATTTTGAGACTAGCAGAGGGAAAAAACAAATAAAGGGTGTTAGAAAATGAAAACCCTTTCACTCCTTTTAATTTATTACTTTATACATATTTGCACAAGAACCAGTGTGGTGTGTTTGTGTGACATAGTGCTACTGCATCTCTTTTGCTTCTCTCTTTACATTGCCTTTACCCTTTACCATGTTTGCCATAATGGAATCACCATTATCTTTTCTTTTCTTCACAGATTGTAAAATTTCTCTTACATTAAATAATCTTATTTGAATCATTCTAAAGGATACAATTTTCTCTTCCAATATCTCAAATTATCTCAAATTAAAGACTAGTAAATATTCTCACACTAATTTACATATGCATTTTCAATACTAAATCTTATCATATAAAACTTAATTCAACTCCATAAATTTACCTTACAAACAAAAATGAGTTATGTACCGGTCAAGATCATACGACTGATATGAGACTCAACATCCGTTCCAAACCAACCAAGGTAATAAGTAATGAAACTGATTAATGATCCAACATTAGTCAATACACTTTTATTAGACCCAATAACAATAAAGAACCCACAATAATTAATATAAATAAACACAATCATCTAGTACTAAATAGTTAGTGTCGAGTGTCGAAGTTTGACTTGAGTGTCAGAGTGTCTTTTGCAGGTATCATCCGAGTCCGAAATTCAAGATGAAAAATAATGGAAGGATGAGAGTTGCAAGAGTCCAAGAGGAAGGAGTTAAGTGCAAACCGATCGGCTGACCAAGAAGAGTTTCAATAATTTTCTTGGTTTCAACATGTTTGAAAACAAGTTATTTTTACTTATTTATATGTACTTAATTTGGCTTTTTTTTTTTAAGTATTATGGTTCATATATTTTTGAGGTATCCAACCTTTGGCATAAGAAAATATGGTGAGAATCAACCAAAAAAGAAAATTTTCACTTTACAAATTACATCATGACTCATGTTCTAAGTGGGCATGATCATTATCTTGTTATCACTTTCATGGCTTAGGCCAATTCATTGCCCTTTTACTGCTTTCATTTGGTTGATGGAGAATCTAATTTCTGCTACTGCAAATATGCTAAAGCAGTAATTGTATGACATTGAGATGGACTAGAATTACTCTGCAGCTCCTATTATGTTACGTTTTATGGTTACCTTTTTGGACACTGACATTGTTCAGTGTTAAAAGAGATTTTTTTTTATAAGATTACAAAGGCTGAGTGCCCCACCTTAGACATTATTAACCGTAACTAATCCACAATTGACAACCTATGTTCTTATTTGTCACTATAGTTGGACATCATCTTATGGTGGGGTTCTTTATTTTTGTTCTTATGCCACCCTTGAAATTATAAAGAATTAAAAACATTTTGTTGCATGAAATGTTTAATGGGAACTTATGCTATGATGAAATGGTATTGGTTCACTTTTCTCTATCAGATAATGCTATGTTGTGTGGGTTGGTTGAGCCAATTATTCAACATTAAACTCACATTGAAGAAAAGTTCTAGATGGGTTGAATTTCCTTGGAAAGACCAGTAGTTGAGAGCGAGACATAGATTAAATTTCAAACTTTAAAACCAACATTTATTATTGTTTGTGACCGAAAGCGATGTAACAAACGTGGAATCAACCTTAGACACCATGTTCTCGACGTTGTTGAGCTTTAATGCTTCAAGGTTTAATGCTTCAAGGTTTCCAGAGTGTGAAGTATGTTTGTAGGTTAGTGTTAATGAGATTGGCTCTGACTACTTTATGAAACACTTTTGTGAAATATCTGTATAAGAATTGAGATATCTTTAAAGTGTCTTATTTTATTTATATTTTACATATGAAGGGTCAAGAAAAGTGCTTTTAGAAATGTAGTAATCAACATTAGATGCTATGAAAAGCATAAGGTATACATGTATATATATCAACTGACCCATCCAGTAGCTGATAGAGATAACTATGTTCTGCATAATTTGGCAGTTTCACGATGAACAACAACACAGCCATGCATCATCAATTACATTGTATTTAGCTATTTTGTGATCAGCAGCACACAGAAGTGGTCCTAGTAATTGCAAAAAAAGCTCATCAATCATCTTTAATTTTCCTCATCTACTCTTGGAGTTACCACCAAGTCATGGTAACTGGAACAAACATTAACAAGGTGTATGATTTGGAGGAATAACTTTAAGGAGTCTATAACTATATAGCCATAGGTAGGAGCCCTGCAGATGGAGGCAGAGTACTGATGTTAAGACACTGTGTTTGTTTTGTAGGATTCATAGAACCATAGCTTACACCTGACCTTGTAGCCTAGCTGACACTAAGACTGTTTAACAAATACATGGTGTGCACAATCAGTTGTCAATGTTTCTTTGGCCTCAATCATATCAAAGAATATTGTAGATGCATGATCCTAACCAAAACCAACTGATATCATCAAATTACCACCAACTCTTGGGGAGAACAACATCAAACAAAGTTCACCACAATATAAAATACCAAACAATTTTATTCTCTTGTATAATAAACTCAAGCATCATGTTCATACCAAACTAGCTTAGATTATTGGTTTGTTTTGCTCAATGTTTTGTAATTCTCAACTCCTAATAACCAACACAGCAATTGGTTGAAACTTTAAGTACCTAAAATGAACCACAAAAACAAACCAAAAGTAGGTCTGTATGAAACACATTAGAAAAAACATAAAATATCTTGATTAGGAGTCTTTGATTGGTTGAACCACTTTCATGGTCCTTGAAACCATATCTAACTCAAACCAAACCCAATATTTAATTCTATTGTTTGCTTATTAATGTTCACAATCTTCATCAAATTATGTCCAAGCTTTCAATCAACACTAAAATAATGTATATATTTTATACGTAGTTCTAAATTGGTTGAGATAGCTATCATATCTCACAGTTTTGTCATAAAAAACACTTCAAAAAAAATGTGTATATTTTTACATTCTAATAAGTTTATTTATTTGTTACGTTTTATGATAATTATTATCTTATAAAATCGCATTAATAATATTTTTTAAACGATATATTCATTAGTCCCATCGTTAGAACAACTTTTCCTTTTCAGATTTTATAATTTAGTAAAACATCTAGCTTTTGCTTTTGTTGTGGCAATAATTTTATCTTTTTGTTCTCGGTGTTAAGTATTGATTGACTAACATTGTAACATTAGTAATTCAATCGAAATTATTTTTAAATAGAGTTATTTTAAAAGTGAAGTAGTAAACCGTACCTAATAATTATTAACAATGAAAAAGACAAAAATGTAAAAATCATGATTAAATATTTTGTCCTCTTTTTATTGTAGACTCTCCGAAACTTCATTAAAGAATATTTTATTGATACTATTATTATTTTATGTGAAATAGCAAAATTATTGAACTATCCATTATTAGTTTTGCAGGATTAATGTCCTACAGGTGGCCCTATTCACTCATGCAAATTTTGACTTTATGGGAAATTTTAATTTTTGGGACTTTATTTATTTTAAGGTTTATAACTTTTTATGGTATAGTTTCTTCATCCCTATTTTTCTTCTTCCACCTCCACACACAATATACCTCCATACACAATATGAAAATACATTTTTATCTTTTTGTGTCACCTCTATATATTAGTTTTCGAATTATGTAATTTGAAAACTCATTTGAAAAAAGACTTCCGAATTACATAATCCAAAAGCTAAATAAGACTTTCGGATTATGTAATCTGAAAAGTAATCATGCATATGAAAAAAGGCTTCCGGATTATGTAATTTGGAAGTTAATTACAAATTTGAAAAATAACTTTCAGATTACGTAATCTGAAATATTGTAGAGAGGCATTTTTTGAAATTCGTAAATTTATGGAGATGATAGAAGAAGGTATAGAGGTGCAGGAAGAAACAGTCCTTTTATGGTCCTTCATGAAAAGAAGGTAAAGAAAGCCCAAAAGGCTTGTACGTTGGAGACAAATGTTTTTTTTTTGCACCAATGGAGGCATAAATATAAAATGTAGAGGTGCCGATAGAAATGGGCTTCAACTATTGCAATAACGAACACATGGGTCATTGTAGCCCAAGATTAGAAGCCCAAAGATTGTTTTTGGTTTGTATTTGCGAATCTTGAGGTTGAGGTTGAGGTTGCACTTTTCATCAAAGAATCTACTTGTTTATTATTAATGTAAAATCTAATCTAATCCATCAAGTTTTTAAAAAATGTATTTGGATTAAATTGGACGAATTATATAAATAAGTAGATAAATAATAAATCCATCCGATTTTATTTTCAAAATTTATGATTATCTAATTAACATTTTATGGATTAAAAATCAGTCTAACAAATATTTCTTCATATTTAATTTTTTAATTTATGAAAAATATAGAATATTTTCAAATATAATAATTTTAAAACCACGTAGAACCAATTCCTCACAAAAAAAATCCACTAAAGGAAATGCAATTTGAGCCTTTCTGAAAAAGGGGTATTTTAGGAATGAAAATATAGACAGAGCTTTATTTATAAATATAGGAAGTGCACATTATAATTATCTTGGGCCTTTCTAGCGTCATGGATCCAAGAAGAAGCCCAACTAAGATGCCAACCAAACCCAAAACAGTTCGAAATCGCAACGCAAACTCGAAAACTCCAAGAGTGAGAGAGATGCAGAAGAGGGAACAGGGCAAGTCCGGTGGATCCGGCGGAGGCGGGGCGGCTCCACCGGCCAAGAGGGGCCGTCCATTCGGAAGCGGTAGCAGTAGTGCCTCCGCCGCGGCTTCCGCTGCCGATTCGGCGGCTCCGTCAACGCTTCTTGGTCCTTCCCTTCACGTTCACAACTCCTTTGCCGGTTAGTTCACAGCATCTTCCCATTCCATGACTTTTGAAATTCTTTATACTCAATATTGGGTCTATATTTTCTCTTTAAAAATGGTAATTTGTTTGAATGTGCCTGAATTTACACAACACACGCACTCTTGCACTAATAATCATATTGTGAATTTTACTAAAATTTGTTTATCTTTAATTACATGAATAACCACTTAATTTGATGTTTCAAGAAATTCGAGGAACTATTAATCATGCATAATAGGTGTAGAACAATGCAAGTCCACTTTGTGGCTAGGGTATGCTGTGTAAGGATAACGTTGCTTTCTTAAGTATATGGGAGTATTGTTTTTGGCATATTGTAATGTTTTATCTTGGCTTTTTTTAACACCTTTTTGTTGTTTTATTTCTCTTGCAGATCAGAATAATAAAAGAATTGTTTTGGCTCTTCAAAGTGGTCTGAAGAGTGAGCTGACCTGGGCTCTGAATACTCTTACTCTGCTCTCATTTAAAGAAAAGGATGACATGCGAAAGGATGCAACTCCCCTTGCGAAAATTCCTGGGTTGCTTGATGCGCTCCTTCAAGCTGTATGTGTCACCTATCATGTTTTAAATTTTGTATTTTGTTGTTGAGATTATTACCCTTTTTAATATTTTACACGGTCCTGTTGTAACTTAAAACAGATAGATGATTGGCGGGATATAGCACTCCCAAAGGAATTAGCCAAGTCAACAAGAGTCAGAACATTAGGTGCTAATTCTGTTGTGACTGGATTTGGGAATGAATATCAGGCGTTGGGCTCGACTAGTGCTCTCCACCGCCCTGGGTAAATTTGTTCTACTTGAATATCGTCTTTGATTTTGAGTTTTCAATTGATTGTAATTTGTATGTTTTCCTTTTGGAGATGGAGGTGGTAAGAGAGAATGAATTTCATTGTAGGATTATGCTCTTTGTGCAGTGTAGGATCTGGCTCTGCTGGTATTGAATCAACACAGCACAGTGGTGTGACAAAATCTCGTTTTACAGAGTTATGGCTTGATGAAGATGGTCTGTTTAATTTAGATGATGAAGGGCGAGCAGAAAAACAGCAATGTGCTGTTACTGCTTCAAATATCATCAGGAACTTCTCTTTCATGCCAGATAATGAAGTTATAATGGCCCAACATCGTCATTGTTTGGAAACAGCCTTCCAATGCATAGAAGATCATCTTGTAGGTGAGATACCTGCTTGTTATAACCTATAATCTTTTTTGGTTTATAGTATATTTTAGTGCTCTGGTTTCCACATTTTTTGGTTTCTGTTCTTTTCTGGTTTCTTTTCCTAATAATTCTCTTATCTGGTTTTAGTAAGTTTCTATATTTTTTTACTTATTTGTTTTTTGGTCCCTATCATTATGTACCAGTTCTTACATTTTCTCAGTAATTTTGGTTTTGATTTCTGTAATTTTTATTCGTTACACGAAACTGGTCCTTATATTTCATGTTGGACAGGCCCCTACATAGTTTATTATCAAGATATTAGTTCTTTAGGTACTAAACCCTTAATAGTGACTACAAAGGCCACGGAAAAAATTTAAGGGCTAAAATTTATCTTGAACCACCCTTTTTTTCATTGATTAGCAACATTATTTAGAAAAATCTTATTCTCTGATGATGTGGACTTGGGTGAATATGGATGTGATCATGATTGTGATGGTTAAGTGAACAAATTTATTAAGTTGTTGGTTGATATATGTCATGGTACATTGTCTATGTGTGGAATTGAAAATGTTGTGTCTGATGTAAATAGGATCTTCTCTAGTTGCTTAGTTTTTCTTTTGAGACATCTGACAAGTTGACATAATGTATGCGAATATATTCTGGGAGACAATATGCTTCTATTCTCTGCTATACTTACAGACTGATGGACCTATTTAGTATGAGTGCAGCCATTTTCTATTTCCTGTTTGGTTATTAAATGCTAGAAGTTCAAATCCTTGGATATTATAATCTGTATAGAATATATAATCAATAATTGGAGGTGGGATATGATGAAATAGTAATTTATGATATATCCATAGTGATTAGAGTGCTATCTTATGCTTTAAAATTTGGGAAATAGTGATTATGTATAGTTTGTGCATATATTGATCAATAGAAGCATTAGCACTACCATCTCCCGTCATAGCTTTTGGAAGTTTTGGAAATATGGACTAATCCATTTGCCTAGTGAGCAAAAAATTGACTGGTTTCGTGTAGTGTTTAAGGTATCACTGTGTAACAAATGCTATCATTCCCTGTCCTCATAAAAATACCAACCTTTGAATTAGACTTTTTTTTATGGATCAGTTTTATGTCAAAGTCTGTTTAGATTAAATTTACTACCCCTTTAAAGTTTAAGTGTATTCCAAATATCTTATGTCTTATGTTGATTTTTGGTCCCTGTAGAGAGAGGCGTCCACATTTAGAGTCCAACAGGGTTTCTACATGATTTCATTCAAATGAGACCTATGCAGAACAAGACAATATCTGATTTTTGTTGGTTTCAAGAAACTCCATAAATCTGTGATGAAAGTTATTTTCTTTAATTACCATTATGTGTTGCCCTATCACTACAAGAATTGGTTCACTCTTTTGTCATAAGTTGTCTCTTAATGTTCATAATGTTGACAGAGGATGAGGAACTTGTCACAAATGCTCTGGAGACAATCGTTAACTTAGCTCCACTACTGGATCTTCGAATATTTAGCTCATCCAAGCCATCATTTATTAAAATAACGTAAGTGATTGTTCTATCTTGAATGCAACTTTTTCACACTATTGTAATTCTCTGTTGCTAATTGATGAATTGTATTACTTGCAGAGAAAAACGGGCAGTTCAGGCCATCATGGGGATGTTGGAATCTGCAGTCAAAGCCTGGCATTGTGCTGCCGCTGAATTACTTGGGCGTTTGATCATTAATCCTGACAATGAACCTTTCTTGCTTCCATTTTTTCCACTGGTTAAACTTTATTTTATGCATGTAATGTTTTGCTTGTTAGTTGGTTGCGTGTTCTCAAAAAATATAATCAACATTGGTTTATTTATGCAGATACACAAGCGCTTAATTGATCTCATCAGCATGCCTGCATTAGATGCACAGGCAGCTGCTATAGGTGCACTCTATAACCTTGCTGAAGTTAATATGGACTGCAGGTTGAAGATTGCTAACGAGAGATGGTGAACCCCTTATTCCATTTTTTTAGAACACTATATTTTGATACTGTGAAATGGTAAATTATGACAGTAATTTTCTTTAAATAGCACTCATAAAATTTCATCAAACACAGGGCTATTGATCGATTGCTTAAAGTGATAAAGACACCACATCCGGTCCCTGAAGTTTGCCGGAAAGCTGCCATGATATTGGAAAGCTTAGTTTCTGAGCCACAAAACAGAAGTTTGCTGCTAGCCTATGAGAATGCATTTGCTGAGATACTTTTTACTGATGGAAGATATTCTGATACATTTGCAAGGATATTGTATGAACTAACATCTAGACCAAATAACAAAGTGGCAACAGCTCGTGGCATATGGGGTATGTGAACGCCAAACCTTGATACGATACTGATTTGTGATCCGTGCTACGTATAGTTTTGCTACTTTGACAGCTTTTTGGATGACTGGTTCGTTTGAAAATTCATAATATATGTATATGTCTTTGGCTAGGATTGCACAATACCTCGTGTGTATTCATGTTGTAATGTACACGAGTTGTATGATGACAAATACTTTTAGTTTCTATTTGTTAGTTTATTGGCTGGAAAATGCTCAATTGGTAGAAGGAGAAATGATCTCTCTCGTAGAATGATTTCGTAACTATGTTCATATCTAACCAGTTTATTCAAAAACCCATCCTAATATACTGTTAAATTATTGTTGGAAAAAAAGAGAAAAATATCATGCGTCATATTTTGTTCTCATATTAGTTCATGAAATTAAGAAAAATTCAAATAAATTTTTGAATTCAAGATTTCATTGAAGTTTCTAAAGTGAATTTTGTTTTTTCATTTTAGTTTGTAAATATATTACTATCACTCAAGTGTCCACAGACTAGAGACCAAAATGAAAAAAATCTTTTAATCGCTTTATCCTATTACCTCCACATTTTGTATCACTTATTCTGCAGATTTTATATTTTGTTGAAGTATTCTCCTCTTACTCACAACTTTTGTTATCAGTGCTAGAATTTAAATATATGATTTCTTGATTCATACTACATATTTAAATCCAAAAATTCCTATTCCTAGGGACAAGGCACTGCAACAGTTACATATTTATTTCACTTCCTCTAAATGAATATAATAATAGCATGCGAATGAATACAAACCGAACATTACAAATCACTACAAATAAAGTTAATAATCGATTATCTTAATATTATCAATTATTTTTTAAAGAATAGTAATTGAAGAACATATTTAATGTTTTTTTTTTCTCTTAAAACCAAATCCAATTATTAAATTTCGTAACCCAGAGGAACTTATTTGTGAGTTTTGGAGGCAGCACTTGAATGGGAAAGATTTAATGTGAAAAATGACAAGTCTTGAAATTGGTGGAAGTTATGAAAGCAAACAATGAAAGGAAAGAAAAGTTGAAAAAGATGAGTAAAGAAAACGAACCCTTAATTATTCTTATTCCACTTTCAAATCCATTGTCAAAAGCAGACTTTGTATTTTGATTAGAATTAGATAACAAAATGGATCTCAGAATTAGAATCTCTGGATTCTCAAAGGGTGCCCATGAAGAAAACTACAATGAAAAACCCTGTGAAGAAACAACAACGTTTCGTGAAGGAGCAATGTGTATTGGACTGCAATTTGTATAATTCAAAAAATTATTATAAAATATTTTAAATTAATATTTCACATCTATTATGTTATTAATATTTTATTATAATTTTTGTCCACTGTCCCACTATTTATTTCATTATACATTTTTCATTAGAGCTATCTCTTTCTATACTTATTTGGGAAAATCACCAACCATAAGCCAATAGCCACCTCCTTATATCTATCCATTGCCTCCAATCAAAACACTTCTAACTATAATAAAATATTAATATTCTCAATTTTTTAGTTGCATTAATAGTGTAAAATCTTTATCTTCTAAAAGATTATAATTATCAAAAGTTGAACTATTATTTTATTTATTTATTTATTGTGTGAGTAATATTATATTTTATTTTATACGATGATTATATGAGATGGATTAAAAAGAGTTGGAGTAGAGTAGTTTTGCCGGCGAAGGGCTTCAATGGAAGAGAGAAATGTCCAAAGGAAAGGCCAGTGAGGATGCAGAGGTCATCTTCACATGTTGGTGTCACTGCCCAAAACTACCAATATCATTGGTCAATAATGCTTGACAAGTCCATAATCACTCAGTGTGGCTCTACAAGTACAACTACACTGCACTCTAATTACTACTGCAAAGTGATTGATATGAGTACTGCTACCAACAAATTTTATGTGACATGTTCTTACCACAAAATTGAATTGATAGTGCAACACAAAAACAACTCAAAGGAACCATGTCCTCATCGTTGGAAAGAGTGTGCTTCCAACCAGGTTGACACTCACATTCAAAGAAGAAAGTGGTGTTCTCAGAAGCTTTGCATGTTCCTTTTCCACATTCCACTGCTTTGCAGACCTCATCTGAAACCATCTCACATAACAACAAAACAAAACAAAACATCATGTCAAAAGCAATCCACAACTCCAAAGCTGTCATCCAAAAAAGAAAAGAAAACTTGTTGAAAAGACCCTTTTATGAAAGATTTGAATCAACAACATATGATCTTAAAAATAGACAACTTTCTGCATGCAAGAATCATATCTTCTATCTTGCTATATAAAGATCCATCAAAATGTTTTATATGAACACTCAAGAAATCTCAAGACTGGAAATGAAAATCAACAAGCATATAGGTAGCACCACGACAAGGAAATCCAACAAAAGAGAAAACAGAAGAAATGGTTACAAACCAAAGATGGTTCATTCTTCAACATAATGTTATTATATTTTTTAAACAATAATTGTGTTCAAACACTATTTCTATACTACTATAGAGGAAAATAAACATGCACACGCCCATATTATCAGTAAAGAGAGGGGATTGAAGCATATTAGATTAATCAATTTTATAAATAAAAAAATTTAAAATCGTTGAGTTTCATTCCCATCACTAATTGACAGAAGTTGTTGCTGAAAAATTCCCCCCATTCTTTATCTAAATTTGATTTCAATCCATGTTAATTAGCTCATGATTCTTTAGTTGATAGTGTATAATTGTGTTAAGTGGAAAATTATTATTATGTTGTGCTTATAATTAATTATTACTCATTTATATTAATAAAAACAAGGTTAAATTTGATTCCAACACTAAAAATCATTAAATATAAAATAATTTTAAAGATAAAAATAATTAATTATTATATTAATTAAAACAAATTATTACTACAAATTACTAAGTAATACTATTAATATTTAAAGTAGTTTTTATTATTAATAAAAATTTATAAACTAATTTTAAAATAAAAAATATTAATAAAATTATTTTATAAATTAAAAAAATTAGTATTTAAATTAACTTCTACTATAAATAAAATTTTATAAAGTTTCTAAATAAATAATAAATATTAACTAGATATTATTTTAAAAATTAAAAAACTATTAATATTTAAAATAATTTTTGTTATCAATAAAAATTTATAAACTATTTTTAAATTGATATCTAATAGTAATTACCGAACTTTTTACTACAAACTAACTAGATTAGATTCTAAATTGTATTTATAAACTTAAAAATGAATTTAACATCGAACACAATATTAATCATGAAGGTCTTTTAAAATAATTTAAGTTGGATTCAGGTAGTGAAATCCTTATCAGAAAATAATGAAATAAATGTTGAACAAGAGAATAGCTGCATGCTCAATCTTTAAACTGATCACACTGTTACATAAACAAATACATTGGCAAACTACAGGGAGTGGTAATGATCTTCTCTTCTTTCTTTTCACATCTCCTAGGATCACCAATGTAAAATTCACAATGAACAAGTTTCTTTAATTTAGGGTTTAAGGTTTAATTTAGTGTTGATTAGAAAAAAGTTTCTTTAATTTAGACCCTCAGCTTCCTCAAGAATAATAAATTAAAGGGTTTAGGGTTTAATTTAGTGTTATTAAGAAAAGTTTCTTGAATTTGAACCCTTAGCTTTCCCAAAAATAATAAAAATGAAAAAAAAATATATATATTGACAACTTCATCTAATATACAACCTCATTATTTTTAGTCTCATGAAATGTGTTTTTTTCATATCATCAAAGGTTGTATATTGGACCAAATTGTGAATATATTATTTTTGAAAAGAAAAAGAAAAGGGTGTGATTTGATTTAGGAAGCAATTGGTGCCACTTTAGGCACATGAACAGGAAAGTGATGAATCTCATCCATCCAAGGATTCTTCTCCTTTGCTGGATTGATGGTTCTGAGAGCCCTCCAAACAGCACTGTTGCACTTGAATCCTGATCCAAATGCAATCTGCCAAGTCCTGTCACCCTTTTTGATCCTTCCCTTCCCTTCAGTGTAGGCCAACTCATACCACAAGGAACTGCTGGAAGTGTTTCCAAACCTGTGTAGGGTCATTCTAGAAGGTTCCATGTGCCACTCACTTAGCTCAAGGTTCTTCTCCAGCTCATCCAACACTGCCCTCCCTCCAGCATGGATGCAAAAGTGCTCAAATGCCAACTTGAAATCAGGTATGTAGGGCTTTATCTTCATCTTCAACACTTTCCTAGCCACCAAGGTCCCAAAGAAAAGGAGCTGTTCTGACATGGGAAGGACTAGGGGTCCTAGTGTTGTGATGTTCGTCTTTAGGGCCTCTCCTGCCACTGCCATCAAGTCCTTTGAGAGGGCCACACCAACTCTCTTTGTCTCATCCTCTTCTTGGAACACACACCCGTACGACTTGTCCTCTGCTCCCTTGTGTGTGCGCACTGTGTGGACTAGCTGGTATTTCGCCCGCCGGCGGTCGCCGGAGCGGTTCGAGAGGAGGATCGCCGCTCCTCCCATTCTGAACAGACAGTTTGACACCAGCATTGATCGGTTGTTGCCAAAGTACCAGTTCAGAGTGATGTTCTCCATGCTCACTACCAAGGCGTAAGAGTTCGGATGAACCTAACATTTATCACAAGAAGTTAGGATTTAGGGTTTAAATAACATCCTAAATGTTAAATGGAAATGATGTTTTAACTTAATATATCATTACCCAACATAAAACTCTTCATAAATAATGACATTTATGATTGGATAATAATATGCTGAATAGTTACGATGGAATAGTCAAATGAGATGCAGAAAACTATTAATGGAAAACCTAAATTTGGTCACCATTGTTAGAGATTATGGATGAGGCTAGATAATTATGCATGTGAATGGAATATTTGTGAAGCAATAAATATTAAGGTGATGTGATGATGAGTGATTAGTTTAAAGAAGATGAAGAAGGAGAAATAAAAGCAAAGGTTCCATATCTTTGGAGGGTATTCATTGGGTTGGCTAACCTAACAAAACATAGTTAAAGACATGCTATAAAAGTTGGGGTCCATTCAATGCCATGCACCATATTCTTAATTCATATTTTCAATTCTCAATATTAAAACTTATGTGTATCGTGTCAGAATTCCCAGAGGGATCCACACATTTAACCGTGATCATGTCATGTGAAATTTAAACACAGAAACTATCCATTACTTCATGTGATTTTGTGAGATTAAAACTATGTATGCTAAACATTAAATGCTTTGTGTATAGGCACAACCGATTCATGATGAGAAATGTTTGCATTCATGTTTTTTTTTCTTCTAATACACTAATAAACATCATTAAACAGTTTAAACCACAAAAGTTTTTGGTACTTGAAATTGGAAAGATATATGTATATATATATAAGAGATGGAAACCTGGAGGAGCTGTTTGGCAAGGTCAATGGAGATAAGGCCAGCACTGCAACCCATGCCACCAAGATTATAACTGAGGACATTCCCTCTGAGCTTGTAGTGATTCACAATCATGGCAGAGAGAGATGGTGTGGGATTGAACAAGCTGCAATTCACCACCAGAATCCCAATATCCTTGGCCTTCACACCAGTCTTTGCCAGCAGCTGGTCAATGGCTCCAAACATCACTTCCTCAGCCTCCTTCCTAGCCTCAGCCATGCAAGGGTTTGGTGGCAAACTCAACACTGCTGGAGGCAGATAAGTCTTCTGTCCCAAACCAGACCTCTCCAGAATCTTCTTCTGAAAGGACAAGTTCTCCTCCGAGAACGACCCTGTCAGACCAGACTTCTCCACAAAAGTCTCCCTTGTGCACGTGCAGTCCACGTGAGGCTTGTAGCATGCAAAATCCACCAAATACACGCCCCTGGGACGGGTCATGAAGTAAAGGGTAGCAAGGAACACCATGAGGCTGGAACACACTGTGACTGAGACAAGGTTGAACTTGAGATTCTCCCACAGTTGGAGAAAGTCCTTGATGGAAAGGGTTGTTAGATGAGTAGAGGCTATGCCAAAAAGGGGTATGAGCATAAGGTACATAGCATTGGAGATCACGTAATGGTACCCAAGCTTCACATACTTCAGCCTCACAGATAGCAGAAAGTTTGGAAGTTTGTTCCTTCCTTTTGCTGATTCAACATTAACACTTCCCCGATTTGGGTTCTCATTCTTCTGATCTGCCATCAAGGAAACCAACACACTACAACAAAAATTGACAAACTTCTGTGACTGTTAATAAAGCAATTTTTTGCAGTAAGATTGGATTGAGTTCAGCTGAAACTAGTAAAACAAACACAAATGAACAGCTTGGGAAGAAAAGGGAGAGAAATATGAATTTGGTGCAAAAAAATGTGGAAGAAGGGAAGGTTTTAAAGAGTGCAAGTGGGAAAGGAGAGATGGGTAGTGGATACAACTACCCCAACGAACTTTTAATTCAGAACATGCACATACATTCAATTTGCCAACTGGGAAAATACTGCATATATATATAAATATATATTTGACATTAGCAGTTATGAAGTAAATGTGTGTATGTTGATAAAGTTGTGGGCATTTTGTGAAGGGGGTGTTTGGTAGAAGTTTTTTGGAAATAATGATTAAATAAGAAGAAAAAGAAGTGTTGGAAAAGGGATGGTTATTAATGTTTGCTGATGAATAAAGGTAGGGAAGGAAAATGCATGGATGTGAGAGTGGTGAGAGCATGGCTGGTTGGGTCAAAACTGTAGAATGGTAATTGGTGAGCTATAAACATAATGTATATATGAAGCTATTGCTTTCTTTCTTTCCTTATATATAATATTGCTGTGCTCATCCCTTACACTTTTCTATAAAACTTCAACTCTCTCTTTTCTCCCTACAATTTTCTATCTATCCTTCACTTTTGCTATATTAATTTATTCCTGCCTAAAAGTTTTACATCTTTATTTAGTAAATAATTAAACTCATCAACTATCAATTGTGTTTCTTTTATATCACTACTACAACAAAATTATGTTAATTATAAATGAACATTAAGAACAAAAATAATTAATCATTATATATTGAGTAAGTTATATATTATTTTTAGATACTAAAAAGAATTATAGGTATCATAAAATTTATAAATTAGTTTTTAAATTGGTATCGGATTAACTACTAAGGTTTTAACTACTAATTACATTTATTCTAAAGTTAATAGCTAAAATCTCAGTATCTAATTAAATATCAGTTTAAAATTATAGTTTATAAATTTTATTAACGGATGTCAATAATTTTTTTAATCTATAAAATAGTATCTAATTTAGTTAATATAGTTATTAATTATTTTTTGTCTTTAAATTTAATTTTTATTTAGGGTATGTATAACTATAAAATGTTTCACTCTTTTTATAGTGAAAAGTTGTTCTATATTTTAGTCATCTTGCTCTAAGCCTACTAATCAGTGCTTGATTAATAAATTAAGGCACACTATAACTTTATTGAAATGCACATGTTTTATTTCATAAATATTTCTACTAACTGCTTATTTTTCCCATCCCTGCACAATTTTTTTTGGGAAATTGTAGTCATAACTTTGTCTAACATCTTTTATTATTGATTGAAATTTATTATAAATTCTAAATTATTTTAGTCACATTTTCCATTTAACCAATCTCACTCATAATTTATATTTTTTACTAAACTTTAATTAATAATAGGGAGTGTGTAGTTCGATAACTTTATTAATAGGACATTGTAAAAAATAAGTAATGATCAAACAAATTTTCCAAACCACATTATATATACCATATAATATTACAACAAAAACTGAACTTTAATATGAAAATGTGTGTTAAAGATCTCCACTTTAAAAAAAAAAGTAATGACATCAACACTGACTTTTAAATAAAATATGGCGTTGTTTCAATTTTTTATTTCAACTTCTTTTGCTAAAATAACAGTACAAAATGTTAAATGTTTGATAGATTAATAAAATGCGTAAAAATTATAAAATATAATGTGATAAGATACATAAAAAATAGGTTGATATATAAAATTTAGAAATAACGTTAATTTATTGATAAAAGGCACAGTTAAGTGAATACAAAATTCCTTCAATTTGATTTTACTTACAAATGATTTTGTAACTATGTAATTTATATTTAGTCACTTTTTATTTTAAAAAAAGACAATGATGAAATTCAGTATAATATTATTATCAAACATAAAAGTAACTTATATGTTTAAAACCATAAATTTAAATGGAAATTGAATTAAGTAGCACCGATAATTCAGATTTGTCAACATGACTAGGTTATGAGAATAACCTTTTCCCTATCTCACCTAGCTATGGAAAAGGATATTATTAAGTAATTAAGCACTTTCATTCATAAATTTTATAAGTTATTATCATCAGCCCTTAAAAAATTATTAAATAAAAATTAATATTAAAGATAAAAAGTATTTAGTTGCTATATTAATAAATTAGATATTATTTAAAAACTAAAAAAATTATTAATATCTAAATTAATTTATATTATTAATAAATAGTTTTTAAATTGATATCTAATTAGCTACTAAAATTTTAACTATCAATTATTTAAAGTTGGTAGCTAAAAAGTCACGGTAGTTAATTAGATACCGAAAACTATTTATCTATGATAGAAGTTAATTTAGATATCAATAATATTTTTAATCTTTAAAATAATATATAATTTAATCATCTTAGCAATTAATTATTTTTTTTTCTAAAATTAATTTATATTTAATATATTTTTTTCATGAAAATAATGTGAAATTAGTTGTAATTTAATGACAACTTTTGCCAACCTTAAAATCATGAAATAACATTGTTCACATACATTAATTCTGTAACTCAAAATTAAATTGTGCAATTTGCATATGTGTGTGACATGTGTGAGATAAACATTGGTTTAGTAATGTCTCTAGAATGAGTGTTCTTATCATATTCAATTAATTCATCATCCATCCAACAACAAACCCTTAACCATTTTGCTCTCTTAAATGCCAAACCTTCCCACCAAACAACTACCTATTCTATTGCTGGCAACCTCATTTCCATTTTCTATGCTCCTTCAAAAAATTAGTCAAGAAAATAACGTTTTTGTGCATAAGATTCCATTATTCTCATCCTTCACACGAAACAACCTTCCATAGAAACCCATTGAAAACAACCTTTCTTATATTTGCATTGCTACAACAACTTCACACAAATCTTCATTGCTTATTATGTTCATCAAGTCACAATTTGTGGTTCTTATTAAGAAAATTGACACTAAGGTGTTTCTATTGTGACTTAGATTGATGTTAAGTTGCATCAAATTAGAAAAGTCACCAAAAGAATAATCAACAATCATTTATTACTCACGACTTAGTCTTTGCTTACAAAATATTATCTTCAAAATTGTCAAACTAATTAACACGTGATATCATCTAACTTATTCAATTATAACTCACACATTTACTCTTTTATAAAAACTTTATCATCTAAGTTTTTAGAAACTCGAGATGTAATATATTGGTTCCAATTTTTTTCAAGAAGTTAGAATTATTTTAGTCAATTCAATACCTATCAATAGAGTATTAAATAATTTAAAATGAATATATAAGTTATATATAGTAGTATAGAGGCACACTCAAGTATTATGAGTAATAAAATAATTGCTTTCATGAAAAGTTGGGTTTTATAAGGTAGAATAAGACAGAAGCCAAATGGTGATAGATAAGTAAAACTATCTCAGAAAAAAACAATGGTGATTGAGCCTCTACACTCTTCCACTCTGTAAACTAAAGTGATGTATCCTTAGTATGATAATACATGGAAGTTAATTATATGAATAATATATATTAAAATTCATCTTTTGTCTTGAGAATTAATATTTCTACGTTTTATTAATAATTTAATAAAAAAAATTCAAAAAAACATTATTTTAAATATATAATATAACAAAATTATTAAATAAAAACTAATTTTAGAGATATATAATAAATAAAATTGTTGCTTACCTCTTTCTGTTCTCCATCTCTCTTTTTGTCAAAGGATTATAAATAAATCACATATAAATATTAGGCCTACATAATAATAACATGTAGATGGAGAATTTACAAGGATTTTCAGTGAAAAACTCTTAATGGTTGTTCATCAATGATGATTTGACATACAAAATATCACAAATATATCTGCATCACGTCATACACTACTATATTGTTCTCAGGAAGTCAACATTTTTTATTTCTTCAAATATATTATACTATAATGTTTCCACTGTTATTTCATACTCAGGTCTAAAATTTGACGTCATATTTTATAATTTATTTATTTATTTCATGAACTTTATAATATACATTTTTTATATCAATTAGAGTGAGAGGTTAAGTTAAGATCTCACGTCTTAATAATTAAAACATCACTTACATAATTAAAAATGGAAAAATTATAGATTAAATAATATATGAAATAAAGATGAGAAAACAAATACAGGAATAAAAAATGTATAAAAAATGAAATCTTGATCAAACTTATCCTATGTTAAAATTGGCACATTTTAATTATGATAATTTAATACTAACGCTGGTTTTTATTTTCTTGAATTGACGTTGTTATAATGTAACAGTATTACATGTCAACACACAAATACAAATATCTTGTTAAAAGGTAACGAAAATAACTATTAGAACCAAAATTATATATTTATTATATTATAGAAAAAACATTATAAAAATATTAGAGATAATAATTTGAATATAGGTTGAGGTAGCAAAAACTAAAAATGAAAGTACATAAAACACATTTAATGTTTAATCATGGTTATTTTAAAAGATATAAATAATTGAGAAAGTGTTATAAAGATATATTAGAAGAGACATGTGTTTGTAGGTGTAATCCAGTTTCATGGAGGATATTTCATTCTTCAAATCTAAATATCAGATACAATTTCAATTTTATTTAAACAAATTAAAAATGAGGTTTCTAAGTACTACTCCTTCATATGCACAATAATCTTCATCACTATTCTTGCTGTTGGTTTCAGAATGTCACACAATGAGCCACTCAAAATACCTTTTTATTGTTTTTGTGTCACTTCTATAAATTTATAAATTCTGAAAAAAATTATATATATATATATATATATATATTACATATTTCAAAAACTAATATCAAATTTAAAAACAACTTACAGATATAATTTAGAGTATATTTAAAAAAAATTATTTCAGATTATATAATTCATAAGTTTAGATTTGAAAATAACTTTCGGATTATATAATCCGGACACGTTTCAAATTACATAATTCAAAACATAATCTCATATTAGAAAAAACTTTCGGATTATGTAATACGGAAACTAATTATGCATTTAAAAAGAGGTTTCTGAATTATATAATCTGAAAGCTAATTATAAATTTAGAAAAAAAACTTCTGAATTATATAATCCGAAATATTACGGAAAGATATTTTGGGAATACAAAATTTATGAATGTGAAAGAAGAATATATTGAGGTGCGGAAGAAGCAATCCACGCCTCATTCAAATTTCAGTTAGCTTCGGGAGACCCTAAAGGCCCATTATTTGTTTTGTTGACGGGAGACCTAAAGGCCCATAATGGTAGAATCTCTTTTTTTCCTTCTTTTTAAGGTTATAGGGTAGTGGAGGTACATGTTTTCTCTCACTTATGCCCCATACCATTTTTATACTATGTTTTTTCCATAATAAGTTCTTAAATTTATTGCTTTTATTACTCTTTGTTTTTTTTTTTTAATAAAAAGGAAGTTGAATTATAATTTTTCTATGGACTTTCTTTTAAAATAAACCCTTAAGTTACTTAGAGTAAATAGTTTTGTGAGATCTCTTTATTAGAGTATGCTAAGATGCCATAGAATTTAAGACACTAAGTCTTATATAAAATATTTTTCTTCAATACATATACTTTTGTCAATAACCACCAAATAAGTTTGAGTTATATAAAACTCTTGTGTGGAAAAAAATTACAAAAAGATCTTAAAACTAATTTAATACAATATAATCCTCAAAAAATAAATTACATAATTATGTAATGATTGCAAAACAACATATGAAATTACTGTGAATTTTTTCAAAAAATTTCGACACACTACAGATCTAGAATAAAATTGCAGAAAGTATGGCGAAAATTCACAAAACTTGGTTGAGGCTAGCTTTGGATTTTCACAAAATTTCAGAAAAAATGTTCTGAAATAATTTTTTCTTGAAATTCCACATAAGAATCTGGACTGAATTTTGGACAAAGTGCGACAAAATTCACGTTAAATGGATGAGTATTCACTTAGGAAAAAAAAACAGTTTCATAAGCAAACAAACATTCCTTTCAACCCTGGTAGTGAAGAATAAAAAAATTATTGAAAATCTTGTGGGACGAATCTGAGGTCAAAATCACAGCCAAAAGACCCAAGGAATAGGGCATAAAAAGACCCACCCCCGAGAGAACAAAACCGGTTTTTCGAAAACAAAATATCTTGGCTTTTCTCCCTATATCTTTTTTTTTTGTGATTTGTTTATGGGCGTGCCTCCTTAGCAGGGTGCAAACAACATATGAAAGTACTTGTGTGATTTTTTTCGAAATTTTTCAACGCAATATGCACCTAGAATAAAATTGCAAAAAGTAGAGCGAAATTTCACAAATTTCGGTAGAGGGATAGCCTTGGTTTTTCACAAAATTTCAGAAAAATTGTCCCAAAATAATTTTTTCCTGAAATTCCACAAAAGAATATGGACTGAATTTGGGACAAAACGTGACAAATTTCACGTCAAACAGATGAGTATTCACCTAGTAAAAAAATCAAACTGTTTCACACACAAACGAACTTTCCTTTCAACCTTGACAGTGATGAATACAAAATTTATTGAAAAGTTTGTGGGACGAATCTGGGGCTAAAATCTCAGCCAAAACTCAATACACACAATGACGAACGTCTGATAAAATTTTTAGACCAAAAGCCCCAAGGAATAGGGCGTAGTAAGACCCAGGCCGAGAGTGAACAAAACCGATTCTCCGAAAACAAAATGTCCTGGCTTTTCTTCCCTATATCTCTTTTTTATGATTTGTTTATGGACGTGCCTCTTTAGCAGGGTGCTAACAACATATGAAAGTACTTGTGTGAATTTTTTTCGAAATTTTTCAACACAATATGGATCCAGAATAAGATTGCAGAAAGTAGGGCAAAATTTCAGAAATTTCAGAAAATTTCACAATTTCAAAAAAATTGTCACGAAATTATTTTTTCCTGAAATTCCACATAAGAATGTGGAATGAATTTGGGACAAAACGCAACATATTTCACGTCAAACGGATGAATATTCACCTAGGAAAAAAATCAAACAGTTTCACACACAAACGAACCTTACTTTCAACCTTGACAATGAAGAATAAAAATGTTATTGCAAATCTTGTGGGACGAAACTGGACTCAAATCTAAGCCAAAACTCAATACACACAATAACAAACGTTTGGTAAAATTTTCAAACCAAAAGACCCAAGAATAGAGCGTAGTAAGACCCAGATCGAGAGTGAACAAAACCGGTTTTCCGAAAACAAAATGTCCTGGATTTTCTTCCCTATATCTCATTTTTGTGGTTTGTTTATGGGCGTGCCTCCTTAGAAGGGTGCAAACAACATAGGAATGTACTTGCGTTATTTTTTTCGGATTTTTTCAACCCAATATGGACCCAGAATAAAATTGCAAAAAGTAGAGCGAAATTTCACAAATTTCGATAGAGATAGCCTTTGTTTTTCAGAAAATTTTAGAAAAATATTCCTGAAATAATTTTTTCCTGAAATTCTACGAAAGAATCTGGACTGAATTTGGGACAAAACGTGACAAATTTCACGTCAAACAAATGAGTATTCACCTAGTAAAAAAATCAAACAGTTTCATACACAAACAAACTTTCCTTTCAACCTTGACAGTGATGAATACAAAATTTATTGAAAAGTTTGTGGGACGAATTTGGGGCTCAAATCTCAGCCAAAACTCAATACACACAATGACGAACGTCTGATATAATTTTTAGACCAAAAGCCCCAAGGAATAGGGCAGGGCGTAGTAAGACCCAGGCCGAGAGTGAACAAAACCGATTTTCCAAAAACAAAATGTCCTGACTTTTCTTCCGTATATCTCTTTTTTGTGAATTGTTTATGGACGTGCCTCTTTAGCAGGGTGCTAACAACATATGAAAGTACTTGTGTGATTTTTTTTCGGAATATTTCAACACAATATGGATCCAGAATAAGATTGCAGAAAGTAGGCCGAAATTTCAGAAATTTTGGTAGAGGATAGACTTGTTTTTTTCACAATTTCAAAGAAATTGTCACGAAATTATTTTTTCCTGAAATTCCACATAAGAATGTGGAATGAATTTGGGACAAAACGTAACATATTTCACGTCAAACGGATGAGTATTCACCTAGGAAAAAAATCTAACAGTTTCACATACAAACGAACCTTACTTTCAACTCTGACAATGAAGAATAAAAATGTTATTGAAAATCTTGTGGGACGAAACTAGACTCAAATCTAAGCCAAAACTCAATACACACAATAACGAACGTTTGGTAAAATTTTCAGACCAAAAGACCCAAGAATATAGCGTAGTAAGACCCAGATCGAGAGTGAACAAAACCGGTTTTCCAAAAACAAAATGTCCTAGATTTTCTTTCCTATATCTCCTTTTTGTGATTTTTTTATGGACGTGTCTCCTTAGTAGGAGGCAAACAACATATGAAAGTATTTGTGTGAATTTTCTTGGAATTTTTTAACACAATATGGAACCAAAATAAAATTGTAGAAAATAGGGCGAAATTTCAAAATTTTTGGGATAGCCTTAGTTGTTTACAAAATTTCAGAATAATTGTCCCGAAATGATTTTTTTTTTGAAATTCCACGAAAGAATCTGGACTGAATTTGGGACAAAACGTGATAAATTTCATGTCAAATAGATGAGTATTCACTAAGTAAAAAAAATCAAACAGTTTCACACACAAACAAACCTTGTTTTCAACCCTGACAATGAACAATAAAAAATTTATTGAAAATCTTGTGGGGCGAATATGGGGCTCAAATCTCAGTCAAAACTCAATACACACAATGACGAACGTCTGGTAAAATTTTTTGATCAAAAGACCCAAGGAATAGGGAGTAGTAAGACCCAAACGGGTTTCCGAAAACAAAATATCTTGAATTTTCTTCCCTATATCTCATTTTTGTGATTTGTTTATGGGTGTGCCTCTTTAGCAGGGAGCAAAAAAAATATGAAAGTACTTGTCTGATTTTTTTCGGAATTTTTCAACGCAATATTGACCAAAAATAAGATATTAGAAAGTAGGGCGAAATTTCACAAATTTTGATAGCCTTGGTTTTTCAATAAATTTCAGAAAAATTGTACAAAAATAATTTTTTCCTAAAATTTCACGTAAGAATCTGGATTGAATTTGGATTATACTTGTGTTATTTTTTTTCGGATTTTTTCAATCCAATATGGACCTAGATTAAAATTGCAAAAAGTAGAGCGAAATTTCACAAATTTTGGTAGAGGATAGCCTTTGTTTTTCACAAAATTTCAGAAAAATTGTCCCGAAATAATTTTTTCCTGAAATTCCACATAAATATCTGGACTGAATTTTGGACAAAACGCGACAAATTTCACGTCAAACAGATGAGTATTCACCTAGGAAAAAAATAAAACAATTTCACACACAAACGAACCTTCCTTTCAACTCTGTCAGTGATGGATTAAAAGCTTATTGAAAAGCTTGTGGGACGAATATGGGGGTCAAATCTCAGTCAAAACTCAATACACACAATGACGAACGTATTATAAAATTCTCAGACCAATAGACCCAAGGAATAGGGCGTAGTAAGACCCAGACCTAGAGTGAACAAAACAGGTTTTCTGAAAACAAAATGTCATGACTTTTCTGCCCTATATCTTCTTTTTAATATTTTTTTTACGGATGTGCCCACTTAGCAGGGTGCAAATAACATATGAAAGTACTTGTGTTATTTTTTCGGATTTTTTCAACCCAATATGGACCCAGAATAAAATTGTAAAAAGTATAGCGGAATTTCAAAATTTTTGGTAGAGGATAGCCTTTGTTTTTCACAAAATTTTAGAAATTTTTTCCCAAAATATTTTTTTCCTGAAATTCCACGTAAGGATCTAGACTGAATTTGGGACAAAACGTGACAAATTTAACGTCAAACGGATGAGTATTCACCTAGTAAAAAAATCAAACAGTTTTACACACAAACGAACTTTACTTTCAACCCTGACAGTGATGAATACAAAATTTATTGAAAAGTTTGTGGGACAAATCTGGGACTCAAATCTCAGCCAAAACTCAATACACACAATGACAAACGTCTGATAAAATTTTTAGACCAAAAGACCCAAGGAATAGGGCGTAGTAAGACCCAGATCGAGAGTGAACAAAATATGTTTTCTAAATGTCATGGCTTTTCTACCCTATATCTTCTTTTTTAGATTTATTTACGGATGTGCCAACTTAGGAGGGTGCAAAAAACGTATGAAAGTACTTGTGTAAATTTTTTCAGATTTTTTCAATGCAATATAGACCCAAAATAAAATATGAGAAAGTAGGGTCAAATTTGACAAATTTTGGTAGAGGATAACCTTGGTTTTTCACAAAATTTCAGAAAAATTGTACCGAAATAATTTTTTCCTGAAATTTCACGTAAGAATCTGGACTGAATTTGGAACAAAACGCAACAAATTTCACGTCAAACGGATGACTATTACCCTACGAAAAAATCAAACAGTTTCACACACACAAAAACCTTCATTTCAACCCAGGCAGTGATGAATAAAAATTTATTGAAAATCTTGTAGGACAAGTCTTGGGCTCAAATCCTTGCAAAAACTCAATACACACAATGAAAAACGTCTGGTAAAATTTTCAGACCAAAAGACCTAAGAATAAAGCGTAGTACAACCCAGACCGAGAGTTAACAAAACTGATTTTCCAAAAACAAAATTTCCTGGATTTTCTTCCCTATATCTCCTTTTTGTGGTTTGTTTATGGGCGTGCCTCCTTAGAAGGGTGCAAACAACATATGAATGTACTTGTGTTATTTTTTTCGGATTTTTTCAACTCAATATGGACCCAGAATAAAATTGCAAAAAGTAGAGCGAAATTTCACAAATTTTGGTAGAGATAGCCTTTGTTTTTCACCAAATTTTAGAAAAATTTTCTCGAAATTTTTTTTTCCTGAAATTTCACATAGGAATCTGGACTGAATTTGGGAAAAAAACGTGACAAATTTTACGTCAAACGGATGAGTATTCACCTAGTAAAAAAATCAAACAGTTTCACACATAAAAGAACTTTCCTTTCAACCCTAACAGAGATGAATACAAAATTTATTGAAAATTTTGTGGGATAAATCTGGGGCTCAAATCTCAGCCAAAACTCAATACAAACAATGACGAACGTCTGATAAATTTTTTAGACCAAAAGACCCAAGGAATAGGGCGTAGTAAGACCCAGACCGAGAGTGAACAAAATAGGTTTTCTAAATGTCATGGCTTTTCTACCCTATATCTTCTTTTTGAGATTTATTTACGGATGTGCCAACTTAGCAGGGTGCAAAAAATGTATGAAAGTACTTGTACGAATTTTTTCGGATTTTTTCAACGCAATATGGACCCAAAATAAAATATGAGAAAGTATGACGAAATTTGACAAATTTTGGTAGAGGATAACCTTGGTTTTTCACAAAATTTCAGAAAAATTGTACCGAAATAATTTTTTCCTGAAATTTCACGTAAGAATCTAGACTGAATTTGGGAAAAAACGTGACAAATTTCACGTCAAACGAATGAGTATTACTTTAAAAAAAATCAAACAGTTTCACACTCAAACAAACCTTCATTTCAACACAGGCAGTGATGAATAAAAATTTATTGAAAATCTTATAGGACGAATTTGGGGCTCAAATCTTTGCAAAAACTCAATACACACAATGATGAACGTTTGGTAAAATTTTCAGACCAAAAGACCCAAGAATAGAGCGTAGTAAGACCCAGACCGAGAGTGAACAAAACCGATTTTTCGAAAACAAAATGTCCTGGATTTTCTTCCCTGTATCTCCTTTTTGTGGTTTGTTTATGGGTGTGCTTCCTTAGAAGGGTGCAAACAACATATGAATGTAGTTGGGTTATTTTTTTCTGGTTTTTTCAACCCAATATGAACCCAGAATAAAATTGCAAAAAATATAGCGAAATTTCACAAATTTTGGTAGGGGATAGCCTTTGTTTTTCACAAAATTTTAGAAAAAAATTCATGAAATAATTTTTTCATGAAATTCCACATAAGAATCTGGACTGAATTTGGGACAAAACGTGACAAATTTCACGTCAAACGGATGAGTATTCACCTAGTAAAAAAATCAAATAGTTTCACATGCAAACGAACTTTCCTTTCAATCCTGATAGTGATGAATACAAAATTTATTCAAAAGATTGTCGGACGAATTTGGGTCTCAAATCTCATCCAAAACTCAATATACACAATGACGAACGTCTGATAAAAGTTTTAGACCAAAAGACCCAAGGAATAGGGCGTAATAAGACCCAGACCGAGAGTGAACAAAATAGGTTTTCTAAATGTCATGGCTTTTCTACCCTATATCTTCTTTTTGAGATATATTTACGGATGTGCCAACTTAGCAGGGTGCAAACAACATATGAAAGTACTTGTGTGAATTTTTTCAACGCAATATGGACCCAAAATAAAATATCATAAAGTAGGGCGAAATTTGACAAATTTTGGTAGAGGATAACCTTGATTTTTCACAAAATTTCAGAAATATTGTACCGAATAATTTTTTCCTGAAATTTCACGTAAGAATCTGGATTGAATTTGGGACAAAACGCAACAAATTTCATGTCAAACGGATGAGTATTACCCTAGGAAAAAATCAAACAGTTTCACACACAAACAAACCATCATTTCAACCCAGGCGGTGATGAATACAAATTTATTGAAAATCTTGTAGGACGAATCTGGGGCTCAAATCCTTGCAAAATTCAATACACATAATGAAAAGCGTCTGGTAAAATTTTCAAACCAAAAGACCCAAGAATAGAGCGTAGTAAGACCTAGATCGAGAGTGAACAAAACCGATTTTCCGAAAACAAAATTTCTTGGATTTTCTTCCCTATATCTCCTTTTTGTGGTTTGTTTATGGACGTGCCTCCTTAGAAGGGTGCAAACAACATATGAATGTACTTGTGTTATTTTTTCGGATTTTTTCAACCCAATATGGACCCAGAATAAAATTGCAAAAAGTAGAGCGAAATTTCACAAATTTTGGTAGATGATAGCCTTTGTTTTTCACAATATTTTAGAAAAATTTTCCCGAAATAATTTTTTCCTGAAATTCCACTTAAAAACATGGACTGAATTTGGGACAAAACGCGACAAATTTCACGTCAAACGGATGAGTATTCACCTAGTAAAAAAATCAAACAGTTTCACACACAAACGAACCTTCCTTTCAACCTTGAGAGTAATGAATAAAAAATTTATTGAAAAGCTTGTGGGATGAATCTGGGGCTCAAATCTCAGCCAAAACTCAATACACACAATGACGAACGTTTGATAAAATTTTTAGACCAAAAGACCCAAGGAATAGGGCGTAGTAAGACCTAGACCTAGAGTGAACAAAACAGGTTTTTCGAAAACTAAATGTCATGACTTTTCTGACCTATATCTTCTTTTTGAGATTTTTTTTACGGATGTGCCCACTTAGCAGGGTTCAAATAACATATGAAAGTACTTGTGTAAATTTTTTCAGAATTTTTCAACGCAATATGGAACCAAAATAAAATTGCAGAAAGTAAGGTGAAATTTCACAAATTTTGGTAGAGGATAGCCTTTGTTTTTCACAAAATTTTAGAAAAAATTTCCCGAAATAATATTTTCCTGAAATTCCACATAAAAATCTGGACTGAAATTTGGGACAAAACGTGACAAATTTCACGTCAAACGGATGAGTATTCACCTAGTAAAAAAATCAAACAGTTTCACACATAAACGAACTTTTCTTTCAACCCTGACAGCGATGAATACAAAATTCATTGAAAAGTTTGTGGGACGAATCTGGGGCTCAAATCTCAGCCAAAACTCAATACACACAATGACAAACGTCTGATAAATTTTTATACCAAAAGACCCAAGGAATAGGGCGTAGTAAGACCCAGACCCAGACCCAGAGTGAACAAAACAGGTTTTCTAAATGTCATGGCTTTTCTACTCTATATCTTCTTTTTGAGATTTATTTACAGATGTGTCAACTTAGCAGGGTGCAAACAACGTATGAAAGTACTTGTGTGAATTTTTTCATATTTTTTCAATGCAATATGGACCAAAAATAAAATATTAGAAAGTAAGGCAAAATTTCACAAATTTTGGTAGAGGATAGCCTTGGTTTTTTACAAAATTTCATAAAAATTGTCTCGAAATAAATTTTTCTTGAAATTCCACGTAAGAATCTGGACTGAATTTGGGACAAAACACGACAAATTTCACGTCAAACGGATGAGTATTAACCTAGGAAAAAAATCAAACAGTTTCACACACAAACGAACCTTCCTTTCAACACTGGCAATGATGAATAAAAAATTTATTGAAAATATTGTGTGACGAATCTGGGTCCCAAATCTCAGTCAAAAGTCAATACACACAATGAAGAACGTCTGGTAAAATTTTCAGACCAAAAAATCCAAAGAATAGGACGTAGTAAGACCCAGACCGAGAGTGAAGAAAACCGATTTTCCAAAAACAAAATGTACTAAAAAAATAAATTACATAATTATATAATGATTGAAAAAAAAAGATAATTTAAGATATAAACACTCAACCTTTATTTATAAAGAAAATGAGAATTTATTCTAATTCAGATGTATTTGTTTTATTCATAGTGTAGGTGTCAATTAAAACAAAATGATTGTAGCTAAGACAACATGTTTAACCAAAATTAGAAGAAAAACAGAAGGCACAAAACATGATTAATTAGCTAATTGTTGTGTGACTCTAGCTCAACCAAAAGGGCACCTAACCCTAGTGTCTTATTTTGTAAGTGTGTGTTGTTGTTGATGAAGAAGTTTAGAGAATAAAGTAATGAGATGATATGACATAATATCTAATACTTTCTTCTAAGTGCTTCAATTCAAGCATATAATAATATCCTCTTATTCACATCGCACTAACAAACTTCACCTTATTTTTTAAAAATATATATATATACCTTTCAATAACTATTGCTACATTTTATTTATTTTATTTTTTATTGCAGATATTTTTACTTTGATGTTGAGATGTAGGTGAACACAATTACAACTTCCATTAACAAACGACATTGTACCTTGTTTCAATAATATTACTTCCTTTTTCCTAACTTTTACCAACATAACTAATGTTTTAAGTTTCTTGATTATAATAACTGTTGATGGGATTATTCTATGACTAGGAAATGGATTGTTTGGACTGATCAAAGAAAACTTCTTCACGGGGTTCTAAATCTGCATATTTTACTCACTAAAAGAGTTCTTCATTTTCATCTTTGAAGATGTTAAAAATTTGTTTTAAAAGTTTAGTTTTCTCACTCAGTATGTGCCACTTTGCATAGTAGATGATAATTCGGCTAACTTTATTTAATATAATGGACCAAATTGATGGAATAGGAACGACTTCAGAGTGATATGAGACTATATTGAACGAACAGTTCTTAATAACATCATAAATTAGAATATTGATAGATCAAACTTAAGACTATCCTATACATGTTCAACATCGTCAATGTTAAGCAATGAGTATATATTTTTTGTGAACTGATAATCAATGAATGTTTTTGAAAAAAATTAATTAATGAATTTAAATTTAAATAATTAATATGAAATGGAATATGTGACAATTAATATTTGAAGATGAAGTAACAAATATTGGTTATTTAAAAAATTTAATGGGGATTCTAATATGTATTTTATATTCATATTGTAAGATTATTAAAGAGGATGTTGTGAATGGTTACAAATCAAATCTTACTTTAATTATTTTGAAAGTCCACTATTGAAAAATTGGTGGAGTTTTCCCCGAAATCAATGGATCTTCATCATGCTATTATGTCATGCAGCACAATACAACTGGATTAATAATAAATCAAAGCAAGGACCCAAATAAATAATTGCATCAAATAATGATTAAGAATCTAACAAAAATAATGCTAATAAATAATTCACTTAATTTTCTAGCTAAAGTTGTATGTCTCTTTCCTTAAATTAATTTGTTTGAAATTAATTATTTTAACGGACAATGTCCTTGCCAAATGCAAAAAGCAAGTTTCATTTTTCTCTTTTTAATTTGAGAAACAATGGTGCACCTACTTTCACGATAGTATATAATAACAACTTTAGCTTAGTTTGTAAATATTAATCAACTAAATCAAATTTTCAAACTTTTTTCATATTTATCTTTTCTTTTAAATAGATTTTGTATGTTATAATTTAAACCCAATATATATATAGTTTAAATTATATTTTAACACAATTTAATAATAATATTGAAACAACTTCGAAAGAAGAGATATATGTAAAAATAAGTGTTTTTAGACGTTTCATCGTTATAAGAAAATTATTAAATAAAAAATAATTTTATAGACAAAAAATAAATAATCTGATATTCACTAAATTAAATATTATTATAATAATTAGTTAATAACATATTAACTTAAACTTAATTAAAAAAATTATGAAAATTAAAATTTTAAAATAGAAAACAAATATTTTTTTAATAAATTGAATAATTATCAGAAAATTGTATTCACTCCTCCTAGGTTTTCTTAAATGATATTCATATACCAGTATAACTTTGAGATATTCCTATAAATTTTAGGTTTCTATTTAACTATGATGTTAATTATCACTTCTCCCCAATAATTGATTTATATAAAGTGACTGATTTTGATTTTGGAAACTTGTGACACATCAGAAACTATATCAATTATTGGAATTTGTGGCTCTCTGCATTTACTCATTTCAAATTCCAACCATGCTAATAGATGGTTTAGCATGTTCTTCCTCTTTAAGCTAAAAATATTACAAACCTCAATGAATGATGCATATGTATATCAAAGTTTTGAAAATGATTGGCAGAATGAAAATAACAAGACAAAAAAAACTTAACATTAATGAATTATAGATGATAGTGAGAAGAAGACGAAAATAAAGAGAAGAGACACTAATACACAACTGAACACATATATATTAGTATTAATGTGAGGGTAATAAGATTTCAGAGGATTAAAATATAAGATTTTTTTGAATGATGTAAAATGATTTGATGATGATGAAAATACAATGATGGCATGAAATGAATTTAATAATTCAATTTTATAAAATTAATCTTTAATTTTATTGATAGTATTATTAAAGTGAAGACACATAAATAAAAGTAGGTTACCTAGATTTTTGTAACGTGGCATTTATGGGAGTATAAGAAAAAACAAAAAATGAATGGTTTTTTAGGAAATTATAGAACCACTCTCTGAATGAAGGTTGGTGGAAGACAATTAACCTACACACAGTGGTGAGGTGGGGTGATGCACATGATGATGTACATGATGATGACCTACAAATTCATGACACCTCATCACATACCATACCATGCATGCTACTCATTCATTTTCCTCCTTCTCTGAAAATACAATTTTGTTTTTTTTTAAATTGGAAATATAATATTCTTGAGTTTGACTGTTGAAAGTAGGAAGAGAAAGAGAAAGTAAACACTTGGATCTGTTGGTGGAAATTAGATGAAAACCAAATTAAGTGGCAAGTTCGTATCATTGACTAGGTTTTTTTTTATGACTCCACTTCAATTTTCTAACAACTTCACAAGAGTCATTTATAAATTTGTTTAAAGGCTGATTTAGTAATTTTGTTTAAAAGTATGGTTTATAGAAATGAATTTAATTTCCTTAAAAATTAAAATAAATTTATGAATAAAGTAATTGATGAATGAAGTTGTGGATCCCAATGAATTTGAAAAACCAATAGTCACAGGCAACACAAAAGGAAATGAAAATGGAAAATGGAAAATGTGAGAGAAAGAATTGTGTGAGATATTTTTGTTAGTTGCCTAAAGAATGATAATGGGTATTGACTTTAGAAGGGGACATGTTATATGTGATGTGATGAAACTTGTATTCAAAATACTTACTCCAACTCAAATTATATACACTATTCTATATCCTCCTATTCCTACTCTTTCTACTCATTACATAACTAAACAAAATCAAAATACAATTATACTACTTTATCAATAAACACTAAACACACATTAACTTTATTAACACAATATTATTTTTATATATTTTTTATTTACTAACCTTCTAAAATAGGATAATTTGTCCTATATCTCTTTAGTGTGATTTAATATTGATTTTTTTTATCAACACAAATCATTTGATACATTTTTCTATATGATTCAATATTTAACTAAAACTTAAAATCTCATCAAATCTCTAATTTAATAATCACATTAAATACCATTCACTCATTAGTATCTTTTTAATTGTTACTAACACAACATAAATATATATATATATATACTTTATTCACAAATTACACTTTTCCCATAAATAAATCATTCTCAATATCTTTTTTTTGTATCCCAACAAATAAAGTTTGAGAGAATTAATGTAAACTTTAATTAAACTTCTTTAATTTGTATTTGGTTTTGTTATTTGGATCAAAAGGCAAGGGCAGAATGGGAATGAGGAAAAAGAAAAAAATTGTATATAAAGAGAAGCACAGTCTGTGACCGTTGGTTGGCGTGGTGATTCATTTCCACAACGATGGAAGCGTCTCCGCCACCACGCACCATCCTCGGCAGGTACCAGCTCACGCGCTTCCTTGGCCGCGGCAACTTCGCCAAAGTGTACCAGGCGCGCTCCCTCGTAGACGGCGCCACGCTCGCCGTCAAGGCCATCGACAAGTCCAAGACGGTCGACGCCGCCATGGAGCCCCGCATCGTGCGCGAGATCGACGCCATGCGCCGCCTCCAGAACCACCCAAACATCCTCAAAATCCACGAGGTCCTCGCCACAAAGACCAAAATCTACCTCGTCGTCGACTACGCCGGCGGAGGCGAGCTCTTCTCCAAGCTCTCCCTGCGCGGCCGCCTCCCGGAGTCCCTGGCGCGGCGCTACTTCTCCCAGCTCGTCTCCGCGCTCCTCTTCTGCCACCGCCACGGCATCGCGCACCGTGACCTCAAGCCGCAGAACCTCCTCCTAGACGCCGCCGGCGACCTTAAGGTTTCCGACTTCGGCCTCTCCGCGCTCCCGGAGCACCTCCGCGATGACCTCCTCCACACCGCCTGCGGCACGCCGGCCTTCACTGCGCCGGAGATCCTACGCCGCGTCGGCTACGACGGCTCCAAGGCCGACGCGTGGTCCTGCGGTGTCATTCTCTACAACCTTCTTGCCGGCCACCTCCCCTTCGACGACTCGAACATTCCGGCCATGTGCCGGCGAATCTCCCGCCGCGACTACCAGTTCCCGGAGTGGATATCGAAATCTGCGCGCAGCCTCATCTACCAATTGCTGGACCCTAACCCTAAATCGCGAATTTCACTGGAAAGAGTTTTCGATTGCAGATGGTTGAGGAATAAGAAAGCGGTTCGCTGTAACGTGTTGGAGGAGAGTGTATTGGAGTCTGATTTGTATAACAAGTGCTGCGACGGTTACAAATTGGGGATGAACGCATTTGACATAATATCGATGTCGTCGGGGTTGGACTTGCGAGGACTGTTCGAGACGACGTCGGAGAAGGGGAGGCGGAGGGAGAAGAGGTTCAGTTCGGAGAAGAGCGTGGGAACGGTGGAAGCGAAGGTTAAGGAGGTTGGGGAGAGGTTAGGGTTTAGGATTGAAGTTGGGAAGAACGGTGCAATTGGGTTGGGAAAGGGGAAGGTGGGTTTGGTGGTTGAGGTGTTTGAGATTGTGTCTGACTTGCTCCTTGTCTCAGTTAAAGTTGTTGATGGTGCCGTTGACTTTGACCTTCTTCATTGGGATGATTGGAGACTTGGCCTTCAAGATCTTGTTCTCTCATGGCATCACAGTGAATGAATAGAGTAACTCTTTCATTTCATCTTTTTCTTACTTTGTGCATATCATTACCAGCTTTTGTTGTTAAGTTATTACTCTTAATAAACTCATCATTTTCTTATCAACCACACACTTCACACCCCTATGCTTTCACATCCTTATGCTTTCTTTGACTTTCCTACTGAATTTGAGGGGTTAGTGTGTTTGTATTAGGTTAAATAGAATGAAAACCTGTAGAGAAAATTTATGAATAATATGATGAATTTGATTAAAATTGTATTTTTTAATTGATAAAAATATAAATTACAAATTTGTCTTTAGATATAAAAAAAAAGTGTAAAATGAATACAATTTATTTTGCTGTACATTTTATTTGTTTGTAATTATAAAATGTTTTTTTTTTCAAAAAAGTGGACCGATAGTTAAGGTTAGGGTTTAAGGTAGAAATAATATTATGATAACGGAGTTAGGGTTAGGAATCATAATATAACATTTAAAATCTGAATCGATTAGCCATTAAAACCAAACATATAGTTGATTATGTGAAACATATAATTAATTATCCATGACTTTTATACATAATCGATCGATTAAGGGAAACCTCTAAAATAAAACATAACATAACATGTAATTATAATAAGCACCTCTCTACCGTATGGGGATTGTTCTCACCCATTTCATTTTTAACTATCTTTCTTGTTCTTTTCATAATCTTCATTTTAAAATTATTAAAACACTATTAAGATTGATCTCAGTGATATATTTTGTCTTTAATTGTCTCATTTGAAGAATATTTTTTTATTCTATACAAATTTTTACCTAGACTACACCTTTCCTTTATGGAATTTGGTTCAAAAAACAAACAAACAAATTTATATAATTATGATTTTTTAATATTTAATATTAAAAGAAATTCCTTGACATTCAAATCATGGACAATATAATACTTTCTTTGATGTGATTTTTTTATCAACAAAAGTTAATTTATATTTAAAATAAATTTATATAGATTTTTACAATAATTCATCTTTATTAATGTCTTGAAAAAAATTTGTTACAATTTATTTTTTATTTCACCTTTATTTTAAAACATTAAAAATAAGGGTTTTTTTTCTATTAAATTTTTTTTATCTGAAAAAAAGAAAAAGTGAAACAAACTAGTTTCTTCTGGCTACTTTCATACTTATTAAAACATTAAAAATATCTTTTATTTCATTGATTTTATTTATTTATTTTGGAATTTGTGATTTTAAAAAATTATAGATTAAAAGATTTTCTTAATTCATAAATTTCTATCGAATTCTTTAATCGAAAATGTATTATATAGTCTGAAAAGTATGAGAATGTTTTTCTTAAAATTATTATACTTTTCAAATTATTGTAAAATCTGATGAAAATACTTTTCAAATTTTATAATCCAATTTGTAAATTGAAAAAAATGTTCTAGATTATAAAGCCTAAAAAAATATTTTCAATTTTCATTCTATAATCTAAAATGTATTTTTTTAGAATAAAATTATCTTTTCATCCGAAAAAAATGGTGAAATTAACTAGAAATTGCATGAAGAAACAGCTCAAATGATTTAAGACTAGAGTTAACTACTTTCATATATGAAAAACATATATGAAAAATCAAATATATATGAAAAATAAAATATACAAAGCCTAACATATCACCTTCTATCTCTAATAATCAATTAGCCAATGGATTTTCATGAAGTTAACACTGATTTCTCCGTGTGATCCGAAGACCCTATCCCATCTCATTGGTAACCCTTCTTCCAATTGCATGTATTGTCACATCATCTTTTCAACAGAGAATACCTGGTAATTAATGTTGTAACAAGTAGTCAGAAAAATAATGTAAAAGATGTTTATGAATTAAAATTAAGCTCAATAAACCAAACTACACAAAAATTTTAAGTGTTCATTGGTACAGTCACCGACAAACTTGATATGACTCGTACTATTTCAATTATTTTGGATTCAGTTTTTTATTTTAATGTTTGAGTTGAATCCATTTCAACCCATTCAATCCCGTTTATATGTGGGTTGAGCCATGAACCCAACCTCTTGATATGACATTATTATTACTATTTATAAAAACAAAGCCATTCAAAAAACGGAACATTTTTGTTCACTTACACTCAGTCATTCAAAATCAGATTTCTTCGTATAAACATTCACACTTGTCCAGTCCCCCAGAGAGTTACGAGCACTCTTATCGGTCTTTAGTTTTTGTCTGTATCAACAGATTTTACTTTGTCTTACATTGAATTCAGATAAAAAAATTTATGTTTGAAATTATCTAGGCTTCGACTTGATTGGGTGGACCAAGAAGGAGGGTGTTTATTACATCTTTTGATTCATTGGAAAATTTTAGTTTGTTTCTATCCTAAAGTTGGATAATCATGGTAGAACTCTCTATTAGTAAACATACGACATGATATCTAATTTATCTTAGCATCCTAAATTCCTAGTTAATAATTATTTATTTTTCATAAAATTGTAAAATAAATTCAAATGTTTCGACTTATTGATCTAATCCAACCCAATCCGTTTTTGATTGGTTGGTTAGGAGGATAAACTGCAGAAACTCAATCCAACCTGACCACACAATTTTGATTGGGTTTGATAATGTGTTTGGCCAAACCCAAACCATAAACACATTTTTATTTGACAATGAATTTAGTAATGCTACCTTGAAGTTTAAAATCCAGATTAAGAGGATCAAAATCAGTTCTTGACAGCTTCTTGGATACGGGGGTACCGATGAGCCCATCGAGAGAAGCCTGCACAATGAGAGTTAGAAAATGCAACTACCTCAAAAAGCCTTTAGTGCTCTAACAACTAGCATTGCAGTAAACATAATCACCAGAAGAGACAATCTCCAAAAGATCCATATCCTCTTTAGTATCCTGCAACAGATTATAACAGGTAATCAGGTGTTAAAATCATTGAACATAAACATAAATAGGGCATAAATAATTTTTTTTGCTAATTCTTACAAAGTTGTTCAAGTACTACAGTGTTTTCTGAATAAACAATGCAACTTAGAGAAATTTACAATTAGTAATGAAAGGGAATTCACAATGCACCTGCTCTGATGAAGTCAGACATCTAGCAATGAGCACATAAAGACTGCGAAGAGTGCTATAGTTGAAATCAGGTCGATTCAAGAGAGCCTCTTCTGATGTATATTCAAATACCAGTGCACAAATGCTTGAAGCCATCATCATACTTGACATTTCATCAGTGTTATCTACAAACCATGTTTCAGCAACTAAGTTAAGATAAGATGCATGCTTTACTTCATACTGTCAATTCAATGAATAAAGTAATAAACAAATAATGGTACTTGTCAGAAATCACTTGCTTTAATAGATACATACATGCTACTAAATTTGCATTAGAGCATATGTCACATTTTAAGGATTCATGAGAAAACACTCATTTAATGGTTGCTGACAAGTATGGTACCTGTCCAATAAGCTAATGCTTTAAGAAGACGAACACTAGCTGACTCATCCAACATCGTATGCACTTTGTCTTTCTACAATAAAAAAGGTGGGGTACTTGTTTAGAATTTTTGCACAATCAATATATTATTATAAGGCTGGTCATTATGATAAGAAAATCACCTTCAATAGTAGGTTCAGTATTGTATCACACGCCAAAAAGATGCAACCATTATCCTCAAGAAAAGCATTTGACCCAACTAATTTATTGAAGCAATCTAAAACCTACAAATAGACACAATATATTTAGCAACCAGACAATAAGAAATTGGTTTGTTACTACTGTTATCGAATGATGTAAATATGTATCTTGTACACACGTGAGTACTCTTATTTGTAACAAAGTAATAAGGAACACAATCAATAACTAATAATGAGCAATATTTTCTAAGATATTTCTTTATTTGATGTAATCAAAATATATCATATTTCCCTATTTAATATAATTAAATCATATCTATAACACTTTCCCTCAAGCTAGTGCACATGTATCATGAGTCAAGTTTGTTACAAATGTCATCAACACAAGAGTTCTTGATAGACTAAGTAAAACATGTCAGTCAATCAGTTGCTAGAGAGATAACAAATCAGAGTGACAAACATAATTAAATATAATAGAAAAGGTGACGCAGTGGAATAGTGACAAAGCACATAACCAGGGATCATACCACTCTGATATCATATTAAAAGGATTATTTGTAACTCTGCATCTTATTCGCATGTGAGTAAGTACTCTTATTTATAAGAAAGAAGAATTACAATAATAAGGAACAAAATCAATAACTAATATTGAAAAATATTTTCTAAGAAATTCCCCTGTGATGTAATCAAACCATACCATATTTCCCTGTTTAATGTAATTAAACCATATCTTTAACAGCAATAAATCTGAAAGCCATGTGTGAGAATATGAAGATGAACTATAAATCAATCAAGCAATCGTTAGAATCTTGATTTACTCATAAGGATTCACCTTTAAGTGAATGCAATAATAAACCAATATCAAAAAAGAGGAAGGAGAAACATAAATTTTAAATTTAAAAATACAAGTACTGGAACCAAAAAATAACTTACAGCCTCAATTCCTTTGCATGAAGCCAAAGCTTTGCATCCCTCGATCTTCATAGTAATTTGAGACAGCAAAGGTAGAAGAAAGCAAACAGAGTAGAAGGGCCTGGAACATAGAATTAAATTATGCAAATGCTCCACTATAAAGGAATTTTTTTTGCCCATAATTATCTTGAATATACCTTTGTTCATCTTCACCTTCAATGTAAAGCATATACCCTAAAAGATCTTGAACCTTCTCCTTGCATGCTAAGGGTGCTTCTGCAAGATAGCTGAAACAAAAACTATCCAAATTAGCACAAGATTAAGGAACAGGATGAAAATTGATGAAACAACTATCTAAATTAGCTTAAGATGATCTATACCATTAGAAAATAAATTAAATTTGCATGTTTCTTTCCTAATACTACACTGCAAGTGTATGACAGTGAAAGCATGAATAATATACAGGTTAAGAAGGTCTATCATTGTTAAAAAATTTATATGACAACAAATGCCACACTAATATATGAAAGATGTCTTCCAGATATGATTTGAAGTAAATTATTGTTAATCTATCAAGTGTCAAAGTAAAAATAATTCAAAAGAAAGCAACATTAAAACGTCATACCTCCCAATAATTCGCACCGAAGCAAGTAAATCATCCCCTTTCTTTTGCCCATGTTCCTGTATGATTTCATCATTGTAATTTGCCATGTGTTTGTAAACAGGTAAAGAGAATAGAAGAAAATCATACTATAATGGGATGAACTGTATATATTTAAGACTGTAGTACAAAGTATATTAAAGAGAAAAACAACTTGTATAATGAAATAGAATTAAAGATAATAAGTCACTGTTTACACAAGTATTTATACTACAGCAGACTCGAGAGGAGCTAGTTATAACTATTTAACCAAGGCTGTTACAACAGACTAAAAAGGAGAGTTAGTTGTAAGTGTCTAACCAAGGCAGTTACAGCCAACTAAAGATATTCTACTATAGTTACTACTAGGGAATTATTTAGTATAAAGGAGTTATACACTAACAAAGTACATGAATAGGCCACAATTGACACCAACAATGACTCTTAACAACGCTAATAATTAACATTACATTAAGCAATTAATCATTAGTGTTACCTTTGCATCTTCCAAATACTCTAGGACAACAGCAATTGTCTCGTTAAGCTGGAGAATCACCTTTGTTAATGTTCCTTCATCAAGGAGGTTTCCTGTAAAAGAAATAGTACGATGAAGAAGCATTATACACAATTAACAGGAACTTAACCACAGAGACATGTTTCCAACAGTGTCAACACTGGTTTCAAGAAGAGTATCACATTACCAAGTAATCAAAATCACAATAGAAATAAAATCTGAATTTCCAAATCGTATCCATATAGTTTACAATTGACAATAGTAGTTATGGGAGTACATACAACTAAACCACCATAATTAAAAAAACAGAATTTAAAGGCTGAGTGAATTGAGTTTCTTTGAATATACCACCATTTTCCTCAACATTTGATATTAATTTTATTATCTTCTCAACCAAAGAGTAAGCAACAGCCACATTATGTCGCTTCGAAAAAATTGCTTCAGAAGTAGCTGAAGTATCCTGAGGGGCTTCATATTTTAAATATGCCAACTCATTCAGAAGAACAGCAATTTCAACCCTTGACTGCTCCAAGACAAGTAACAGGCACCTAAAATGGGAAGGGGTGAGAAAATGAAGCAAGACGCACACAATGCAGATGTATTAAAAAATTAACATTAGCAAACACAGCTTACATGTCAGCTGAAGCTGGATCTCGTGCATCATTTGTGTTTACTTGGCTAACCAACCAATCTTCTCCATGCATGGAAACCATAGACTCAGCTAAAATGAGAGCCTGCAACCTTTCAGCAGGAGCTGTACATGAATAATAAATCAAGCATTTCATACAGCTTAGTGTTTTATTGTCTTAAAAAAACCATAATACAGTACAGTAAGGTAAGGACATCTGATAGTTCTATAAAACTTCAGATTATCCATGTGAAAGTGCAAAGAAGAAGTGAAGAAGTGTCCTTTCATCCACAACCTTTCCTTCAAATAAACCACCTTATTAAAACTAACTCTCCAGACTAGGGAACAGGAGTTAGTCCATAAAGTGTGCAGTTTCTTGCCATAACAAAGCCTGCTGCTGACTTAAAACCTTTCAATATGCAAGATCAAACAATGCTGTAACTTGCTGATGTGGCAATAAAAATCATTAAAATAAGAAACTGGGGAACCACCCAATGCATATATGTCCTAGTTGAGTTTTGCAATAGACAGATTACTATCAATATATTTTTTCTCTCTCAGTCTCTCATAGCTGTTACTCTTATCCTTGAACACTGGGAATTAAAATTTTAATTCCCCATTCCATTGGGTTTTTACTTTCAGAGTTCATTCCCCCTGGTTACGTTCCATCTCATAATTTTATCAGCTGATGGGAAATTGCTAAAATTATAACTTTAAAAAACCTAATGAAGGAACACAGAAAGAGAAACTGAAATAACAGGTAAAATAGCACTGCACATTAATAATTAAGAAAATTGTCTCAACATACCAACACGGTTCTGCAGAACAGCCATTATACCAGTGCGGATATTGTGCGACCAGCTTTCTTGAGGAAGTAACTGTAAGGCCTCACGAAGTTGTGACTGAAAATGTGAAGTACTTGTAGTCAATTAATTGCAAGGTAAATGAATAAAGTTGCACATACATAAATCATTCAATTAATAAAATTGTGGTTATCCACAAGGCAGGTTGGACATATTGGTCTCCTAAGGAGTATAAATAAACCATCAATCAAAATAGACCCTTTATATGAAAACATTCTATATTATGAACCAAATATTTTAACAAGCAAATCAACTTGATTTACACTGCAGAGGGATGACTAGAATATGTAGAACACCATCTAATTTCTTATCTAGGGGTAATTTGATAAAATATCAAGAAATATACAACAACTCTAAATATACTAAATTCCAGTGCCATATCAATTTAAGTAGATTTTATCTTCAAGTATACTAGAATATCACTACATAAAACCATGACTGAAGGAAAACAGAGTAAGACAAGTTCGCATACTGAATCTTTTGAGGTAAGAATGACATTTAGCAAGTGGAGAGCTTCGAATTTCAAGGAATTGTGCAAAACAGCAAACTGCCTTGCTATTGCTGCCACCTGTAGAGAGAAGTGTCAAAAACATTGCTTGACCAAGCACATTATAGATATTTATTTAGCATGTTGCAAGATAGCTAATCAAAAGAAAAACAATTTAAGTAAAAAATAGAAATATTTAAGAAGCACACTTACAATAACTGGAAAGTCAGATAAGTCATTACTCTGGATTATGTCCAAGGACATCCTACCCAGAATCAATTGCAGAAGTTTAAAAGATACTTCCATCAGATATGAACCTGCACAGTGTTTGAGAATAACGATGCGTAAACAACAATTAGGAGCAGACGTTTATAATTCCAATGTTAGTAGATGTGTAAATGTGCGCACTAATAGTGTAGTTACTATAAATAAGAATTACTAAATGATAAAAAATGAAATCTCTAGAGAGAAATATTCCCAGGGACACCAAAGATATAACAGTAAACCTTTTTTGGTGATGGCCAGGGATCAAGCCGTGAAAGTTGATACACAAAAAATGATAAAGAATATTCATGTTGAGGATATCCAGCACTCTGAACCTATATCTTGTTGATATCAGTTCCAAAGCTCAAACACAGATAGTTATACATAAATAGTACATCCTTGTTTACCAATAGTTACCATTCCTAACTTTTGTACATAACGTGTCAGTGAATTACCCTAATATAAAAAATTAAAATACACCAACTGATAGTTTCACTCAGTCCCTTATTTTCCAGTGTGGTGAAAGCGAGCATTACCAGCAGACAATGAAATCTTACCGTCTTGCAGAACAGTCATTTGAGAAGCTAGTACCTTGATGCCTCCAGATTCACAAAATCTCGTCATTTGAGAAGCTAGTACCTTGATGCCTCCAGATTCACAAAATCTCGTGATTCCATTTTCAGAAGCAGCAGACACCAAGTACAAAAACTCGTAGCATTCTTGAAGAAGAGACGAACCAGACCTAAACAAGAGATTAAAAAATAAACAAAAAAGGACTCTGAAGAAAAAATAAGGTGTATGAAAGCAGGTGCAGATCATTACAGGGTGGGTATTACTTCCAACACAAGTGGAATATTAAAAAGCATGTCGTCCGAAGAAGCTATATCTGGAACGCGACAAAATGCAGCAAGAACAGTGATGGATAGGCTTAAATACGCATCGCGATTCTCATTGAGGGAACTTCCGAGACCTAATTAAAAAAAAAGATAGTGTGAAAAAACATTAGAAATGAAGAGAGAAGGAGTAGGAAGAAGGAAGTACCAGTTCTGAGAAGGCGATAGAGAAAGCGAGGGCCAACCGCATCATAGACCCTCCGAAGAGAGGAGTGATCCTGAGCTTTGCAGAAGTTGGTTACGAGAAGAAGTCCTGCAAGACGCTGTTCGTCTCGCTCTCCTTTCAGCAGTTTCAAGCAGTCCTCCAGATTGGGATTCTGCTGAGCTTCAGTGGAATCCTTCTCGCTCATCTTCTCCTCCGACATTGGTTCAGCAATTGTAATTAGGGATTCGAACGATTTTCTCCTAAATTAAACTGCAATTACTGTTATCACAAATAATCAGGAATTGAACTCCACCTACCCTAAACCCAACGAAGAACACGTAGTGGAGATGGATGAAGAAGAAACCAGAAAGCACCAGAGAAACCAAATTGTAATTAAGTACAAAAGATATTAATCAATAACTATTTTAATTAATTACGTTAATAAATACTTTATATTTTAAAATAGTAATTATGCTTTCACAATTAAAATGTATATGTAATAATAATAAAATACGAAGAGTAAAAAGAAAAAGAAAATTTGGCATTAATAGAATGAAGTGAAGGAAATTTTTTGGCCATATAAAAATTTAGAACATTGAGCATAGAAATAGAAATTATTTACTACACAAAAAATGCAAATATTCTATATAAATGGAAAGCAGTTATAAATACTAAAAATATGAGTAACAATTATCCTAATATGAGTGACACTCTTGGCTTCTTCCTTGAAATGAAAAATTGAAATAAAAATGGATAATAAAGTTCAAAGTTTTCAAAAGATAATTTCCAATAAAGAATGAAGAACATAAGGTATATAAATTCAGAAAAAATGGAGAGAAAAAAATGTCCAGTGGAACATATTGGACCAACCTTTTGGTTCCTTCATCGATAATTGTATGTGTAGTGCATCATTGAGTCTCCAAATTATTTTTTTACTTTATTTATTTTAGCTAGAAATATGCACAATACTGAACTGTTAAGTAACAATAAATAAAATATTTTTTTAAAACTAAAAAATTCTAAACATATCAAACAAATAAAGATCTAAATCTAAAAAAATTATAATTTAAAAAATGAATCAATAGCAAAACCACTTCATTGTTATACATTGTAATTTCTCTAAGGCTACTCTTTAGACAAGCATGATGATTTTTCTCATTTAATTTTTTTCTTTAAAAAGGATGTAGCACGCAGAAAAATTCTGTCAACTTCATCCAGCTTAGGTAAGTGTTGGTCTTTTCCCATGTATTTTGAGTTCAGAGATCGTAGATGCTCTTCAAAATCATTAGTTTCTCCATCACTTTGCTCTCGAAACTTATCAAACTCGTCCAAATAAAGAGGTTTTTCCTCTCTGGTGAATTTCTCTACATCCGAATCTGTCTCAAATATATCTGATAACTTATCAGAATCAGTATCAAATTCAGAGTCCATATCTGTCTCATCTTCTGTGCACCCAATTTTATCATTCATCAACTCTTCAAGTTTATCTGAATTCTCTGACTGAAAATTTAAAATTCTCTCCCTGTCAATTTTCTGTATTGCGTCAGAAGCATCTATATTACTCTCAGCTGTACTTTTAAATTGCGCTTGAAGAATTTCGAGCTCTTGTTCTAGTCTTGGAATATGTCTCCTCACAGCACGGAGAGCATCCCTGTATTTGGATTTATCTAATGCCTGCAGAAGATGAAAATTAACACCATCAAGCTACTGAACAATTTTTAAAATAAAAGGAAACATAAAATTCTCTAAAACAAATAGTAGCATGAACATGAGTGATTGTATGTACACATCCAAGGTCCGCAAATGCAAAATTTCAAACATAACAGTGGTTGTGCAACTGAAGCGCTGTGCAATAGAAATTTCACCATAAAATTATGGACAATGAATGAAGACCAAGAACTGTTGGAGAATTTTGAAACCCCACCCAGTTAAACTCAATTTCTATTCTGTATTAAAAGTGACTAAAAATTGAAAACACAACACAGTACCTTCTTTCTAGAAAGAGAGACTCGTGGAGACATAATCTCTGTTGGTGGTTGAGTGTAGTTTTTCCCTCTGTACATTATTATTGTGTTATCTTCATGAATGTCAAGCACTATACCTCCTGTCAATCTTGCCAGCTCAACAGCAATCTCCTTAACCTCCTCTGCTGAAAATGTCTTCACCACTACTTTCAAAGTCTGATGTTTTTTCCAATGCAGATGCATGTTCAAAATTACACCTTGGTAAATTCCTCGCCTTCCAACTGGTACATAATTTTTGCATTTAAGGCCCATCTTTAAGAAGAAAAAATGCTCTTCTGGTGTCAATATCTCAGGATCATGGGTTGTTTCTGAGGATTCAGCAGGCTCAATCTTTTTTAGGGCTTCACAAAGTCTCTCTTCTTTCTTTCGAGCCTAGAATGATGGAGAAAGTTCAATAACTGAGACAACAAAATCAATTGAGTTCTTCCATTACAGAATAAATAGTTTGTACATAGAAACACTGTGATCAACCTTCAATAGAGGACAAAAAAATGTCTTGCTCTGATAAACACATGATGCTGTACCAAGACAAGAGAGTAAGCAAAGAGAGTAACATTATTGTTACCAAGGGCCATTAACAAAGAGTAAGCAATGTGACACTAAAGCTAATAAGGGAAAGATGAATGCAAATCTCCTATTCAAGGAATTAAATGTCTATTAGTGCCTAGGTTAGGAAGAATGAGAGTCCAAGTACTATTTTTATTGAGTAGGGTATTAGAAATTAGTTTTGTTCATAATAGAACAAATTTTTATCTTTAGTAAAGAAAGGGGTGGTTAGCTAGAGTCAGTTGAAAACTGAGAAATTGGGAGGAAGAATACAGGTTCCACAAATATCATAGTAAAGGAGATAAATTTATGTATATCTTCTTTATCTTTTAGAAATAAAGATTACATTTTTACCAGATTTTTGGTTCAGTACCTAACAATGCCACTCTAAAAAATGCAGATATCTTCAAACACCATTTACCAAACACATTTTTACAAATTCTATGCAAATTGTAAATGGAAAAAAAAATACTTTGAAGAATTAGATGGCAAGTTGTTAGGTTATTATCAAAATGAATGCACTAAAATAATTCTGTAAATCATCTTCAATGATTGAAAGATTTAATTCATGTTTATGTTTATCTTACTGCAATTGGGTATTTAAGATTCCAATATTCAATTCAGAGAACCATAAATTTATTTTTATCTTTATTGACACCAACAAATATTACAGTTGATTTGTTAAGCAACTGTTTTAGCATACATTAACACTACCAGCAGCAATAGATTTATTTTTATCAAGAGCATCACTATTTTATGAAAGTGGGACAATCCTAGTGTTTCATGCTAAAATGTAAACACAAGCCATGAGTAGTAAGAAAAATATTAATAAGAAATACAAACATATATATGGATATAGTAAGCACAAGGAGGCAAAGGTGCAAAAACAAATCAGCAGAACCATACATTACATACTATTTGAAAACAATAAAAAAAGGTGGATATAAAAGTAAAAAAATAAAAAATAAAACTTACCTTCAACAATTTGTATAAAATTTTTTCCTCTGTTGTCATCCTTTCATACTCTTTCTTCTTCTTAAATCTAAAGAACTTCATCCATCTTACAACTGCTCTTTTCCCCTTTAATTTTTTCCTATTTACTTTGGCATTGCCATCATCCTCATTACCACTTGGGGCCTTCTCAGAATCCTGATACTGTTTCTCTACAACCATATCGTTATACTTCAGAAATGGACATGAATGAAAGCCTATGTTTCCAAGGATTGAACATGCTTTCATATAATAGAGCTGATAAAAAATAGGTTCCTGACCATCAACCTTCCTCGGCAGATACCTTGGCCGCGGCAACTTCGCCAAAGTGTACCAGCCGCGCTCCCTCGTAGACGCCATCGACAATTCCAAGACGGTCGACGCCGCCATGGAGCCCCGCATCGTGCGCGAGATCGACGCCATGCGCCGCCTCCAGAACCACCCAAACATCCTCAAAATCCACGAGGTTCTCGCTACAAAGACCAAAATCTACCTCGTCGTCGACTGCGCCGGCGCGGCGAGCTCTTCTCCAAGCTCTCCCTGGCGCGGCGCTACTTCTCCCGGGTAGTCTCTGTGCTCCTCTTCTGCCACCGACACGGCATCGCGCACCGTGACCTCAAGCCGCAGAACCTCCTCCTAGACGCCGCCGGCGACCTTAAGGTTTCCGACTTCGGCCTCTCCGCGATCCCGGAGCACCTCCGCGATGACCTCCTCCACACCGCCTGCGGCACGCCGGCCTTCACTGCGCCGGAGATCCTACGCCGCGTCGGCTACGACGGCTGCAAGGGCGACGCTTGATTCTGAAGCTCCGAAATGAGTTTTTTTCCTTCACTGAATCTTCCATCAATATTTATATTATAGTATATTTATTTTATGTTTTTAATTGTTATAAAAACAATTCTTAGGTTCTCAGTTTTAATTAAAAAAAAATTGGTGAGTTGCTAATAATATTTTTAATTTTACAAAACTATAATCTTTAAGTCGATTAATAAAGATACTATTATTTGCTATATAAATGTTTAATTTATAAATGTTTATTATTTGCTATATTATTATATATTTATATCTTTTAAATAATAAAATATACTTTTTTTAATGTTTTAAGTTAGTTTTTTTATTTAATTTAAAAAATTGGACTGAAAAATAATAACTAGTGAAATTAGTTATGATAAGGAGTTAATATACAGGTATGAATCAAAATACGAATATATCTTTTAAACACGCTCATATTTAAAAACTAACTTCTTAAAAAATATATATTAATAAAGTATGTGACAAAATTGTGATATGATTATTAAAACCCTTAAAGCATAAAATTTAAACAATAAAAATTAATTAAATAATTATAACTTTTTTAAGAAAATCAATTATGAATAAAATTGATAAATATTTGATATTAGCAACCTAATATTTAAAATTGAATATGGACTTTTGCAATAAGCCCACTCATTGTGTGCCTAAACCTTAAACCTAGCCTCTTCCCCTTTTTTAATATGAGGTACTCATCACTGTTTCTGAATTCTGCATTCAATTCAACGTTTGTTTTCTGAATTATATAATTTAAAATTTAAAATTATATAATTAAAAATACATTTTCATATTGTGTAAAAATATATTTCAAATTATAGAGTATATTTCTAGATTAAGCATACGGATACATATTCTAGATCGACCAAAACATATTTTTTAAATTATAAATTATATAATCAGAATAGATTTTAAATTAAACCATCCAAAATGCTTCTCACATATACAGTTTGAACTTTTTTCATACCTATGAAGGGCTGAAAGAAAATGTAAGGTGCTAAAAAAACATTAGCAGACATAAAACAGTCCTCCTTGATTCATACAAAATCTGAAACAAAATTATCCGTAAATAAATAATCGATGGGAAATTCTATTAAATTAAAGTATTCTGTGTGCTTTTCATAACATTACCTTGAGTGAATTATTCTTTTTATTAAAAAGAGGTAGAAATACAGTGTCTTGTACATTCTCTGAAAATGCAGCTCATTTGCAATACTTGTTGAACCAGATCGCAATGTTAAGGTAGCTTTCAAAGTCGGATTGTGGTCTGGACAAAAGTTGAACCAAACAATATTATCAATTGCAATTATTTACACGGATCAAACGTAGATTTAAACTAAACTAAATTTAGTAATTTGTAAGAACTCTCTTATGAACTTCTCCAAAATTAGATAGTTACCGACGAAAGAGAGATGTAAGTTTATGTTAAGATTTGTTTACCTTTCAATTCCATGAACATCATTTGGAAACACGATGACTTTTGTTGGTACTCCTTTCTCCCTTAAAGCCCGAGCATACTACAAATTTAAACAATATGGTTTTATTTATCTGTCATATTGGTTATGGTTTATAAGGCTAAGAGTTTGCAGCTATATAATAATACTTACTTGTAGTCCAGTTGAAATTGGAACACGGAGATCTTGGGCACCCAGTAGAAAAAGCGTTGGTGTTTTTGCCTGAACATATCATCAATGCAAGATTTTAACAGCAAGCAGCGACAAATATTATAAATAGGCTTCAATTTTAGTTGTGTGGTGGAGCATTAACATTGAGACCAGTTCACTGGATAGTACAATACAACTTCATCATGCAATTCAAAGGAATAAGAGGGAAAAAAATTAAATAAAATCAAAATTCTAGGCAACAAAAGTTTCATTAATCATGAAAAATTAAAATAGTTAATGCATTTGTTCAAAAATTAAGCCTCAACTATTCCTTGATCCTAAAACTGCAGGCTTGTTATTGATACAAATGCTCATGCAATTGTTGTTTTCTAATCCTTTATTTGAAGCATGCTTAAAATATTGAGTAATAATATAACAACAATTTAATATTTCAAAACCATATGTAGGTGTACAGACCTTTGAGAGGTGTGAAATAGGAGATTTGCTATAAAATAGAGTTAGATCCTCTGCTGAAGGTGCTTCAGTAAACTTATCTTTACCCTTGGTTCCATATGTCTCCACATAGCACCAATCAGGGATATCAGTAGTACCAACCATCAGTGCAAGGTTACACACAGGATTTCTAGCAGCGGCTGCAACAAATTTCTCAGGTGCCTACAGCAATCAGAAAGACATAAAAAACAAAACCACAACGGAATTGTAAAACTTTAAAAAAAACAAAGTCAGACCACTATTAAAATGGATATTAGTTTTGCAAACTGAGTTAAATGCCAACATTTATACATACACCTTTCTATATAATATTCGAAGTGCTTTTTTTATATTATCCAATTATGTGTACATTATAAAAATTATTTGCTAAGTTATTTTCTGCCATTGATAAGTTATTTCTAATCCAATTATGTTCCATTCTGTTAATATAGTACAGTTGATGTATTGTTCAGCAAACATTTCAAAACCACATATCCCGGATTTGTTGAAAATGTTCAAGAAATTCTGGACATCAATAGATGTCAGGGTTCAAATGGCCTTATTTCCCATGTGCATCTATATAATCACAACTGTTAGACATGGTTTGATTATGTTAGAGATATGATTTGATAATATTATATAGGGAGGTATCATGATTTGATAGGAAAATGTTATCAAATACTTTTTATAATTAGATATTGATTTTGCTCCTAATTAAGATAAAAGAGAGTGAGAGAGGCATAGGCTGAATCCCTTATGTGTATTAAGCACATAGGGTTATGCATTTATAAATAAGAAAATACAAAGATATGAGCCTAAGCCCATTACATCTAACACTCATTATTTATTGTATCTCTTTTTTATTATAAATAAGAACAATCATAAATAAGAAGAATCGTGTGTTTAAACAGCATACAATATGGTTTGATAACAATAAATTGGGAGATATGATATAATTTATTAGGAAATGTCTTACCTAATATATCTCATTATTAGATATTGAATTTGTTCTTTATTATTGTATCTCTTCTTCATTATAAATAAGAATACTCATGTGTGTACACAACACACGAAACTCATAGCATACCTTCTGAGTTTCTCTCCTCTCAATATGGTGTTACCTATTTTGTCACCAATCCTTTCAACAACAACTATTATGCTGAAGTTGTTGTAATAATGTCAATCAATGCTAAAATAGATAAGCATCCCAAGTACCATAAATTAATTGACTGTTCAATCTCCAGCATAAATAAATTTGTGCTATATCCTTTTTAAAGTTAATATAAATCCATGGTTCAATTATCACAATAGCTGTTACAATCAGAATTTAAAAGTAACAGAACTAGTTGAACCTGGCCAATCAAGTGGGTTGTCAGAAAGCCACCATGTGAGCCACCAAGAACTGCAATCTTTGAAGGACTGGCGAGTCCCAAGTCAATGACATGATCAATAGCAGTGAGCACATCGTTGACATCCTGCATGTAACAAATCATGATCAGATCCAACAACATGAAAAAAGAAATATAGCCAGAATATGATAATAGCTTTGGAAGTTGGAACTAGCTTTTGAAGGTGAGATGTTGGATAGATAACACCACTATCAAGAGAAGAATTTAGAAATTAAAAGAAAAAACCACCACATACCTGAGAGCCAGCTTTTCCTGGAAGAGATTGCAAGGCTTCCTCGCCAAAGCCTATTGAGCCTCTGAAAATATTATCGTGTAAGCTTAGAACAGACTATATTTAAACACATCTTCATCTATAACTATTTGGATATCAAAAGAGGCCTTATGAGCTGTGAGATGATACAGGCTATCACATAAAAGTTCCACCAATATTATTCCGTTTTACATTAAAACACTTAGAATATATGATACAACAAACTTATTGTTAAAATATTGGGGTTAATGTTAATGCTAGACTTATTCTAAGCAAAATTGGGCTTACACAAGTACCAAACCACAAAATTAGTATAAATAGGAGAAATAGCATAGGATACTAAATAATACCATCAATTATTAATCATTTCTATCTATTATTTATTTTATCCACTCAAACTTACCAAACCACAAAATTAGCATAAATAGGAGAAAAATGATAGGATAAATAATATCATTATTCATTAACCTAATCCTATTATTTATCATTTCCATCAATTATCTATTTTATCTACTAAACCTATAATATAACACTATAAACATATTATTGAGGAGGATATGATGCTAAACAGGTTTATGCTATAATAAGTTATCTATTGCACATAAAATTAAATGTTGAATATATTACAACCTTGGGGAAGGCTTGAATTATTCTGTGCATTCTATAAGTAAAAGATACATACCAGAGAACTTTCGTGCCTTGAAATGAGATTTTTAATAGAGATTAGAAGTTTATATTATAAACTAACAGTTCACTTGAAACTAGAATGATTTGAATGGAAGATATTGGAGTAATTTTATTTATAATCTTGTGGGCAGATGGCTTTTCCACACAAACCAGAAATTTGGCAGCTTTGAATTTCTAAAGTCCTACAAGAATCATCCAGATATGAATTTATATGCTTGTTCAAAATATTAGGCTATTTTTTCATAAGGAGAAAAAGAGAGAATCAGATAAAATAGTTAAGGATTTTTCTGACGCGTGAAAAGTGTAAGCCTCCTTAACCGAAGTATTTTGTCAAGGATCCTAGATCTCTCTTGCCTCTTTTTGTCAATTTCATTCTGCATTTATTTTCTCTCATTCTATGTATTCCTTGTTATTCCAAATAATTACTATGTTTCAATTCAAATAATTCCAAATCATAAGAAAGATGGAGGTTTGGCTCTTGGTAATTTGATGTTGTCAAAGAACATTGCTCTGGAAAACAAATGACAATAGATATTTCCTTCGGAACCTCATTAACTGAAATGATAGGAAATTTAGTTTCACTTTTGGTCTCCATCACTCTATTCTTCTGCCCCAAGGCCCAACCAAAAAGATTTGATTTCTTGATCCTTTTGTGGCTTATGATGCAAATATTTTTTCAAATTTCAAACTTTCTGAATAAAGCTAGCTTTATCTTGATAAACCACTTTAAAAGTTCAAAGCTCCCTCTAAATTCAGGAAGTGAACTATATAGCTCATAATAGAATTACTACTTATAACTAATGACATGGTGCAGCATTTTAGACCTAGTAAGGCTGTTTCTTTCATGTGTGGTTCAAGCTCAAAATTACCAAGTCTCCTAGCACTGATCAGAAAGAGCATCACAGTGAGAATAAGAATCCATCTCCTGAAGAAACTCTACGTAAACAATCAACAGGAACATGATTGAACACATCAAATTTGTGAATTTAAATTGTATGGCTTGATAAAATGCTTGGAACCAAAGAGGATATTATTTACCTGTAGTTAACAATTAACAAGCTATATCCAACTGAGGCAAGATAAGCCAATGGCTTCGAAAAGCTTGACAATAATACAGAATGTGGTCCCCCATGAAGGACCACAATTAGTGGATCACATGCATCACTTTTCTTAGTTTTTGATGACACAAATATAGCTTCAAAAGGTTGACTAGCACCTGAAATTGAAGTTGACATAACAAAAAAGAAAATAAATTCCTCAAAAGAAATTTGAGTATAACCTTACATTGTGAATAAAATGCCTTCGACTTTTCAGATTTATTTATTTTAACTCAACTCTGCAATCAGTTTTATAACTTTAGGGATGATCAAGATCATCTAAACCATCAAATGACTTCAATATGACACAGCAAAGAACTATCAATTATATGTTGCTACTGTTTATCCATGACATTTCAGCCACACTTAACCCTTCTAGTACTATTCATAAAGGAAAAGACTATAAGTTCTACTCAAGTTTCTCCATCTTCATTTTCAATTGTTCCCCACTACAATTTAGCTTTTCTAAATTTCACAGCACCTTTATACAGGTTCTATTTAGAGCTTAACATTGTCTCCATTATCATCTTCATGAACCAATTGGAAACTTTTTCTTTACTTTTTATAAGGGTAAGTAAGAATGCAGAGAAGAATGAATAACATTTTTCATATACCATACTACACAACATTAGATGTCCAATAAAATTATTTGGAAGGGTTTCTTCTTCCTTGAGTGTTCAATTGGTTATGTTGCAGATACCATGAACCACATTATACCACGAGATGTTTACTTTAGCCATTTGTGGTAAGATTAAGAGCTATATTAAGGCAAACCCGTGCCATTTAATCAGCGAAAAGACTCCGAATAAGGCAGATACCTTTTGTTAAGCTTTCAGAAACATCCTTGACTGGGATCTTCATTATACTGGATGTAAGAGAGGAGATCGAGGATCTAACCTGTAGCCAATTTCCAATGATACAATTTGAGCATGTAACACTTTCTTAATTAATTTGTAGTAATATTTGAAAAGGAAACTTAACAAAACCTTGTCCGAGCACTTAAATATGGGATTTGAGACATCTGACCAACTCCATTCTTCATTATTAGTTGTATTTTTAACAATAGCTCCGTACTTGATTTGAGGAACATCTACTGGACTGCTAGAAACTGTATGAAGTTGAACAATTTAGAATAAACTAACACGTGTCATCACTCCAATATTTAGGGTCAAAGAAAAATTAAGCATCTAATGGTTAGTACCAGCAAGAATATTGTTCCCATCCAATGTAAGCAGACTCCAAGAGAAATTCGAGTTAGCAGGGGTGATCCGCAATATTTCTCCACTATATTTGATGAAAATGTAGAAAGTTGATCGTCATGATTTGCATAAAGATTTACATGAACATAACAAAAATGTATCCCCACTGTCATAGGTACCTCAACACATTGATGGAAAGTAAAACTTGATTGCTGTGCCATACAGAAGCTACAACCAAACTGTGGCCATCGGAAAGCCATGGATCACTGAGGATATTTGAACAGTAAAGCCCTGGGAAGCTGCCATCCTCCGCAAACAACACAACTGGAATCTTGAAAATTTGAAACAAAGGCCAAAATATTTAGCATAAGTTTGGGAGACAAGAAGACATTACCATGAAGCAATAAAAAACAAAATGAATATTTCCACATTTATTTTGAAAATGTTTTGGAAAATATAAAAATGAGTTCACAGGTTACGTCTGGGTGTTGCCTCAGACAACTAGTATTTGGTTTTTAAAACATTGCTAACAGCAAGAACTCCTCAGTACGAACAGCCTCATGATTCATGATATTGATACTAGACATGACGCTAGCCATCCATTCATTATCTTCTATGGAAATTGAAGCTAGAATTCAGAAACGATAACAAGGAAAACTAAGTTACTGTGCTTAACATGCTAACCACAGAGAACCAATTGGAAAATTCCTGTTTTTTCAGTAAACAAATTCTGAAATAAATTGTATAGATTTTCAACTAGAAGACAGCCTCATTCACCCATTATAGAAAAAGCTTTAACAAATTATTTCATGTAAAACCATAAACACATGGTTAAAATTTATATTTTCCAAAGCTAGTTCTTAAGCATAGGATAGTTGAGAAGTTCATACTCTTTAATAAAATGAATAAATAAAAGAGAAGCAACAGAAATAAATCTCCATGACATCCATTCAGATTAAAGTTAAACTAGACAAAAAAGGAAAAAAAAAATTACCACTTCATGAATTTTAGAAGATTGATAAAGCTTCATATCCTTAGGCCAATCAATTCTATGAAGTGAATTTGTAGCAGAATGGGCGCCAGAATCAACTGAACTTCTTGCAGATACAAATACAAGAAACTTTCCATCTGGGCTGGTAGAAAATTTATTCATAGGAATCAAGATCATAGAAATCAGATTCACACACTTATTACTGATAAGTTTTGCTTAAATTTTGGAGAAAAAAAAAACACAAATGCATGTGACTAAAAAAGACAAGTGATAATGTGTAAGATTTTAGGAGGTAACTAAACTTTCAGGAGGAAGTTTGAAATGATTTGGGCAGCTTTTAATCAGCAGAATTTCTCACACGTCTTACAAGGAGACACTGATAATGTAATGTAAGTTTCAAGGAATATATGCCACAAAGATTACTTTCATATTCTCCAAATAGTGGCAGTTGGCACAGAAGTCTAGGGAAAATAAGGAGCAAAAGATTACTTTTATAGAAGTAATCTTGCTAGGAAAAACAGTTAATAATGGAGAATCTAATGTATGTTTCAAGGAATATATGCCTCAAAGATTACTTTCATATTCTCTAAATACGGGCAGTTGACACACATTAAATTCACATACTTGTTACTGATAAACTCATTGCATAAATTTTAAAATAAAAGAGAAATATGAATGAACTACTTCCATATACTAAAACAGATAAGTGATAACATGTTCCATTTTAGAATGTAACTAATTTTCAGGAGAATGTTTGGAATGATTTTGGACAGCTTTTAATCAGAGCATAGTTTCTCACACATCTTACTTGGAAAAACTGATAATGTAATGAAAGTATCAAGGAATATAGGCCTTAAAGATTAATTTCATCATATTTTACAAAATATGTTATTTACACACCAAAAACTGGAAAACTAAAAATTCTACCCTTTTGTGGGGCTGGGGTGTGGGACTTTGTTTCAGCATATGAAATAAATAGAATAAAAGCAAAATGATTTTGGCTATTACCTGAACCGTGGATAGAAAGCACTACTAATGGTTTGAGTTAGGTTAACAGCCTGAACATCTTCAGTTGAGCTACATCAGTCAATACACCTTCAAACTTTAGTTCTGCACAACCAAACTTAATAAAAAGATATTCACTTTCAAACTTACTAAGTCTCAGTTTCATTTGCTTTTGACTCATAGTGTGGTGCTTTAACAGCATATAATGCACATGGCCTGTTATAGCAGTACTTAATACCAAGTTTTCTTGTCTCAAATGACCATCCAACAAAGACCAAATATTGCACAGAGCCTTCAATTGTTGGAGCCCACACAACTTGTCCAATACTCAAAGACTTGTCAATTCCTTTGACGGCCTGTACCTCTCCACTGCAAAATAACTGTTATAGTTAGCATTTCCTATCTAAAAAGTTACATCACTCATTATCAATTAAACATAAAACCATATATTATACAAAACCTAGTGATGTCGATGACAAAAAGGGCAGGCTGCCTCTTCCCTGCATACGTCTCTCCCCACTCCTCCTCCCATTCCCCTTGAGCTTTCCAGGTACCACAGTCCTTGTCTGAAGAACCACTTTTCTGGTAGCCACCCAGATCATTGAATGTGGGCTTTGCAGGAGCTGGCTCTTCAGCTACATACGCTATACAAGTTTCATTTAAATTCCAAGAGATCCCCTCAAACCTACAATAACACAAAACAGTAATCCAGCTCATAAATTTTAGGTGGTAACAGAGTTTTGTGCAGAAGTTTGATTTGGCGTATTTTGAATAAATAATTACTCATTTTACACGTCTTCCTTATAAAAAAACTAAGCAATTATTTCTCAAGAAATAAACTATTCCAAACAAGGATGTCAGTTTAATATTACTATTTAGCACTACTTTCTCACTCTACTTGTCACCTATTTCCATTCATAAATTAAAATTAGTTTCTACATAAATTAAAATTAGTTTGTAAGTTAATTGTAGAAACTTTATGAGTAAAAGATTTATTCGAACAGGCAAAAGAGCAACAATAAGTTTACCATCCATCAGTGTACACAGAACCGTGCTTGGATTGAGGAACATGAAACTCCTTTTCCAGTTGAGAGGAGCTCCAAATTTCAAAGCGGCAAGGACCTTCACTCTCGGGATTCCGAACAATGAGCAGCTTGGAGGCAGAAGGCGACGGAAGCATGGCGGAGACTCCGCTGAATTCGATCGGAAAGGGAGTCCAGTGAAAGGCAACGGTGGCGTCGGTTTGTCTGAGCAGGGAAGCGGAGACGATGGACTTCTTCCTCTTGTTGGTGAGAAGGTTGGGTTGACTAACGCAGAACATTGCCTGCGAAGGCATGTGGATGGTGTGGGAGTTGAAGAGCCATGCCTTGTCGATGGTGGGGATGGCGGTGAATTGGTGGAGATGGTCGGAGTGAGAGGCGTACTCTTCTTGCTCCTTGGCTTGGTGCTCGTCGTCCATTGGTGGAACTGGTGAAAACGAAAAGCGTCTTCTGCTGCAGATTGAAGCAAATAGAATGAATGCATGATGAATGAAGGAATGAAGGAATGAATGAATGATAACGAAATGAATGATTATTACGCAGTGAGTTGCAGTGATGAGCGTGAACAGTGAAGAATTGGATTAGGAATAGGAATAGGAAGTTGAATCGGGAGAAATAAATAATTGGGTGATGCTGCTACTCTTCCACACCAATTACCCACGCTGCTCCTGCTACCAAACATCTTGCTCTCCATTTATTTTTAAAATATCTTATATTTATTATATAAATTTCCTTTTATAAAAATACAAGAATTTAAAATAATAACAAACTATTAACTATATAATACAGATATATATAGACTTATAATTTCTAAAATATAAGAAATACATTAATTTATATATTATGTAACTATAAATTATATAAATTATATAAATTAATAATAAACATTAATGTATATAAAATATATGTTTCAGATTTTTTTATAGAAAATGTTTAATAAAATTGAATTTTAAAAAATTAATGTATTTTTTTTTAAATTGCATTAAAACCGTAATAAAATTGTCAAAAATTTAACAAATATTTTTTGAATTAGACACTTCACCAACACGATGAATATTATAGAAGTGTAGATGACATGTATTCGATAGAGAAACACCATTTAAATGAGGAGTGTCCAAACTTTATATATATATATATATATATATATATATATAAAACAAATAATATGTATAATAGATATGAGAATTTAGCATTGTATTGTATACCTTGTTCATTATGTTGAAATGATCTTGACAGGAAAAGAGTTGAGTTTGTAACAAATTTAACAAAATATTTACCAATAAAAAGCAAATAATATATAACAAACAATCAAAAGGCAAATAGTATATAAGAAATAATAAATAATTGTATATGAAGGTTACATTTTGTGTTTAGGCATATTTACTAACTCTCTGATGTAATTTATTTTTTATATTAGTCTCTCTCTCACACCCAGTTATTTTTATAGAAAGGTGAACTGATAAAAGTTATAGGAAATTACAAAATTTATATTATATACATGATAAGACATGACTAACTAATTTTACATTGAGAAACTCAATCGTAGTTTGAATATAAAAAAAAATTGAATTAATTCATTCCATTATATTACAAATTATATTTTAGCTTGTGAGTGTATTATAAATTGAATTGGGCTAAAATGATGGATGAACTTGATTATGGACCAAGAAGTCACAATTTCTTTTTCTTTCCCAAATATTATGTTTTCTTTCATTACCAAATAGGAAGGAAAACAAGCAAAATTAGTAAAATAAAATAAAAAGTTAAACAAGCAAAAATGAGGGATGAACTTGATTACGAAGCAAGAAGTCACAATTTATTTTTCTTTTTCTTAACCAAATATTAAGTTTTTTTTTCATTGCACAAAGGATGCTAGTGAAAAATAGGAAGGAAAACAAGCAAAATTAGTAAAATAAAATGTTAAACACCACCATTTCCAACACGTTTCGAGTAGAAGGTAACAGATAGACTGGTCTTTCATTTTGACAATATAACAAATAGTTGGTGTCTCTTCTAATCCTTTGATTCTTGTGATTCACTTGCCCCGTATTTACAGTACTTGTTGAACCTCAGAGGAAAAGTTAGGGTGGAAGGTTGATTCCAAAAGAAGAGAGAAATTTCTTATGTTTGTCACAGAAAAAGATGGAAATCATAGTATCCATCAAGATTAGACAAGACCTGAAGATTCCTAGATAGCATATTACCTAGTCAGTATATTCATATCTTCAGGGGAAGTATTAAGAACCAAGAAGACGCACCCAAAGATAAGCCAAGAACAAGTACTGAATAACCTTTGTATTATTGCTACTACACTTTACATCCACTAAAGAAACGATTATTGCTTTTACACAGGACTTCCCCTGTCTACAAAACTGTATTAAAGTAAATTGAGCCTCTAATGGATAGTACCAGCAAGAATATTGTTCCCATTCAATGTAAGGAGACTCCAGGAGAAATTTGAGTTAGCAGGGGTGATCCTCAATATTTCTCAACTACATTTGATGAAAATGTAGAAAGTTGATCGTCATGATTTTGCATAAAGATTTACATGAACATGACAAAAATATCCCTACTGTCATATCTACTCAACACATTGATGGAAAGTAAAACTTGATTGCCATGCCAAACAGTGGCCATCGGAAAGCCATGGATCACTGAGCATATTTGAAAAGTAAAGCCCTGGGAAGCTTCCATCCTCCGCAAACAACACAACTGGAATCTTGAAAATTTGAAACAAAGGCCAAATAAATAACGTAACATGAAAACAAAATCCATTAACAGGTAATTAAGGATAAATAAATAAACCACTCACAAATTCACACTGTGATAACCCTTCTAATTCAAAGAAACCGTTTTTATAAAACGACATGTAGTCATTTCGCCAAATTGTGGGACTCATGGTCATTTCTTTGATCACACTCTATAACAAACAATAAGTATTGTTAACACCAACTTCATCAAAAAAACAAACAACAATAAATACACAGTTGACTTACCGCAAAGAAAGAATTAAAGCAAAAGCGATCAACCCCTCTAGTTCTATGATATTCATCAAACATGAAAAAACCAAATGCAAATAACATAACCTAAAAATACATTGCAAGTATTTCAATTTACAAACTATAATTCAATACAAATCAAATGTTATACAAAGAAATGTTAACTTTTGACCTGGGACTTAATGAATGCAAGTCAGCCCCAGCCAATCAAGTTTTTTATATCAACAACACTGCAACAGTACAAAAAATAAATATTCAAAGTAATTGACTTAAATAAGTTAATTAAGTAATGATAAGTATCACTAGTTCACTATATATTCACTTACCGATTTAAGTGCAGTCCCTGCAATGAACACATTATTGTATATATCTTCATTCCACCAAGGGGTATGTCTTCAGCAACAATGGCTTTGTCTTCAATACGAGGACTAGGTTGGTCTTCAGCAGGAGGAAGTACTACTGACCAATGATTTACTTTGTACACTTGTTCTTGCAAAATTCTAATTTCCCTCTACAAATCACATAGCCTTTTGCTTTTGGGAAACTTCATGTTATTGAAGAATTGTTTCCCATTCACTGAAAAAATGGTCAATACATTCATGTGAAACAACACATACGACTTCAATAACAATGTCCAGCCCAGTCAAAGGCTATTCCCACGAAATAAAAAATTATGATAAACAAATTAAGGCAAAAATATCAACCACAAAGTTAACAATATAATCTACCTCAACTAATAAAAAAACATCATGTATCTTTCTTGACTGAAAGTTTACGCATGACCATTGCAAAAATCATGAAAAAACGAGAATTATTTCCCGCTTTGCCAAGTCCAACTGCCCACAACTGTTGCACAAAAACATTAGTGAATAAAAACCTTCTTTTTAAGACTATGAACATTACATTATATCACCCATTATCGTGAATTTTGAACATACTTGCAATACAGCAAGACAACCAACTAAGTATATCTCACACGCATTCTTTTGTTGGTAGTATACTTTGAAAGCCCGAGTTATACTAGAAACAACTACAAAAATCATCAACATTTTCACTCAACCTAAATTTTTCATCAGTCATTTTCTTTATAATACTACGTACATTAATCTCCTCTCCATCAAACAACTCATTCACCAACCCCTTCTGTATCATCCTCTAAATTTACAATTTCCCTCCAACACGCAATCTCAATCTCAATCCCACAAAAATATCCATTAAAGGAACTAATTTTTTCCTAAACATAAAACTTTGCTTACTTCCATTCTACCTACTTAAAAATTTCTTAGAATGGTAGTTGATATTTACATTATGTGTTTTACTTTGCAATACACTTAAAAGGGACATGTGGTATACTTTCTTTTTGAAAAGAAGTCAACCTACGGTCCACTTTCACAATGTACTCCGTTTGCATTGTGTGTTTCACTCTAACCTAGAAATTCAAGTCACACTATATTTAATGTATTTCAGAAATATAAAATTTATTAACAACCTTACAATATAATTCATCTTACATTGAAGTTATTTTCTTCACCATCACTCTGTCTTGAACTTGAAGTCATGTTGCAAACAATAAGAAAACATAACTTCAAGTTCAATACAGAGTGATGGTGAAGTAAAGAACTTCAATGTAAAATTGATTATATTGTAAGGTTGTTAATAAATTTTTTATCTCTGAAATGCATTAAACATTAACTATAGTGTAATTTGAATTTCTAGGTTAAAGTGAGACACACAATGCAAAGGGAGTACAATGCAAACGGAGTACATTGTGTTCTATTCAACGAGAAATGATACAACAGACTCCTTTTAAGTGGATTGCAAAGTAAAACACATAATGCAAATATCAACTACCGTTTTAAGAGAACTTCTAAGTAGCTAGAATGGGAGTAAGTAAAGTTTTATGTTTAGGAAAAAATCAATTCCTTTATCACTTATGGATATCTGTGTGGGATTAGGATTGCGTGTTTGGGGGAAGTTGTAAATTTAAAGGATGATACAAAAGGGTTGGTAAATGAGTTGTTTGACAGAGAGGAGATTAATATACGTAGTATTATGAAGAAAATGACTGATGAATAACTTAGGCTAAGAGAAAATGTTAATGATTTTTTTAGGTTATACATTTGCTTTCATTTGTTGTTTTCTATTTTCCTAAAGAGTTATAAGAATTTTTGTATGCTTTCCTTTTAGACTTTTAGACAATTTAGATGCACTCCACATGCACTATTGGAGGTGCAGTTCATCAGTTGTTTCCAGTATAACTCGAACTTCCAAAATATATTACCAACAAAGGAATTTGTATGAGTTATACTTAGTTGGTTGTGTTGCTGTATTGCAGGTATGTTCAAAATTCACGACAATGGACGATATAATGTAATATTCATAGTCATAAAACGAAGGTTTTTATTCACTAATGTTTTTGTGCAACAACTGTGGACAATTGAACATGTTGGACTTGGCAAAACGGAAAATAATTCTCATTTTTCACGATTTTTGCAATGGTCGTGCGTAAACCTTCGGTCAAGAAAAAGATACATACATGATATTTTATTTTAGTTGAAGTAGATTATATTGTTAACTTTGTGATTGATAGTTTTGCTTTATTTTGTTTATCATAATAAATAATTTTGTATTTCAAATTTTGTGGGAATAGCCCTTACTGAAGAAGAACGAAGGTCGAACATTGTTATTAAAGCCGTACATGTTTGTTCACATGAAAAACATGGATGTACTGACCCTTCTTTCTTTCAGTGAATGAGAAACAATTCTTCAACAACATGAAGTTTGTCAAAAGCAAAATATAGCCACTTACAAGAGGCTATGTGATCTGCAGAAGGAAATTAGAATTCTGCAAGAACAAGTGCACAAAGTAAATCATTGGTTAGTAGTACTTCCTCCCACTAAAGACCAACCGAGTCCTCGTGTTGAAGACAAAGTCAGTGCTGCTGAAGACTTTAGTTTCCTAGTACCTCAAGCCCTGGTAGGGTTTATGGTTAAGTGTTTAGGGTTTTACGATTTAGGGGTCTTTATGATTTTAAAGGTTTTAAGAGTTTAAGGTATATTGTTTTTAGGGTTTATGATTTTTAGGGATCTAAAGATTTAGGATTTTAAAACTGAAGTTGAGTTTATAAAGCAGAACGAATAGTTAAAGCAAATTAGATATGAAAGTGATCGTCTATTGGGGCAAGTACATGGATTAACTGAAAAAGTAGTATTGCACAAATAATATTGAGAGAAAATATTTTCACAATTGAATAAGTTGGCGATTAAAACAAAAGCTCTTGAGGTTTGTTGTTTTTTTTTTTATATTTTTGTTCTTTTATTTCATTAATAGTGCACTTCTGTGCCAAGTGAATTTATGTTATTGTGGGTTTTCTTTATCTGTCAAACGATCTTGTAGTCCTTATATAATTCTCTTATGCTCTTCATACATTTTTTTTTTATATGTTAGAAGAAGAAGTTGATAGATCAACATTCTAACAGATCAAGAACAGTGTATGAAGAGCAGAAGAGAATTATACAAGGGTTACATGATCGTTTGGCAGATAAAGAAACTTCACAGTAACATAAATTTACTTAACACAAGAGTACACTGTTAATGAAATAAAAAAACAAAAATATAAAAAAGTCAACAAAACAACAAACCTCAAGAGTTTTTACTTTAATCACCAACTTACCCAATGGTGGACATATTTTCTCCAAATATTCTCTGTACAAAACAAAAGCTCTTAAGGTTTGTTGTTTTGTTTTGTTCATTTTTTTATATTTTTGTTCTTTTATTTCATTAATAGTGCACCTCTGGGCCAAGTGAATTTATGTTATTGTGAGTTTTTTTTATCTGTCAAACGATGTTGTAGCCTTGTATAATTCTCTTATGCTCTTCCTACATTGTTTTTTATCTGTTGGAAGAAGAAGTTGATAGATCAACATTCTAACAGATCAAGAACAGTGTATGAAGAGCAGAGAATTATAAAAGGGCTACATGATCGTTTGGCAGATAAAGAAACTCCACAATAACATAAATTCACTTGACACAAGAATACACTTAATAAAATAAAATAAAAACAAAAATATAAAAAAGTCAACAAACCTCAAGAGTTTTTACTTTAATCGCCAACTGGACATATTTTCTCCCAATATTCTCTGTACAAAACAAAAGCGCTTGAGGTTTGTTGTTTTGTTTTGTTAATTTTTTTATATTTTTGTTCTTTTATTTCATTAATAGTGAATTTATGTTATTGAGTTTTTTTATCTGCCAAACAATCTTGTAGCTCTTGTATAATTCTCTTATGCTTTTCATACATTCTTTTTATCTGTTGGAAGAAGAAGTTGATAGATCAACATTCTAACCGATCAAGAACAGTGTAGGAAGAACAGAAGAAAATTATAAAAGGGCTACATGATCTTTTGGCAGATAAAGAAATTCCACAATAACATAAATTCACTTGACACAAGTTGACACAAGAATACACTGTTAATAAAATAAATAAAAAACAAAAATATAAAAAAGTCAACAAACCTCAAGAGTTTTTACTTTAATCGCCAACTTACCCAATTGCGGACATATTTTCTCCCAATATTATCTGTACAATGCTACTTTTTTTCTGTTAATTCATGTATTTGTCTCAATAGACAGTCACGTTCATCTCCTAATTTGTTTTAACTCTTCGATCTGTTTTATAAGCACAACAACTTCAGTTCTAAAACCCTAAAACCCTTAAAAACTCTAAATCTTAAACCCTAAATCCATAACCCTTGAACCCTAAAATCCCTAAAAAACCCTAAACCAAAATCCCTTAAAACCTTAAACCCTAAAAATCCCTAAACCCTAAAAACAATATACCATAAAACCCCTAAAACTTAAACCACATGAGTTTGATGTGTTGAACCTCGTACGCCATGTATGATGGCATAGCCTTTTAAACCCTTAAACCAATGTATCCTAAAAACCCTAAAACCTAAACCATATGAGTTTGATGTGTTTAATGAGTTTGATGTGTTGAAACTCGTACGCCATGAATGATGGCATAGCCTTTTCCCACTTTATGCATTTCCCTTGTCATAATATTATGACTCATGCACTATGATACCGATTCCACAATTTAAAATGAGTTATAACAACTCACAAGTTTGTATGAACACAGTACAAATATTAACCTAATGAAAACTTAAACTATCAAAAACACCTTACTAACAAAGTTTTAACTTATTAATAGATTATCATAGATAATGTCCTTAGTGTATACAAAAGTACGAGAACATCTTGTTATATATCCGTTTTTGTTGAATAAGATAGTTAATAGTTTTAAACTATAACCATATGCAATATATGTACATGTTCTTTCAATATATCTGAATTAAGAGAGGCATCTTCGTTCTCAACAAAAGCATAATAGGTGGAGTCGAGAGTTTGTCCTTGAGGTCATATCTTCTTGTAGTGTCTAGTATTCCAACAATATATATCAATTTTCTTGTACTCAACTTGTGTCAACTTTTAATCCACAACGTTTACAGCTTGGATATTAGTAAAAAAAATCAGCTTTAGACAAATCTTCATTAGATAGACTCTGAGAATTGTGATAAACAACCTCTAGATGGATCATTTGGTGGAGAAATTAACATTTCATATCCTTAAGTTCCATTTACACTTAGTTTACCGTCGTAGAAATACAAAAATAATAACAATGTATATAAAGACATACCCAAAATATGGTTTCCATCCGCCTAGGAGAGAGAAAAAAAAAAGTAAAGAGAGGCCCAAGATGTTGTTCTTAAGTGGTATACTAATTTAATTTTAAAGAAACAAGTTATAATATTATAATATCTATTAATAACAAAAAAAATATTATATATAATATATATTAATATTATAATATATCATATTCTTTTTTATAAATAATAAAAAAGAATATTATAACTTTTGTTTAAAGTTGAACTAGTATATCACATAAAAGCACACCTTCGGTCTCTTTTACTCTTTTATCTCTTCTAGGCCGATGGAAACAATGCTTCGAGTCTCCATATACACCGTCATCTTTGTATTTGAACGATGGGAATTGAAGTGTGAAATGAACGTAAGGATGTGAAATGTCAATCTCTCCTCCAAATGACTCATCCAAAAGTTGTTTATCACAATTCTCACAACCTCTATCGGAAGAAGATTTGTTTAAAGTTGTTTTTTTTTTACTAATATCTACCATATAAATGTTGAGGAACGAAGGTTGACACAAGTTGAGGAGAAAGATATTGATATGTATCATCGTGTGTATAGTTGGATATTAGACACTATGAGAAGATATTTATGAATGACTTACAAGCACGGCCTCAAGGACAAACTTTCGACACCGCCTATTATGACTTGATTGATTTTGTTGAAAACGGAGGTGTTCCTCTTAATTTAAATCGAACTTCATCTAAAACACATGTATTTATTAGTATCAGTGTCAGCAGTACTTGGAAACCAAAGTCTTTTGTCCCACTAGGCTCTTGATCAAATTTTTTTGTTATGAAATTTATTGTCTCAGTAGTATTATGGAAAAATACAGGGATCTGAATGATAATAATCTTCAATAGTTGAATTCACCATAACATCACTGGGACAATAAATTTTAAAACAGAAAAAATTAAATCTAAGAGCTACTGGCGGAAGGCTTTGGTTAAATCTTAATTTTTGAACTCTTAATTTGAATAATTAGGGTTTTATTAGTTAAAAGTTGGAATGGACCAAAGGCCTAAACTTAATTTAAGTAGATTTTGAACTCTTAATTAGGTTTAATAGATGATGCGCACATTCAAATTTTATTTGAATAATTAGGATTTTAGGATTTTATAAGTTAAAAGTTGGAATCGGCCAAAAACCCACACTTACTTTAAGTAGGTTTTGAACTCTTAATTAGGTTTAATAGTTGATGCAGCCGCAGCTCATTCAAATTTCATATGAATAATTAGGATTTTATGGTTTTATTAGTTAAAAGTTGGAATGGGCCAAAGGTCCAAACTTATTAGGGCTTTTTCAAAATTAGGTTTAGGGTGTTTTATCCTCTCCAAGCACCGTCGATCCCTTCTTCATTTTCCGCAGCCACGGTTACAGCGTTCGTTGTTCGTTGTTGCTGTTACCGTCATTTTCTACGCCTTTAATGATATTTCCAATTTCCATTAACAATCCGAGATGCCAAAAGCAGCCACCATGGGAAAACCGTGTCACCACCACCTTCCGCCATAACAGAAAAGTGATAACATTGCAATGAGCTCAATTCAAAAAGCTCGGTAGGCATCGCTTAATTCAATGCTTGATTATCTCTGCATCAATTTTATATGAGGCTAAGTATACTATTTCAATCAAGCTTAATATGGTCAACTTGATTGATATATATAATATTTTTTAATTTTTAACTTATAATAACTACAAAATTGTAATAATAATTAAATTTATACAAATGTTTCCAATATATGATCTAGTAAAATAAATAAAAGCAAGTGCCCAAATGAAATTGCATGGTTGTATAAGAAATACAAGCTACCAGCACAGCTAAAAAATTGTGCAACTAGACAGGATTAGGTAGTGTTGATACAAACCATTTGGGCTTTGCTATCTTATAACTTCTCCATGTTTGATTTTAATTGGTTGACAACACTTGTCTATAAAAACATGGAAACAAAAAATTGTAACTGCTTCATATCCTTACAAACAACTATCTTACCACCAAAGTAAACATGATGCACCAAGTTAAATTCAAAATAAGGTAAGTGATGCCAGCATAACAAAGATCAAAGTACTAAAATAATTAGTAAGAAACTAACCCGCTGACTAAATGAACTACACCAGCCTAATTAAGTTCCTTTATACACCCACCCACAATTGAAAACATTTACACTGTTACTGCAACCCACAATCACAGGCCAATATGTTCAGGTACGGTACAAGTAACCCAAAAGTCACTAACTTCAATAAAATCATAACAATGACTGCCTCCTATTACTGGGAACCTATTATTCTTCATATTAAATTATTAAAATTAAATAGCTCAATATGAAATATCATAATATGCTTAATGGAAAAACACCTTAAGTTCAGAACCACTGAAGCATGTTTTATTACTATAATAACTAATAGAGTTCTCAATTACCACTAGTATAGATTTTAAGAGAAAAATAGATAAGAAAGCAACGTATAAAAATTAAAAACAGTGGCAAAGTTGAATATTCCTCAAATTATATACTGCAATACATAGGCAAACATGTTGATTATAATTATCAGTTATGCTTTGTTTGTTTCCAGGTGATTACTATTCACAGGTGATTAATATTCACAGGATGGATTTACAGGGATCATTTCTGTTTGGATCTGGCAATATGCAAAGAATGCGAAGCGAGCAAAGGTGAAGAAATTGCAGAAAGGCTTCACTTATTGGCTAAGAATTGCGTAGAAACCCAACAGAAACTCAATTTCATATAAGCAACTTACGCAATTACCCTCTACTCTGTCAATGTAATTCAATAATTTTATTAAATAATAAAAAATTTATTTGAATTAAATATTTAATAATAGCATTAATAAAAATAATTAATAATAAAAAAAAAATATAATTGTTTACATAGAAAATAAATTTACATAATAATAATATTAATTATAAAAAAGATAGAAATAAATAAATTATTTTTTTTATTCGAATATTTTAAAAGATTGGGATAAATTTGTAAATTTATATTTTATATCTTTTAAAAAATTTAAAAAAATCACAACTATCACATAAGTCTAATAATACACCAACAAATTTGAGTAAATTTTTCTCATAAATTCACTCTAATATACTCAAATTCAAACATCACTTTCTTCACACTCTCCTTTCAAATCATTTCAAATTCACTATCTCAAATCCTCTCTTCAATTCAAACACACCATTAAAGTTGAATTTTCAGTAGCTAGTGGTTCTGGTAACCCTCATAGTAGTTAGAATCGCATAGCAAAGAAGAATGAAGAAGAGTGAGGAAGCGGATCGCAGCAGTTTGTTATAAAAACCATAGGCACAGCTTTTAAAAATCCCTCGCCTTCCTCCTAAAAATACCCTGGAATTTTTTGTAGTGATTTTAATAGGATATCCAATTTTATTTCTCAAGTTAGATTATATTTTTGTTTTTTAATAAATACAATTTAGGAAAACTCAAACTAATTGTTTAATTTTGATTTTATTTACATATTCCTCATATTCTAAATTAATTTGAGAAAATAATTTATCTATTATATAGTGTTGATTCACAAGCAAATATATTCAATCCATGTATTTTTTTGTTTTGTTCACTTCTATATATTTTTGTTTTTTTATGTTAGTGAGGACTTTCTTTATAAGGTTTTAATGGTTTTAAGGATTTAGAGCCTAAAGTTTGTAGGGTTTTACGATTTTAAGGGTTTAAAACTGAACCTAAGCTTATAAAGCATAACGAAGAGTTAAAACATATTAGAGATGAATGTGACCGTCTATTGAGAGAAGTACATGAATTAACTTAAAAAGTAGCATTGAACAGAGAATATCGGAAGAAAATATGTCCAGGATAAGTTAGCGATTAAAACAAAAACTCTTAAGGTTTATTGTTTTGTTTTGTTCACATTTTTGTTCTTTTATTTCATTAATAGTACACTTTTTGTGTGATGTTATTGTAGGGTTTCATTATAGAAGATTTGTCCAAGCAGTTATTTGATGAAAAAGATAAGTTAAAGGTAATGTCGTTGGTTTTTATTCTTGGCATGAAACAGTTACTTACCATATAATTTTCTTGTGGTATAATTTATTGTTCTTGACAACTAAATCTGAAACAATTTTATTTTGAGGTCTAATTGTAAAAACAATAAATTGCACAAGAAAATTATATGGTAAGCAGTTGTTGCATGCCAAGAATAAAAATCAATTACGTTACCTTTAACTTCTCTTTTTCAGCAAAGAACTCCTTCTGCAGTATATGTATTTGATCCTTTTGAGATGCACACGACTTCTATAAAGAAACTCCACAATAACATAAATCCACTTGGCACATAAATGCATTATTAATGAAATAAATAACAAAAATATATAGAACTGGCAATGTTTCTTTTTAAGTTAATTCATGTACACGCCCCAATAGACGGTCACATTCATCTCTAATTTGTTTTAACTATTTCTTCTGCTTTATAAGATCAGCTTCCGTTCTAAAACCCTAAAACCACTAAACTCTAAATCATAAAATCCTAATCCCTAAATCCTAAATCCTAAAATACTCAAAGACTTGTCAATTCCTTTCACGGCCTGTACCTCTCCACTGCAAAATAACTGTTATAGTTAGCATTTCCTATCTAAAAAGTTACATCACTCATTATCAATTTAACATAAAACCATATATTATACAAAACCTAGTGATGTGAGGCTGCCTCTTCCCTGCATGCGTCTCTCCCCACTCCTCCTCCCATTCCCCTTGAGCTTTCCAAGTACCACAGTCCTTGTCTGAAGAACCACCTTTCTGGTATCGAAATTTTGCATCGGATAATAAATCATTGAAGATCGCTAACCCTTGGCGACGAAGAAACGTAAAACGAAAAGAGAGTGAAACCTTGACGCCTTGGAGGAAGGCGCGGAGGCAGAGACAGAAGCAATGGAAGAAGAAGCAACGTCAGAGTCGAGAGTGATGAAGAGGAAGAGAGCGAGGGCGAAGAATTCGAGAACCATGACGAAGAGTAATGCGATGAACCAGTTCTGCTGCCAGATCGGGAAATCGAATTACGGGTAAAAACAATCCGGGTCGACCCGGAAGTTTGTTGCTGAGACGATGACGAAGAAAAAGCCTTTCTTCGAGAGAGGTTCTCCGACCCTAAGGAAGCCACGGTTCAACCCTATCAGAAGAGAGAGGAAAAGCGCATTCACGTCTCTGTTGCAATGTCCCAACACGCTTTCTGAATACTCTCTGTTGCAATGTTCCAACACGCTTTCTAAATGCTCTCTGCTGTAATTACTCTACACCCTCTCACCCAATCTAAATTCAACACGTGGCTCTTTGCGTGACGTTGATGCTTATTACTGATTCATATTCTCTCCGCGGATACACTCACGTAATGTTTGGGCCTTTTCACATTTGGCTTGCTTTTCGCACCACCTTTCTTTTGGGTGTTCACCCCTACAATTTTCTTTCTACATTCAACACGTGGCTCTTTGCATGACGTGGATGATTATTACTGATTCATATTCTCTCCGCGGATACACTCTGGTAATGTTTGGGCCTTTTAACATTTGGGTTGCTTTTCGCACCTCCTTTCTTTTGGGTGTTCACCCCTACAATTTTCTTTCTACATCTCTATATTCTTCAAAATATCCAAATTATCCTTAACAGTTTTGAGTTATTTAAAAATATGAATGTTTCTCCAAAAATTATAAAATGTGTTTCAAAGACATTCTAGAAAGAGTAATTTAGAAATTATTTTTAAAAGGGGTAAAATAGTATTTTCAGAAAACATGGGGTGGAGGAAGAAATTTGTGGGGGTGCTGTAAGAAACACCTTTTTTTTCTTATGCTACCTCTTTTGTGTCTCTTGATGCATTTTTAGTTGCTTTTATTATATGTTTTATTATCTATATGGTTTAATTTAGCTAAAAAAAAACATAAATTAGTTTTTAGAAAATGGTATAGGCCTCTATCTATATTTTGAAATTTTCGTTTTTTACACTTTTATACTTTATACATCTAAAAAAATGGAATGTAAAACATTTCAAACGTATTTTAGTTCTTCAATAATTACATTGTTGTCTAAATAATAATTTAAAATGAAATAAAATACGTACTCCATACTAAAGATTTATAATGGAAAAATAACATTAAATCATCTTAGGTGTGGCTAGCATGCATAAACAATAAGCAAACTTAAATTCAATATGTATAAAGCTATCATTGAACAAGACACATCATTAAATGGTAATTTATGATGATTTAAATAGTATAGTATAAGTCAATGTTTGTTTTTTTATTTAGTTTAAATTATTTTTTTATTAAAAAATATTCTGAGGCATTTGGCAGAGAATTCTACAGCCTTTTCAAAAATCTTCTGAGGCAGCTATTTTTTTAACAACAACCGTGCTCATGTAATATTTTGAACAATTAATTGGGTGTGATGTATAAGTGACAATGTAATTTTTTAAAATAATCAAAAGGTTCCTTATAGGATCCCTAAGGGTGGGGTATTGGGCAAAATTTAAGATAAAGACAACGAGACAAGTGAGAAGATAAAGGGTGGAAAGGAAGACTATGAAGGCACCGAAGAAGAAAGAAGAAAGAAGAAGAAGGTTGCAGAGAAACTTTTTCAAAAAGAAAAGTTAGAACCTAACTTATTATTTGTTTGAATTTTGTGTTATTACTTTTAATTTAAATTTAAATACAATTTATTATATAATTGTATAATATTCTGAATATTTTTATAAGTTAAATGTTATATTTTTATTTTACTTTATTTTTAAATTCAAACATAAAATTATTTTTTATAATTTAAATTAATTTTTAAATAGTAATATTTTATTAAAGATTAATATTTTGAAATAATTTTAAACTTTAACTTAAAAGAAATAAAATATTTAAAATCACAATATTTTATATTTAATTATAATATTTTAAATAATTTTAAATAAAATAACTAGTTATTAACTACTATTTATTGATAAATATTTATATAATAATATAAATGTAATTAAATAATTATTTTTATGACTTAAAGATAAATATTTTGATAATTATGATAAACATTTTTATGATTACGTAAATATAATTACTTAATGATAAGTATTTATGGTTATATAAATATAACCACCTAATGATAAATATTTATGGATATATAAATATAACCACTAGTCTATAAATACGATAATGTATGAGGACTTATGACTTAATACTCAATACATCTACTTATTAATCCTATATCTTACACTCTTACTCTTAAGCATTGGAGATTTGAACTTTCACTTGATTTTCATCGCTAAACCTCAACAATTCGTCAATCAAGACAAAGATTGATATAACCGATCACCTCGGATTCACCACCTAGACGACTCAACTTCTAACTCGATTAGAATATTTATTTAAAAAATATAATATATTATACTACAATTAATTTTTAATTTACTACATGTTTTGTTTTTTAATTCATAAATTAATTTTATTGGATGAATTTATTTGATTTTTATATTTAAGTAAACTTATTATATTTAATTTATTTTTGTTAGCAAATTAAGATGAATATACTTAATCAAGCTATCAAACAAAAAGATGAAACAAAACCTTTGTGGATATATGTTTCAAAAAGCAAGAAAAACAACTGGTAGTGGAAATAATATGATCTAATGTAGTTTGTGTAATTTTTTATTCAATAGATCTTAGACTCAAGCAAATTTTAAAAAATTATATATATTATGGATTACATAATCCGAAAGTTAATCTCATATTAAAAAATCCATAAGAAATTTTAAAAAATTATATATATTTTGTATTACATATTCCAAAAGTTAATATAAGATTCAAAAATAGCCTATAAATTATCTAATCCAGAATATAAATAGTATTTTGGATTTCAGATTACATAATCTGACTCTCAAATTAAGAAAAGACTTTTAAATTATATAATTTAAAAACTAATCCCACATCTAAAAAAAGCTTTCTAATTACATAAGCTAATCTCATATTAGAAAAAACTTTCAAATTATGTTATAAAAAAACTAATCATGCATATGAAAAAACTTTCAAGATTATATAATCCAAAAGCTAATTACGAATTTGAAAAAGACTTCCAGATTACGTAATCATATTTTTAGAATACAAAAATTTATAGAGGTACTTGATTGCACAAAGTGTATTATAAATTGAATTGGGCTAAAATGAGGGATGAACTTGATTATGAAGCAAGAAGTCACAATTTCTTTTTCTTAACCAAATATTAAGTTTTTTTTTCATTGCACAAAGTATGCTAGTGAAAAATAGGAAGGAAAACAAGCAAAATTAGTAAAAAAAAATGTTAAACACCACCATTTCCAACACGTTTCGAGTAGAAGGTAACAGATAGACTGGTCTTTCATTTTGACAATATAACAAATAGTTGGTGTCTCTTCTAATCCTTTGATTCTTGTGATTCACTTGCCCCGTATTTACAGTACTTGTTGAACCACACCCCAATGTTAAGGAAAGATTCAAAGTCAGATTGTGGCCTGCAAAATATAAAAATAAAATACGTTAAAATCAGAAGTGATTCTCTCATTTTATGTAGACTTTGTCTACCTTTTGAGTGCATGAACATCATTTTCAAACATAATGATTTTGACATCTACTCCTTTCTCCTTCAAGGCCCGACCATACTGCACATTTAAACATTGAAAGTTTTACTGTCAATACAGTACAAATCAAGATGGTAACTCCTCACTATGACTATCTAAAAGCTCCTAAGTTCTTACTTGCAACCCATCAAAATTTGGAACACGAACATCTTGGGCACCTAATAGGAACAATGTTGGTGCTTTTACCTGCCCATTTCATAAAAAATACAAACTATAATTCCAGAATTCAACTGTATCCAGGAGTTTTAAGGTGACAATCTCAGCATGTATCTTAAAGATTAAAAAAAAAACTCCCTTTAAGAGGTCCATCTGACCATACTCTTTTTTAAATATGGTTTTGTTCAGAGCTCTTGTAAATACCACATAAATTCAATCCACAAGTGTTTATATAGGTCAATGTACATACCTTAGAGACGTGTGAAATAGGAGACTTCCTATAAAAGAGAGTCAAATCTTCTGGGGAAGGTGGTTCAGTAAAGCAATTTCTGGCTTTGGTTCCACAAGCTTCTACATAGCACCAATCAGGGATATCTGTTGTTCCAATCATCAGTGCAAGGTTACAAACAGGATTGATTGCAGCAGCTGCTACAAACTTGTCTGGTGCCTGCACCAAATGCAGAGTTCATATGTTACAGCAAATTGATATTGCAAGATGTGAGACAAAAACATGTATAGATATATTTGTATAGGACTATTAAGTGGACTTATTGCACCTGGCCAATCAAATGGGTTGTCAGAAAACCACCATGTGAAATGCCCATTACTGTAATCTTAGATGGACTAGCAAGACCCAAGTTGATGACATGATCTATGGCAGAGAGAACATCATTGACATCCTATATATGAAAAACTAAAATTAAGGTCCGACCCAGAAAGTATAGTGTATCTATACAGCAAAACTAGCTTATAAATTAAAGCTTTGCTTCGATACCTTAACCTAATCAAAGTATTTAGAATTAGAAGTAGAAAATAATGAATACCTGAGACCCAACATTCTCTGGAAGAGATTGCAATGCTTCCTCACCAAATCCTAATGAACCTCTGAGAAATAATAACATATATGAAACCTCAAAATGGACAATTAAAAACATTTCTTTATCCATGTTTTGACATCGAAAGGTTCTTTAAGCTATAAGCGATCATAATGGGTTTCCTTACGGGTGTTGACAATGACATTTATTCCTCAAAGAAAAGTAGTGCAAACTTTAAAACAATATAATTGGGATGCAGATGGAGCATGAAAGACTTCTGTCCAGGAAATTCAATCTAAGTATATTTTTTCAGAGTCCTTATAGCATAACAAAAAATCTAAATATTTCAGGAATCAATTGAAGGAGTCAACATAGTAGTAGGGATTAAATACAAAGAAGTATTTTTTTTCAGGGACTTAAACCAAAATTTTCTAATTTACTAGGTATCCTGAAAAAACTTATAGGGTACTCAAAACAAAGATCGGTCACATATTGGGTACCTAAAACCTTTTTCAGCCCTAGCTAAATGAATAACTCACAAAGACCAGTAACTGTTTGAGGGCAGGCCATCAATCTCTCTTGGCATAACAATACTGAACCAAAACTAATGGTTGGAAGTTCAAGAATATGTTGGCTACCTGTAATTTACAATCAGCAAGCTGTATCCAACTGAAGATAGAAAAGCATAATACTTAGAAAAGTATGACAAAGAGACGTCTTGGGGCCCTCCATGAAGGATCACAATTAATGGATCAAATTCAATCTTGCTATTGGTTTTAGAAGACACAAATATAGCTTCAAAAGGTTTTGTAGCACCTGAAATTAAAATAAAGTCAATTGACTAGTCAATAAATTTGAGTAAGATTTATTGAATAGGGCGTAATTAATAAGTGTTAGATTTGTTCCTGAAGTACTATATCACCAAATAAGTGGTTGCATTGTATAAGAAGACAATCTTGATCAACTTATCAAGTCAAATATTTTCAATAGTCACATAAGAAATGATCCACAAAGTTCTTTTATGATTTCTGTTAAATGGTTATACATAGCCCCCTTATAGTGAACATTTAAAACTAAAAAGCTTCAGTTCTCTGATTTCTTGTTTCTTCTCGTTTCTTTATCAAATTATAAAATCAAGATTTTATGCAAGATAAAATACATAGTATTATTATCTTCATGCACCAATCAAAATTTAGCTTTTGTTCATTTTCCTTTTTTGGGAGAGGAGTGGGGACAGTGCATGCTGGGGAGAGTGGAGGGAAGAATCAGTATGATTTCCAATAAATTTAGTTCTGTATGTATAAATTTTCATCACATGAATCAGGTTAATTCACCTCATTATCGAGGAGCATTATATGGATTGAATTTCATAAGATTTAATAGGATACCTTATCAATTGGATTCCGAGAATATACAAATTAAAGCCTATCTGAAATTTCATTAAGTCATTCAACTTAACACTGAATATCCATGAGTAAGAATCCAGAATAACTTGAAAACCTTTTGTTTGACCATCATGAGCATCCTTGACGGAGATCCTCAGTATACTACACTGGAGACAGGACAGCAAAGATCTAACCTGCAGCCAAAATCCAATCATTCACTTCTAAATAGAATGCCTTATTTTTGCAACAATGATTTCTGATAATATCTGACAAGAAAATAGAACAAACCTTGTCAGAGGATCTGAATATGGGACTGGATATATTTGACCAACTCCATGTAGTAGTGTTTGTCTCCTTCTCAATGGCCATTCCATACTTTATTTGAGCAACATCAACCGGACTGCTGGAAACTGCAAAAGGATTGACAGAGAAAAAGGATAAAACATATTCCTCTACTTCATAAGTCCCAGGTATTGACAAATTAAGCAGTTGTTTTTACTGGCAACAATATTGTTCCCATCCATTGTAAGAAGATTCCATGAGAAGTTTGAATCTGCTGGGCTGATGTGTAATATTTCCCCACTATAACGCGATGAAGAAAGTGAGTTGATAATAAAGAATACACAACCTTTGATAAATGAAAAAGCATTCCTATTGTTATTTACTTACCTCAACACATTCACAGAGATCAGAACTTCACTGCTGTGCCAGATCGATGATATAATCATTGTGCAGTTGTCAGATAACCAAGGATTACTATGAATAGTGGTACAATAAAGCCCAGGGAAGCAACCATCTTCAGCACACGTCACAACAGGAATCTCCAAAATTGATTGAAAAGACCAGAGTTATTAACTGAAAACAATATGCACTAATTGACATATGTTTAGATTTCACTAAGAAGAGGAGGGGTAGTATGAAGAAGAAAAGAAAATAATCTTATTTATAAAACCAAGTAGCGTATCATGTTTTGTTTTGTAAAATAGCAAGGATCCTCAATGCTAGCATAAACAACACAAATGAAAAACTACAAGGCCTGTGTATCCAACAACTTGGACTTGAATCCAGTGTATTTAATAAATGAAGTAGATGAAAAGGCAAAAAAGAGCTTCACTCTAAGTTACTAAAGAATGCAGTTAAACCAAATACATTAAAACTAAACTAGCCATATAGGAAGAGCTTACAATGTCGTAAATTTTGGAAGATTGGAACGGTTTTCCATCAGTTGGCCAATCAATTCTGTGAAGTGAATTTGTAGCATTGTGCACTCCAGAGTCCACAGCACTTCTTGCAGATAAAAACACAAGAAATTTTCCATCTGGGCTGGTGGAAAACTCATAAAATAACAGTCAGAATTTTAAGGATACAACTCATGTACCAATATTTCAAAACAACTAATATAGTTTCATGAGCCAATATTTGATTAAATTGTTTTACTGACTTAGATAAAACAAATAAGAATAAAAGGTTTTCTGCAGAAGAACCTTTTTACATCCCTTGCTGACTAAACAGTAATACCCTTTGTTTCAACCATAAAGACAAGTAACTTTCAAATAACCTTTTTCATATCTTCCAATGCTCTGAAAAATACGCCATGACATCTCAAAAACTTAAAAATTAAAAACACAAAATAAAACATCAGGAAAATAAAAGAAACTTTGAAAGAAACCTATCCTTTTGCTACAACCACCATCCACCAGATCCAAGAATTTCAAGCCTTACTGACACGATTTATTGACTTGACATGATTCAATATACTAATAACCTTAATCCTTCCGCTAGTCATCTTCATCTTTCGAAATGTTTCCATTTTCTTGTCAACAAAATCACAGGTAAGCACACCAAAAACTTAATGGAAAAACGTTTGCCACCCTTGAAACAAATGGAGATCAATCAATACGTGCACAACCAAAACCTAATAACTATTGGACAAAAAGTCTTCAAACATGTATCCGATTCCACCAGTACCAGCCTACCTGAACCGTGGAAAGAATGCACTGCTTATAGTTTGAGTAAGGTTCAGCGCATGAAATTCTTCAGTTGACCTACATGTAAAACATTGCTTTCATAATTCAGTTCAGAAATAACCAACGTCGCAATAAGTAAATACATTCAAATAGGGTCAAAACAATAAGAGTTGATAAGATCTAACTAATGTGACTTACTGGAGTACTGGTTCATTAGATTTTGACTCATGATGCAGTGCTCTTACTCTAACAGCATATAATGCGCAAGGTCTGTTAGAGCAGTACTTAATGCCAAGCTTTCTTGGCTTGGATGACCACCCAACAAATACAAGGTATTGTTCTGAGCCTTCAGTAAATGGAGCCCACACAACTTGGCCAATACTCAAAGATTTGTCAATTCCTTTGACTTCTTGCACCTCTCCGCTGTAAAATCAAAACCAAAGCGAGAGTCGTATCTAAGAAACATATCAAAATATTATCCATCATTGAAATGAATGATGAGAAACCTGTTGATGTCGATGACAAATAGTGCAGGCTGTCTCTTTCCAACATATGTTTCTCCCCAGTCCTCCTCCCAGTCCCCTTGACATTTCCAATATCCTGAATCTTTATCTGCACAACCACCTATCTTGTAGCCCCCCAAACCATTAAATGTGGGCTTTGCAGGAGAGGGCTCTTCTGCTACATATGCTATACATAGTTCATTCATGTTCCACGAGACACCCTCAAACCTAAACCATATGAAATAGGAAAAATGAATGTCTACATTACTGCAGTAATAGTTCAGATGTAACTTGCCCTACTAAGTTAAAAATATGAGTACTTATGAAACTAAACAACTAATGAGCTAAAAATAGTAACAGTAAGTCACAACTAATAGATATGTTCGTCAGCAGAGATGGGTGCTCCTATGGCGCGAATCAAAAGTTTTCTTGATTCCAAGAAGACAGGTGCTCGAACATCGCCATTGTTCTTTGGATTCTCGAGTTGAACTTTGAGTTTCTTGATTTGAGCACCGGTATGAGATCCAATATAATTGTTGAGAGTGGTCCCTATTTTGGCAGAAGTGTTGAGACCAACCATTTTCATTAGGATAGTCACATTGAAGAAAGCATCCATGCAACTAGGAGATGATCTTGTTGAACATAAAACGTGTACTCTGGATTAACAACAGCAGCGGCAGAAGCATCGAAAGATGGTAGAAAGCGAGAAGGAACGTCCGTGCCTTGAAGAAAATGAAAGAAAGATAGCCCATGGATGAGTTTGAGAGTAATAGGGGTAGTAAAATGATGAAGAAGGAAAGAGGATTTGGACACGGTTGAAGTTGTATCAGTCATGGCTGACTGAGAAGAAATGAAAGGTAAACATGAAAAGAGAGAGTGCAGAAGAGAAGACTGAAAAAGAAAGAGATTATTCATTTCACTATATTCTCTTAGGAAGATACAACAATATATAGAGAGGCTAAGACACATGTTAGCCAAAGGAGGGAACACGTGATCTAGAAGCAATGAACTGTCAATTTCGAAAATGAAAAATATATTTATGTTATGTTTTCTGTTATAAGAGTATAACTGTCTCATAAAGACTAACTAGCAAGAACAACATAATGTCTCATAAAGACTAACTAACAAGAACAACATAATGTCTCATAAAGACTAACTAACAAGAACAACATAATGTCTTTTGCATAGTGAAGAAGCAGAGAATTGTAGAAATTTTCCTTATCTTGTTAGTTCTCTCATAGTTTATTCATTTCCCCGTTGTGTTCCCCTTCCTATCACTCAACCTAACAGATACATTACTAATTTTGAAGTAACCAAGTATCAAAGGAACAAAAGACATGAATAACACATCACTTACCATCCATCATTGTATACTGAGCCATGCAGTGATTGAGGAATAAGGAACTCTTTCTCCATTCGAGAAGAGCTCCAAATCTGAAAGCAACAAGGACCTTCATTCTCTGAATTTCGAACCACTAAGAGTTTTGAGCCAGACGGTGATGGAACAATCAAAGACACGCCAGACATCTCTATTGGAAACGGAGCCCACAGAAACTTCACAGAACTGTCCCTTTCTTTTAGAATGTTACAGGACATGATGGATGTCCTCCTCCTGTTTGTTAAAAGATCTGGTTGGGAAACAGCAAACATTCCTTGCAACTGCAAGCCTGGAGCTACAGAGAAAAAAGGTAAAATATCAATTTGGCTAGCAATGCAATGGAACTATCACAGATCAATGAAATAAATTAACTGTGTTTCGATGAACTTCTCAACAATACTTAATGGAGAAGAAAACAATAAGAATGTAAAATGAAATAAGTTATTCTCCTGAGGGCTAAAATTAGCTAATGCATGAAGTACTTCACAAAAAGCTCTCTGATTTAGTTTCTTCATCTAATTTTAACTTATGTAGGTTATTTCTAGTTTTCTCCTTTTAGTGCTAATTGAAAAGTTTATTGTTTTCCAAAGAGGGCAACAAAGGAGACTCACAACCAAAAAGCCATGCCTTGTCAATGTTGGGAATACTGGTGAACTCTTGAAGTAAGTTAGAAAGGTAAGCATAGTCATCCTCAGCTTCCTTATGCATTTCCAAGCCTGAAACAAAAGCACAAAAGATCATTGCAATTTTCTTTCTTTAATGACAAATTGTGAAATGTATGCAGATTAGCCTACAGGGTAATCAACAGCTTGGTACAAAAAAGATGAGAAATAATATAGTGAAGAAGGAGAATGAATACTGCAGTGGCATGAGTTAGTAAAGTATAAAAGGGTGGCAACAGGGGAGGGTAAAAGTTTGTTTCTTTATACAGAAAATGAAATAAAAATCAGATTTTGATGCTAAAAGGAAGTTGTAATGAATGCATCAGGATTCAGTATTGAATTGGGTAATGAGGAGAAAGTATGCAATGCTACCTTTGATTGACTCTGAATGAAGAGATGTTTTGGGTTGTATGAAGAAGTAAAATTAAGAATAGTGATAATATATTTATTTTTCTGAAGGTGGAGACTATTTTATTAAAAAAAAACACTTTTTTATTTGTAATCTACTAAATATTTCTTTCTTAGTACAGCCTTGTATTTGTCTTGTATGATACTTCTCTTAAAAGTGTTACTAAAAATCAGTGCTAAAGTTGATTTTAATAATTTATTTTTCTTTGGCTTTGCATGCAGGAATATTTTATTTAACAATTTCGCATCTCATCTCCCTACAATTATTTTGAAATATATTTATAAATTACTAAATTATAATAAACCCTATAATGAAATAAAATTAGTATTATTGATTAAATAAAATTATTTTTATTAATTTATAAGATTAGATTTTTTTTCTGATTAATAAGAAATAATTATTTTATATTAAATTTTATTTTATTATTTATAAAATAAACATTGATAATAAGGATTTGAAGTTATAGTTAATGATTATTTGTTTCTTGTTCCAAAACAATTCTAGTAATAGGAAGTTGATAAGATAATTGAATATAAAAAAATTGAAGTGTGTTGTTGTGTGGAGCATGTTATATATAGGATGAGATAGATAGATAGACAGACAGAGAAGCAAGAAAAGCACAGATGGCAGTGTGTTCCTCACTCTCACTTCTCCCTCCCATCCCTTCTCAACCCAAAACATTCTCAAGTTCTCAAACACCACTCACCAAGTGCCATGGCATCTTCACCAACACTAACACCCCACCAAGGTTCTTGTTGAAGGCTGGTTTCAATGAGATAGAGCCTGACCTCAATGAAGATTATAGAGAAGTATATGCCACCAATGGAATTGAAGCTGTATATACTCTCAACAATTCTTCTGCTTTCTTCTCTCTTTTTCTACCCATTTTCTTCCATCGTCACTTTCACTTCTTTCATGCCAATTTCAGGATGAGTTTGAGTATGGAATTTATGATGGCCACCACACTTTCAATGAAGGAGAACAACAGAAAGGTCTGTGTTTTTCACTCTTGCTCACTTTCTTGCTTGAACTTTCTTTTCACTTTTTTCATCACTGCTATTCTTTTTATCTAGCTGAATGGTGTCGTTTGTAGAGATTTGTAAGAGAATTATCTGGTTGATTCTTAGCCTTTTTCCTTCACATTAGAGCATCGTTATATATTCGATGAATCCATATAAAATACATAAAAGTTAAAAAATATGATACAGAACAAAAAACAGATAATAAAATTCACCGAATAAAAAGAGATAAGTGCCTAAATGTATAATCCAGCCATGATTTTAACATGTAGATTTGTACTTTATTATTTATTTACCTGTAAAGTTTGTCTAAGTGCTTCCTGTTTTTGTTGACAAAGTTGATGGTGAATATTCATTTCAGGAACATTTTGGGGTTCAATTATGGAAGAGATAGCAGCAGCAGAACCCCCCACAGGATTCCAGGGTGTGTTTTTCATCATCAGTCACAGCATTTTCATTATAATGGTATTTTTTCTTATTATCATTTATTTTTATGCAGGGCTTATGTCATGGCTCTTCCCACCAGCCATTGCTCTTGGGGTGTACTTCAATGTTCCGGTAACATAAATCTAATTGTTTATTGGCATTAGTGAAGAAAAGAAGGACTCAATCATCAAATTTCTGAATATAACAGTGCATTTGCACTGTTAGTTTGCTAACTTTGTATAAATTTCTGATTAACAAATTTCAATTTTTCAGGGGGAGTACTTATACATTGCAGCAGGCATATTTATCATCGTATTTTGCATTATTGAGATGGATAAACCTGATAAACCCCACCACTTTGAACCTCACATATACAATATGGAAAGAGGAGCTCGAGACAAGTTGATAAATGATTATAATACCATGAACATATGGGAATTCAATGAAAAATATGGTGACCTGTGGGATACTACTATCCAGAAGGATGACATAACCAAGAGATAATTGTATATATTTCATCACTTATAATCACAATTGATTCCAAATATAGTCATTTCAATTTGATATTTTGTTTTCATCTTTTACTTTTTCCCATTTTTCTGTTTTTGTTGGATCAAGAGGTGTATGTTCCTCTCCTTTTTTCTTTTTACCTTCTTATTATTCATTAAAATAAATAAAAACTTAAGTTCTATTTTACTCATACATTGACCATTAAATGCTCCAAGGAAAGGTAACAACACCCTAGTCAAAAGTTTTATGATGACTTCTAGTTTGCTATGATGTCATGGCATCTTCCAGTCATGGCTTGACCATTTTCATTGTTGAAGAAATCCAGAAATTTGCCTTCTCATCATCTTACACCGGAAAGTTTGATGAGTCAACATCATGCCATCACTATTGTTTACCAACAAAATCTAATAGTTATCGGTTAACTGTGTAATCTTTGAAGAAAATGGAAGCTTATCAGATATTTATGCTATAATCTAGAACATCTGTTACATTAAAGATGAAAAATCTCCAGTCAGAGAGCACAACCTTTTGCAGAGATTTAACTGAGCAAGGATTTTGAGACACTATAAATAGTGATTAACCTAGAGAATGAAAGTAAGTTGTAAAACCTTTGATGTGCTGTAGATGATGCAGTTCACATGGACTTAGACCTTCATTGATTCTTTGGCTAGATTTAATAATTCCAACAAATCCCATCAACACAAATATGATCTCAGTCACTACCCTCTCTCGGATCACAAACCAACAACATATAATCCATAAAGTTCAGTGGATAGTCATCCATAAAGTTTTGTAGAACATATTCTATTGCAAAGATTGTTCTACCGTTGAAGTATTGATTTTTCTAATCACCACTTTTATGCAGTATACTTTATACTGTTAAAATACAGTGTATTCCATTTCCAATCCCTGTCTCTTATTATCAACTTGTGAAGGTCGCTTTGGAATGTACATCAAACCAATATTGAATTTTCTGCCAAAAACTGTGGGAAAGTTGTGCTACAAATATGAACAATAGTTGCATTGGGATAAAGCTATGACCAAGTCAAGGCATTAGAATTCAAGGTGCCAATTCATCAATAATGGAATTCTAGATCTCTAACTTCAACTTCTAAGACTTTTGGGATCAAGATTATGTAAGAAATGATACCAAGTTTGACGTTATGTCAGATAGCACAATGAATTAATTATTAAGCACATGATATAATAATCTCTCTGGGTCCATTTTTTGCAGAGTGCAGACTCCACTTCTAGTTCTCTACCTAGTTCTGCATGACTCAAATGTGTTCATATTCCCAAACCAAAGATAAATATAAATTATTAAACTATTACCTCAGTCTACAATATAAATTGTATCAAGTTATTAAAAACATAAACTTTACTATTAGAATCGTGTGCCAGAAGGTAGGTGTTGAAAATGGAACACCCTTCTTCAAAAGGAATCTGAAAATTCATTGTTCAACCATCTTGACCAGAAGAAGAAGAGGAAGAAGAAGATGATGATGGTGATGCCAATATAAACCCTGATGAACACCAAAACAAAATCAACCGCCAGCACAAACAAGATGGCACCCCTCAAACTGCATCACTTCCTCCTTCTCATATTCATCTTCTTCTTCTTGCTCCCTTCTTCCCACGCCCAAACGCCACGTCAGGAGAACAACACGGGCTTCACGTGCACGGGCACCCGCTCCTGCGCCGCCTACGCCTTCTACCGCGCCTCCGCTCCCGACTTCCTGGACCTGGCCGCCGTCGGCGACCTCTTCGAGGTGAGCCGCCTCATGATAGCCGCGCCGAGCAACATCTCCTCCGCGTCCTCCGCCCTGGTCCAAGACCAGCCCCTCTTCGTCCCCTTGAGCTGCTCCTGCAACTCCGTGAATGCCACCTTCGGGTCCCTCTCCTACGCCAACATCTCCTACGTCATCCAACCCAACGACACCTTCTTCACCGTCTCCACCTTCAAGTTCAACAACCTCACCACCTACCCTTCCGTCGAAACCGTCAACCCCACCTTGGTCGCCACCAACCTCTCCATCGGCCAAGTCACCATCTTCCCTGTCTTCTGCAAATGCCCCGACACCAACAACACCAATTACATGATCTCGTACGTTGTGCAGCCCGAGGACAACATCTCCTCCATTGCCTCAACTTTTGGGGTTCAGGAACAAGCTATAATTGACGTCAACAACGACACACTCTATGATTATGACACCATTTTCATCCCGGTGGAGCAGCTTCCGTCTCTGTCGCAGCCTGCGGTGGCTCCAGCTGCGCCGCCTAGTGGGAATGGGAGTGAGAGTGGGAGTGGGAGGGATAGGACGGGGACTGTTAGAGGGTTGGGGATTGGGTTGGGGTTGGTGGGGTTGTTGTTGATATTGGTGAGTGGGGTGTGGGTGTGGAGAGAGTTTGTGATGAAGAAGAGGTTAGGAGTGAAGGATGAGGAAGAGGAGGGAGGGAGGAAGAAGGTGTATTCGGGAGGGAAAGAGGGGCAGAAAGGTGGTTTGGATGTGAACCTCATGGCAAATGTGTCGGATTGTTTGGACAAGTATAGAGTTTTTGAGGTTGAGGAACTGGTGGAGGCCACTGATGGATTTGATAAGAGGTCCTTGATCGAGGGATCCGTTTACAGAGGAAAGATTGATGGGGAGCTCTTTGCCATCAAGAAGATGAAATGGAATGCCTATGAGGAACTCAAGATCTTGCAGAAGGTAACCCACTCACAACACCAATCTCTTTTCCTTTGTCCTTTTTTCACATTCTTGCATAACATCACTCATTATTGTTTGTTCTTCATTTTCATCTGCCATCAGTGTAAAGAGTTTTAGGATCATTTGTGATTGGAATTTGGATTAAGGTCTGAAACTGAATTCTATGTCTGTTTGAATTTTCTTTCTGTGACAAAATTTGCATTACTAACCACTTGAAAATTATTATGGTAAGCTTAAGTTTTATAAAAGTGTTATAAACTTATGATTGTGGTATTTGTTATTGTATGAGAGTAGAAAAAATCTCTAAACATCATGGTTATAAATTATTTGCTTTTTTTCGAGAATATAATTATGTCTTTTAAGACAATTAATGAATTGTGCTAGTTCCTGGTGTTATTCTGGATACAGCAGAAGCAAATATGTAAGTACAGATTGAAATTTGAAACAGTCAATGATAAGGTTAAGGTATGAGAATAAAATAGGGTGGGAGTTTATCAATATCTTATTGTTGATGATTAAATCAGATGATATTAAGTGAAGTGACTTGTCTGATGGTAGTCAACCCACCAGTAATTTTTTAGAATTAAGCATAACCAAACCAAGGGAATAAACCTCTAGATACCTGGAACCTGGAGATACACAATTATTTTAATACTTGGGACAAAAAATAATCGGAATCGTAGTAAAGCAACTTCTCTGAATGGATTTCTAAAAAATTGTTAGACTTGATTTATTTTGGTGATTATCCATTGTTTTGTGTGTCAGAAACGCATCAATCAAGAGGAATAAAACAATAGTGGTTTATGGCATAGTTGCTTCAAGTTATTTAATAAAAGATGTTTCAACTTTGTCATATTTTTCAGATCAGGGTTAATTAATATTATTATACAGTACGGTGTTAATGATTTAACTATAAAGCAGCAGTTAAAAGCACAACGAAAGACAAAGACGCTGCTTACCTTTTTGTCTTTTACCATTTTATGACAAAATTGTTAAAATGTATTCCCATTTGGATCTGTCTAAATAATCATAGTTAACACTTCAGATTCTTCCACTTGTGCCTTTAGGTAGTGGTTGAATTTAGGTGGTTGCATTTCTAATGAACAAGTATCAAAGTAATAAATGTAATATAATAGGCTACTCACTATCTATGTAAGAGTTTTAGCACTTGGTTGATTCTATATGCCCACCATGATTCATGCTTGAGTGGTTGGTTAACAATGTGTCATTTTTTGTGTTGAAGGTAAACCATGGGAATCTGGTGAAATTGGAGGGATTCTGCATAGACCCAGAAGAAGCAAACTGCTATCTAGTCTATGAATATGTGGAGAATGGATCTCTATACTCGTGGTTGCACGAGGAGAAAAAGGAAAAGTTGAACTGGAAAACAAGGCTAAGAATAGCCATTGACATTGCCAATGGCCTCCAATACATCCACGAGCACACGAGGCCACGAGTTGTGCACAAAGACATCAAGAGCAGCAACATTCTCTTGGACTACAACAAGAGAGCAAAAATTGCAAATTTTGGGCTTGCAAAGTCTGGAATGAATGCCATCACCATGCACATTGTGGGAACACAGGGCTACATTGCCCCTGAATATCTGGCTGATGGTGTGGTCTCCACAAAGATGGATGTGTTCTCTTTTGGGGTTGTGTTACTTGAACTGATTTCTGGGAAGGAAGCCATCGATAAGGAGGGAAATCTGTTGTGGGCAAGTGCCATCAGAACATTTGAAGTGGAGAGTGAGCAAGAGAAGGTTAGAAGACTGAGGGAATGGTTGGATAAGGATATTTTAAGGGAGACATGCCCAATGGAAAGTTTGATGGGTGTTCTCACAGTTGCAATTGCTTGCTTGCAAAAAGAGCAATCTAAGAGGCCCAGCATAATGGACATTGTCTATGCACTGTGTAAAAGTGAAGATTTGGGCTTTGACATCTCAGATGGTGGGATTGGCTCACCAAGGGTGGTGGCTAGGTAGATGTGTTCTCAGAGAACCATTTGGATATTTTCATCAAAACAAATCCATTTGGTTTTTTTATCTAAAGAAACCCTTTTAGGTCTTCTTTTTGCTATGGATATGACCACAAAAAAGGGTTTAAAAGACCCTCAAGCATAATCATTTCTTCCTCTACCTCACCCTTTTTTTAGGTATTTTCAAATGTAATTTTTACATTCACCTCTGAAATAAAATATGATGGAGGTTGATATTTATGAGTGTAAAAGGCAACAATAAGCACTACTCCATGAGATAGGCCTTTCTGAACCAAGCAACTATAAGGGAGGGAGTATTATATATGTTTGAATAAGTTTCTACTTGTTATTAGAAACTTGGAGTGAGTCTCTTAGTTTTGAGCAAGTTTTTTGTAAGTCTTTTAGTTTCACTACGATTCTGTTTTCTTATTTCCAGCTTACTAGTTGTAAATTGGCTGTATTAAAAATCTGTCTAAGATCTATATAAAATATGTATGATATATGTTATTTATGTATCATAAAATTAATGATTTCAATTTAAGAAGATAAAATTATATATTTGATTGGAATTAAAATCAAAATTCGTATCATTTATAATAACTAAAGCCAGTAATTATCAAAAGTGGTTATTAACATGAACAATTTATAAAGTATTTCATTAAAAAAAATTATGATATGCAGACTCGTGACACTTTACAGTATAAAGTGTGATGCTTGAGCTTTAGCATACAGAAACATATGACACTTTAGGTTTTAGAAATATGAAGTTTGTAGTGATGTGATGATTGGTTCAGCTTTTCATTCATTATTTACAGACAAAGAGTATCTCCAGTAAATCTTGTCTCTTCATGTTTCTTACTGTAACTCAAATTTATAAACAAAAAATAATGATGGGAGAAGAGTAAAACGTGTAATTAAGTTTCTTTTTTTTTACTAAATGGAATTCAGGTAGGATTATTGAATATGCAAGTTTTATTTCTCATTTGGTATTTTTTTTTAAAAATAACTCAAATATAATAATAATGATATATTTTATTAAATAGTATTAGATAAACTCTTTTACATTTAAAGTGTGTCACAATTAATTTTTGTATTATTTAATTTTCTGGATTTAATTTTTGTTACCGTTCGGCCTAAGAGTACATAAATATAAAAGAGTCAAAGAATTTATAAGAGTTCACCTACAAATTAGGAATGAACAAGAATCCTAAATAAATTTGTAAGTTTAAGCATGATATTATGTATTAGGTTGTTTGTTGATTAGGTTGTTGTTGATATTAATTATTTTGCCAACAACCAACCAACCTCTCTACATCTATACTAAATGTATAGACTAACCCAATTCCTTTTGCTTAACAAATTCGGTTTGATTTGACTTACAACTCAGTTCCATGATGCCTATGTGGGATTATTGGTGGTAATGACAAGACCAATTAATATTATTATCACCATTTTCTCTTTCCTTCTTTCATTTCTTAGATAATTATCATCAAATATTTCAAATTTTTATAATCATATATCATGTTTTCTCAAACAATTCCTGATTTTCAATTCATATCATGATTGAATTTTATTATCTTTGACTCACAGGAATTTTATTATCTTTTACGCACAAATGCAAGCAAAGGTTTGGTCTTGGATTAATGTTAGAATTCGATCCGCTTCGTTTTTCTAGTTGGTGTATGGTACTCCTTGCTTTCGATCCGCTTCGTTTTTCTAGTTGGTGTATGGTACTCCTTGCTTTGGTCTTGGATTAATGTTAGAATTCGATCCGCTTCGTTTTTCTAGTTGGTGTATGGTACCTTTGGAGTGTATGAGAACGGTTGTTTGATGTTGTTTAAGTCTATGTCCGGTTAGTGATTATGTTATTTAGTTTGGAAATTTTATCTGGTATCTCTTGTTTTCTTTTCCTTTGTATAAAGATTGAACCACCCCTAAGGTATCTCGCATTTATTAATTTTTTATTATCGATAAAAAAAACATCATTTGTGTAACTCGTATTTTATTTGTTTTTCTTTAAAAGGAAACAAATTAACACTAAAATTCAGTATCAATTTTTGAATAATTATTTGTGAACATTAAAATGTTGCTTTCGCATGTGCGAGAGAGAGACATAAAATGAACAATAAAATCATCCTCTCAAACACCAATTAAACATAACATTTACCTAGCTAAAACCACATTAACAACTTTTAGATCATACACCAAATTTAAACAAGCACGGGTTTAGTTAATTTTGTGTCCATTGAATAGCAAAATATTGCATGAATATTTGATGTATTACCCTGTGTTTGTGTGTTGTTGTCATACAGAAAGAAAAAGAATAAAGAAAAAGTTGGATGAACAGATCAGATTCCCTTTTATCTCTCTTGTTCACCAACCAACTTGGTTTAAGGCAAATTTGTATGAGGTTGCTCATTGAAAGAGTTCAATGGAAGCAACAGCATGTAGCACCTCATTACAGGTAGTTCTAAAATAACCACAAAATCAACAAAACTTGTAGACAGACAGAGTCTTCCATCTCCCTACTTTAGATTCCAACTCAGATTGGCATGCATGGTGATAGCAAAGCATTGATTCAACATCCCTTAGTTCCAAAACCCAAGCTGAAAGAATGATTTTCCTCATCATGGCCATAGTAATTTACCTCTTTCTTTCTCATACACCACAACCCAGCCCTCTTGCTTCCGAGCCTTTCATGATTCTTAGCCTTTTGCAAGAAATCACAAACATGCTGCAGAAAAAAAAAACAAAAAAAAACTAAGTTCTCTCTCTGAGTATGTTTATAAACACTTGTCATAAGTAAAAATATGATTTTCTCAGTTAATATAAGAAAAGAAAGTGTGATTTCTGGAAAAATGGTTCTTGTTTTCTTCATCTGAAACATTTACACAAACAGCTAAGAGACAACACAATAGACACGTGAACAAAAGAGAGTGGGAGGGAACTTACTCCCATGGAACATCTCCAACTAGCATCCAGTCACCATCCTTGTCCTCATATGTAGGAGCATATTCAGACCCCTTATAACCCTCTCTTTCAGAGTAGTCACCTGAACCAACAACAAGCCCAGTTCAGATTATTTTCATTCACCACACCACAACAAAAGAAGACAATAAGAGCAATGAAAATTGTTCTCTTACCTATAGCCAACTTGAACATGGTTTCTAAAGCTTTGAGTAGTTCTGGATAGCCCCTGTAGACTTTCAAATCAATCTTTCTGAGATAAGGTGCTCCATCCATGCTCACTTTCACATAGATCCCATCCCCCTCACCCTCCTGCACACTGTTCTTCCTGTAGGATCTGATTGGAGGCCACCCCACTATCTTTGCCCTGCCATCCCAATAATAAACGCATTCAAATTCAATCCATTAACCTCAAAACTCAAATCCAAACAACACAACAAAAGTTATTAACAAACAATTATTTAAGTTAATCCTCTTACAAACTTTTCTACCCATTCTCTTATAAATCCTTCCACTTCTTTATATACTAGACGAAAAAAATAATTTATACATATTTAATACTTTTTATCATACTAAAAAACTTAGAATGATCCTCTTATAAAATTAATCAAGTAGCTTCCTTTTTTAAAGTGAAGCCCCTAATACCAAACCAATCACGCACCATCACTGATCTTCCAACATATTCTTCTACTTTTTATGTTTAAAATGCAAAAATCTATAAGATTTCCATACTTATCACAGAAAGATTAGCAGAAATGGCAGATTCAGAATTATGAAAAAAAACATGATTCTTGAAAACTTACTTGGGTGGAGGGGCTGAAAGAGTGTCCACACGTTGTTGGTGATGTGAGGCCTTGGAGATGGAAACAGAGTCTTGAGAAGTTTCACGCACTTGCCTTTTGTTGTTTCTAACAACAACATGTGCATGCAGGTTTTTGTCTTCCTTTTCCTCTGTCCCTGGCAACCCCAATCGAAGTTCTGTTGCCTTCAGGTTCAGATCACTCTCAAATACCATCTTTCTGTGTGATCACAATTTCCCACCACCAAAATATATTCCAAATCTTATTGCTCTTTGCAAGTTGCAGCCTTCAGAGTTGCAGTGGCAGTATTCCGGTTGAGATGTAAATGTGAGAAAGTTGAAATTGAAAGCCTCTTTTATAGCAAAGTTGGAACAAAGGAGGTGCATTGTTTTTTCTAAGGAAAAAGACTAATACCAAATTTTTGTACATCTTTCATAACTAATATATTTTCTAAATTACTTGAATCGGAACAAAAAATTTAATAGGTTGTTTTTCAACAAAGATTATTAAAATAAAATGAAAAAAATTGTTAAGAAATGAAAAAAAAAAAACACTAATATTAGACTGTAAAATAAGATGTAAAAAAAAAACATTCTACCGTTTAGATGTACTCCTTTTTTTTACATAACGTGTCGGTAGCAGTCACAGAGACTTTAAAGGAACATGTCCCTGAATTGGAGGACAAAAGTGGGACACATTCACCTACCCTTTGGTCGGGTTGGGAGTGGGATGGACGGTTGCGATGCGTTTGAGAGGCGAATCGAAATGAGGAGCGTTGATTTGAAGGAAACGGAGCATGTGAGTGGAGGGACCCTTGTGAGGGCTGGTCATGGCGTGGTAAGACCACTCATGTTGGCTGCTAAACGTGTGCTACTTCATAAATTCATTTTAGGAAAACGACTTTTTATATTTTTAGAATTATATAAATGAGTTTTAAAAAAATATATAATTAAATAATATGAAAAATATTAAAATAATAATATTAAAAATTGTAATATAGTTGCATAAAAGTTGTGGATTGTGATTGTTCTTAATTTTATTTTAGAATTGTGCTTACAATTTTGGTTTTTTTGATTTTATAACATAATATCAAATAGTCCTAAAAATACATTTTATTTTCAATTGCTTTTTAACTATTATAATTTAATAATAAAATAGTTTTACAAAATTTAAGATAGAATGGGCTATTACAACACTTTCGCGGGTTAAAATTTGTAGCTATAAACATAAAGTTTTTATGAGATGATTTTTAATTTTTGTATATCTTAAAAAGTTCGAAATGATTATTCTTCCTCTTAATAAAATTGGGTTAATTTTTATTTTAATTTTCATAAATTAATTTTGTTTAATTTTTATTTATTAAAGTTTAAATTATTATTATCTCTAACCTTATTTAAGATATATAAATAATATTTACTATGTGTATCCTTAAAAAAACTATACATATCACATATACACTAATAGATATAATAATTACTTAACCTATTATTTAAAAATATTTAACGAATATCACATCATACTATCGTATAATATTAAAGATAAATCAATAGAATTTAAAAAAAAAACTAGTTTATCAAAATTAAAACTTGCTTGGTTTTAACCATTTTTAAAATATTAATTTCTTAATTATTTAATTTTGTATGAATGCTACCACGTCTAACAAACAATTGAAACATAATGGGACTGAGTACTTAACACTTAGAAAATTAATATTTTGATAACTAAATAACTTTTTCAATTTTATTAAAGAAAATAAATATGAAATCAGAAATTTTATGTAGAAACAAATACTAATTCTAATTAGAGGTCAGTAATTATATACTTTTATTGCGTGATGTAACTGATAATATAGCTGCACTTTATTGTAAAAGAATCTAAGTTTATTTATTAATAAAAATACATAATAAAATATGTTTTTTTTAATTTATTCTAGTCATATTCTCCGTTAAATTTAAATATTATTTAATTTAAATTTTGTATTCTTTCTTAATTTACCGATAAAGGTTTTAGTTATATAAAGGAGATCTCATAGAAGGCAAATTAAGTGCATTAATTTTAAGGAAGCATGTCATGTGAATGGAAAGTCTGGCACATAAAATACATTAATTGAATAAAACTATTTTAAAATTGAAAGTTTATTTGGATTAAATAGTATAATGATTAAATAGTATAATTAATTAGTCTACATTATGTATATATATCCTAATAATTACATTATTTTATCATGATTATATGTTTGTGAGTTTTTTAGCTTCACTATTGGGAAGAAATGTAGCATCATAGAGCATTTGCGAATCATAGTTAGCATTGATGCAAATGGGATGATGGTCGCTATCAAGATGTTGGAACCACATATGCTTATATTTCCTTATTCTATTTTCCCAAACTCAACAAACATATCTTGTTGCCATTTCATAATTTAATTATACTAAGAACAAAAAAATTAAATTACACAACTTATTAAACAAATAAAATTTAATTAATTAGAATCATTTTCTTTTTATATTTCTTTCTATTAATCACTTCTTTTATTAAGGCATAAACAAGTTTAGTAATCATAAGAAACGATTTTCACCGTAAAAGTTATAACACATGTGATAATAAATAAAATAACTTTTTAATATGTCTAACAAAATTATTATGTAATACATACCAGATAAATGTAATAAAAGATTCATATGATCTTAAGTTTATATTAGATACAAACTCAACTATTCTCAATATGAATTAAACACGTAAATTTACGGTATCAAGACACTTGTTGGAGATCTCACATCGATTAAAGATGAGAACATTTCATAATATATAAGTGGGTGCAAACCTCAACCTCACGAACCAGTTTTATGGATTACTTCGTAATAACACTTTTAATTTTGTAAGACAATACAAACACAATATTCTAATACGCATTCTACATGTAAAAAAACATTTTCATGTTTTACAAATAAGATTCCAATCCATACATATCCTAACATATACTAATTTTAGTTCTGTCAATTTAGTAGAAAGAAAAATATTTTCCTTATTTAAACAATAAAAGTTTAAATGCGAAAAGAAAAGCATAATAAATACATTCTAAAAAAAACTTTGATAAAAAATATAAATCAAAACACTCGATCAGAACAATTATTTTAGTGATACTTATAAATAAAAGTAATTAGCGTTGATAATGAAAGTTGTTCTGATCCATTTTGGTTTACTATGTATTTAACATTAAAAAAAAAAACAAGTTGGGAGAGGGTTTATTTGCACATTTCATGTAACTATCCAACAGTGACTAGATTTAGCTCAAATTTATAATATCATAAATAACATAAATCATTATTCAAAGTGAACCAAATCAATTGAATTTCAAATTATCATAATTGTGTATATATTGAACTTTACATAAACGCAATCGCAACTTACAATTCATGTAAAAATTCAAAAAAGTTGAATGAAAAAAAATGGAATCACAATTTAAAAACACTGTTCAAGTGTTATATCCAAATAATCACACTTCATAATTATGGAAAAATGGAAATTGAATCGAAAAAATAAATGAAAAGCAAATGAAGAATTTATCAAATTAAAATAACTAGAAACTCCAATTTTACCGTAATTTTTTGAATCTCAAATCGATTGTCATTTAGTTATACATCTTCATCAAAATGTTTCAGTAAACAAAATTTCAAAGAAAAAAATATGAAAGAAACGAAAGAGATATAATATAGGACAAATATGAACTTTACTCATGAAATCCTAAAAGTGTGGAAAAGATTAATATCTCACGTGTATATAAAGTGTCCAAATGTACGCCTTAAAACACCTATTAATAAGACTAAATTAGTGGATTTAATCAAAATAATTAAATTTAATTAACTTGTTCACAAATAACAATATTAATAATTTCCTAAAATAGAATGAGTGGGTTGCAAAAATGTAACACATTTTAGGCTTTTGGATGTGCAAATTGAGTTTTTTTTTTTAAAGAAAGATATGGCTTATCTATGTGAGATAAATTGTTAAAGTAAAAAATAAAATATGAAAACTAACTTGCATTAGCAATTAATACGAGTAAGTCTTACTAAAATAAATCATAATCAATTTATCAATATATAACATTATTAGTCAAATAAGCCCAAAACAATGCATCACGGGCTTGCAAACTAACTCTCTTGCAAGAAAAAAATGTTTTTTTTTTCACATTTAAGTGCCACAGTGATAATTTTGTTATAATGTTCACGTTTTGTTGCATCCATGAAGTTTACATTAAGAGTGAAATTTAAATGTGCTAAATAAACATTAACATTTATTAAATATTTCACGAATAATGAATAAACAAATATTGTCAAAGCTATTAAAAAATTATAGTAATTTGGAAAAATTATAATTTTCTAAAATGTGAATTAAACTAAACTAACTTAACTCGCGGATAAAAAAATTATAGTCAAGTTGAAAGTGAGTGGATTCATAATCCACTAACAGCAATCTTTTATCATTTTTTTTTCATTACAACTATTTACTAATTACAATTATTTACTAGTTTTGGTTGACCCTCGTGTATTTTTTAAGAATATGTTTTTTAATGGTGCTTGAATGACTTTGATAATTAATTTATGTTGACTCTTTGATTTATAAAGCTTATTGAAATAGATGAAGGACTTTATTGCACTACTTTATTTAATAAATATGTGAGGGATTGAATGAATTCACTTTGATTGTACCGTGTGTGAACAATACATAATGTGCTACTTGGATCTAAAATTGCAGCAAAAGCAAGCATAACACTATATTCATTTAAATATTTCTCAAATTTGGATAACCATTTGTTCCATATTCTTAATGTTTATACTATTGAATTTTTCAAACTTGTAAAAAATACAAGTTGGAAGTAGGACATCTTATGGTAGAAATCAAGGTAGTGATATTCTAAAAAGGTAACGGGAACTTACAAATTCTTTTAGCTCTTTCCCACTCTTCCTCCAAATGACAATATGAATAAGATTCATCAATTAAGTACAAGTTTTCAAAAATACCTTGATGTTTAAGATGATTTTTAAGTATTAAGTAAGTTGAGTTCTATCTTGTTAGGATATCAACCCACTTGATGCATTAATATCACTTAACCTTTTAAGACTTTGTTTAAATTTCACTATTGTACTCTTTGAACCCCCTCATATGTTTGATGTTATTTATAATTTGGTCTAAATCATCACCATTTAAATTTAATCTTTCATGAATAATGAAACTTAAGGTGTGTGTATAACAACAAACATTAAAGAATTTACCATCTTATATCAAATCATGTTGTAAAAGAAGTTGACTTCTTAAAGTATTTTGGATAACATCATCAATATAAGCATTGTCCAAACTGGTAGGAAAAAAAACTTTTTTCACCAATCCCCATCTTTTAAAAAATTATTAATTTTCTTAGACACTAAAAACCTAGATGAAGTGGAGGCATATGATGAAAGTTAATAAGTTTGGTATTTTTCTTCCAAACAAGGTCAATAAAATAGGTTGTCAAAGCTATGAAACCCTCACTATCAAAAGATGTCCACAAATAAAAAATTTCAAAAATTCTACTAGGGATGAAAACAAACAATTCCTTAAGGATTATCTTTTCTATCATATACATTATCTCAATATTAGCCTTAACTATATTTCTAAAAACCATAATTGAATCAAGACACAATATCCAAGTACTAAGTTATAGATACTCAACAAATTCTTTAGATAAATTATGCCTAATAATTAGATTAAACAACAATTCACAATGTGCTACTTGATCTATCTTTGTAGTATTTAACTTTCCCGATATATCCAAAATCATTTGACCCATTCATTTTGTTGTATCATTGTGAACTTAAATAAAAAAAATATCATATTTTCTCCCCCACAAGTTAATATATTTTGTTGCAAGCATTACCCATTGCTTTTTTTTTTACCCACCCTAATCTTGGTAAAACACCTCAAACAAATATGTGATAACTTTATTTTTTTTTCTTGTAAGTTTAACATTTTTAAATTATTCCCAATATCATTTTTACAAAAAGGACAAACTAATACCCTCTTTATTCATGATTACAAATTACAAATAAATTTATAAGCTATTCACGTACTAGAAAAAATTTAGAACAAAACTATATAAAAAAATATATTACAAACATGAAAAAGTCACATAAATGCTTTAACATGATATTTTAAGACGTGTTGATTTGCATTAAAAAACCGTTCAAGTCACTAAATATTGGTAAGAGAAATTAATTGTAAGATTGTTGCTCAACATGATTTTGAATAAAAATATAAACATACATTTACCTAAATTGCCATTTCAGTTCAATAACATTTTGTGTTCTTTTAATTGAGTCCTCTAAAATCATATTAAAACAAAAACAAAAACAACAATTTTATTCTCGTACCATTCATATTCATATATATGAGGTCCATTGTTTTGTAACAAATAAATAGGAATCCTAAAAATACATAATATAAGGAATGCACTTATTCTTCCCTATATTTTTATTTCTTATTATAATATGAAAATCTTAAAAATGATTAATTTTGTGTATCTTACTATAAATCAGTATTTAGATAAATGTGTGAGGGCTTTTATGTAAAAGAAAAAAGGGTGTGGAGTGGAGAGGGTTTAGGCAGGGTATAAAAGGAGAGGGTTTGTAGTTAGGGTTTAAGCCTTCGCTCCATTTCTCACATTTTCTGTAGCTTCTCATCATGTGGACACTTCGTCGAACTTCTCTTCGTCTCAGGTAACTTTCATTCAGACGCAGATTCTCAAAATTCCGATCAACACCGATTCTCTTTTCTGTTCATTGATGTTTAATCCTACTGCACAGTGCCTGATTGTATCAATCTTGTGATTAGCTTATGTTTGGTGTTTATTGTGGCAGGAGCCAAGTGCTTAATGCGGGACCTACCCGTGCTTCTTCTGTCAATTTAGTGCCAACCACTTGGGTTGAAAATGAGACTGCTATGCACCAGTCTCGTGAAATCACCTACGCTAGATTTCTGGCAGCTGATGTGCTTTGCGGCATGGACTGTGCTTCCCTGAATTTTGCTGTGGGCTGGCGCGAGCTTTCCTCACAAGCCGGCGCTAGCAGCACGAAAGAGGATGATGGTGAGGTGGAGGGTGGGAGTAATGATGAATCTGACGCTGACTTGTCTGATGCGGATGAAAATGATGAAAAACTACATGATGAGCTGGAGTTATCTGATGCTGAGACTGATCCAACCAAGAAAAAATCACCAGGTAGACAGACTCAATCGGAACTATTCAAGGCAATTGTAAATGCTCCTGGTTTGTCCATTGATTCTGCTCTCAATAAGTGGGTCGAACAAGGGAAAGAACTAAGTCGGAAGGAGATCATGTTGGCTATGCGCAATCTGCGGAAGCGTAAAATGTATGGGAGGGCTTTCCAGGTAAATTAATGAAACTTTTATCTTCTATCAATGTAGCCAGTTAAACGTTTATTTTTCTGATAAATTTAGGTTGCCTTTGATGTTTCAAGTTTATTGCTTGACAACCTTAATCACACATTATCCACCCTTGTGACAGTTTGCAGATCTTTTTCTTTACATCACTCTGCATTCTGCTACTAACCCTTTTCTGATTTTTCCATGCTGACGTTATAAATATTTTTAGTTTTAAATAGTTCTTTTAAGCACCTACTCACGTTGTGAACACAGAGTAGGCTACCAAGCTCAATGTGAAGTTTTAGTGTATTATGGTAGTGCATGCTGGAGGAAAAGTTGGTGTAGTATAAATGAGTATGTTAAGATGGTTGTGTTGTCATGCAAGAAATGATAGGATATGGACAGTTGGGTCACAAGTAGATACTGCTGTGACACTCATCAATGAAAAAATGACAGAGTTGGTAGAGGTGATTTGGATGTCTAAAGGTCAGTGAATCTCGAGGTGGAAGTATTTCCGGGAATTTAATTTCAATTGAACACAGTGCTGTCATCTGATCTTGCAGTCAATCTCATATAATGGGAGAAGGATATTGTTTTTAACACACTCATGTGCAGACCCATGTATTTATTTTAAATATTCCACGTCCTGCTAATAAGTACCCTTATGGCACTGGCCAGCATAATCTATAAATTATGGTTGTAGATCTATCATTATAGTAATCATCCGCACAATCTGACATCCTGCTACTACATTTTTTGTCAGTCGTTGTTAACTATGATTGGTATCCCCTTGCTCCCACTTACCCATATTATCTGCTGCATACAGTCTTGAAACCAGGAAAACATCATAAACGTACGCCACAAATATTTTTCTGGGTTGTGAATCTGAACAACTTCTATCTTAATCATGATGGTTACTAGGGAGGTGATATTTCTCTGAAGTATTATAAAGCTAAAACTGAGTGATAAACTCAGTGTGGAATGCAAGAATACCCTTTTAGTTTTAAAGTTCTGTACAATAATGTTTAAACTATGAGAATAGTTATTGGGAAAACAACCCTAGGATTCCTTCTAGTATTCAAAATGACTTTGAGATCTTAAGAGAAATCAAATAATCATATGGGTTATTTGCAAAAGTAATACTCAGTACTATGTGAATCATAACCAAGTTACGATTCCAAGTAGTTTCAATAATTTGAGGAAATCGTATTTAAAATTGAAAATCAGATTAAGGGCATTTTACCCTCAGCAGAAATAAATATCAGGCAAACACTAAAGCAATAAAGTCTACATTTATTCTAAAACAGATCTCATAGATACAGGCAACCAAATTCTAGACTCCTCATACAGAAAAGCCAAAGTTTCCAGCGAGTGATCCAAAACCAGAATTCAATTAATCCAAAGGTGTATACAGAATAACCAAAATGGAAGAATCAGAATTTAAAATCATCTCACAGACAGTGCTAAAAGAGGTTGCAAATAGAAAATGTGTTTACAGAGAGGTTTAGTTAAGGTTGGAAATGGGAAAAGAGTCTACTTGGCAACTGTAGGATTCAAACTTCTGAAACACATATGCAGACCTCAATAGCTACTACATATGAATTTTTAAATCTGAAACACAAATCATTTCCAGCAGAATAACCTTAGAAAAAGAATATAAGTCTATAAGACCAAATATTTCCGTATAATCAGCTGGAGGATTCTTTTTTATCAAAACTCAGATTAGTGGATAGTTTGGAAAACTCATTTCATCTTGTATAGTTTAGATATTAATGAAACTATTCAGAGAAAATTATTATTGGCATGCATTCACTGGCTACTTAGAATTGAGCAGACCTGTAACATAACATAACTTGTAGAATTTCTTGAACTTATATAGAACTTTTGAAGTTTTCTGCTCCACACTTCTTTCCAGGTTTTGATAAGTATGATTAGGATTGGGGAGTAGGGGGAATGGTTCTATTTTTGTTTTTTCCCCTGCATATTTGTAAGTTGCAAATGTTTTTAGTAGCACATTTTTTTCTTCAGTTGATAATAAAATAGACATTGTCTGACATTGAGTGTTTTGTTCCATAGATGTATTCTACGTTGTAGTAATAACTATAATATCTGTGTAATTCACTGGTTGGCATTGATAATGTATATTTACCTTTTTTCAGTTTCCAGTTTTCCAATATGATGCTTTATACTGTAATGTTTTTTTTTTTGTTGGAACTGTAGCTCTTTCAGTGGTTAGAGTCGAACAAGAAGCTTGAATTTGTGGAGAGTGATTATGCTTCTAAACTTGATTTAATTGCCAAGTTACGTGGCCACCAAAAGGCAGAGAAATACATCGAGAGTGTTCCACAATCTTTTAGAGGTGAGCTATTATACCGGACGCTACTGGCTAACTGCGCTAGTCAGAACAATTTGGTGGCAACAGAGAGAATATTCAACAAAATGAAGGACTTGGATTTACCACTTACATCATTTACTTGTAACCAGTTGCTGATGTTGTACAGGAAGTTGGACAAGAAGAGAATAGCTGATGTGTTACTAATGATGGAAAAAGAGAATGTCAAACCTTGTCTCTTTACTTACAGGATCTTAGTAGACACGAAGGGCCGCTCCAATGATATTGCTGGAATGGAGCAAGTATTGGAGACAATGAAGGCAGAAGGGTTTGAACCAGATCTCCAACTTCAGGCAATCTTGGCTAGGCATTACACCTCAGCTGGGCTTAATGAAAAAGCTGAAGCTATTCTGAAGGAGATTGAAGGTGAAAACTTGAAACAAAATCAGTGGGCATGTGCAACATTAATTCGTCTGTATGCAGACCTGGGAAAGGCCGACGAAGTGGAGAGAATTTGGAAGGTCTGTGAATCAAAGCCTCGGGTTGATGACTGCTTAGCTGCAGTTGAAGCTTTGGGAAAGTTAAAGAAAATTGAAGAAGCTGAAGCAATTTTTGAGATGGCGTCAAAGAAATGGAAACTTAATGCCAAGAACTGCTCAGTTCTTCTGACAATTTACGCAAATAATAAGATGCTAGAGAAGGGTAAGGATCTTATTAAGCGAATGTCAGATAAGGGATTGGAAATAGGCCCATTGACCTGGAATGCACTAGTGAAACTGTATATCCAAGCAGGTGAAGTCGAAAAGGCAGACTCTATTTTGCAGAAGGCAATCCAACGGTATGGGTTGCAACCAATGTTTAGCACCTATATGGCTATTTTAGAGCAGTATGCAAAGAGGGGTGACGTCCATAACTCGGAGAAGATTTTCCAGGGAATGAGAAAGTCTGGTTATACGTCTCGATTAAGTCAGTTCCAAACTCTGATACAAGCATATATAAACGCCAAGGTTCCAGCCTATGGCATTAGAGAGAGGATGAAAGCTGATAACATATTTCCCAACAAATCAGTGGCTAGCCAGTTGCTTCTAGTTGAAGCATTTAAGAAAAATGCAATTTCCGATTTACTTGATTGAGAAAATTGTTATGACAGTTGTTTCTAGTCTTTCCATGCAACTACTATTAGATAGTTGAATTGCAGATTGCACAATCCAAGTTTGAACGTTTTGTCTTGTACTGCCATTTACAAGTTAGATGGACTTTGCTTATAAGCATGTATTAATACTTAGGTCCTGGTTTTATGATTTTATAACGTCCATTTATTGTGTACCTTTCCTTTTAATTAGAGGCTACAATGTTTTTCCCCATAGGATAACAAGATAGTAGATCAATGCTGTTACCCCCCATCCCTCTTCAGTGAAATAACATTAACGCTTTTCGTAGTAGTATTTTAGTATCTAATGCTGAATATTAGCATGTTCAAACTCAATTATCAAGTTTTCAATGGCGCATGGTTATAAGCTTTCTGATATCAAATACTTTCCCCAGTTGAAGAAGAAAACAGAGACTTGTTAGTTCCAGGGGTGTTTAGGCAAGGATTCTTTCTTCCTGTGCCACCCCCATACTAAATTTGAAAATACCATTTTATCCTTTTTTTTTCACCCCCTTAGATTTGAAATAATAAGCCTATGGATTATGTAATCCGGATAAATTCCGGATTACATAATTTGGAAGTCAATTTCATATTTAGAAAAGACTTCCAGATTATGTAATCCGAAAGCTAATAACACATCGGAAAAAAAGACTTCCGGATTACATAATCCAGAAGCTAATCTTATGTATAGAAAAAACTTCCGGATTATGTAATCCGGAAGCTAATCACAAAAGACTTCCGGATTACATAATCCGGAAGCTAATTTTGAATTTAAAAAATGACTTTCTGATTATATAATCTGGAATATTGAAAAGGGTATTTTTGGAATAAGAAAAATTTATGGGGATGGCACAAGAAGGTATGGAGGTGCAGGAAGAAGCAGCCTTAGGCAAGCGTTGGCATATGTTGTGGGCTTGGATCCTAAATTATTTCAATCCAATATTTGAATTGTATGAGTTGTGTTTGAAATGGATTTAGTTTATTGCCTTGACTTTTATTTATTCTTTTGAATACGTGTTCATCTGAACAAAGTTTATTGTTAGGTTAAATCCTTATCATAAAAACAGTAAACAAATACAACTGAGATTCTGCTGAATTTCATTAGTTTATAAATATATCAATTCATGTAATGTTAATATAGATAAACATATTATTACTATCAGATATGTTAATGCATTAAATATATTTTGAATTTGGTAATTTTGATTTAGTTTTTTATATTAATTTGGTTATTCGTTAAAAAATTACCAAAACCATATCTTTTGAATCCTTATTAAAGGACTATTCAGAGCTTAAAAAAAATTAAATAGGTGCTGAAATAAAAAATAATATACTTTTGGGGATTTAAAACATTTAAACCTAGATAAAATCTCATTTCAAAATAATCAAATAATTACTAGCCATCAATCACCTTATATTTAACATCTGTTATACTTAATTTTGTTAGGTTGTGACAAACGTATAAATAAAATTGCCGCCCACAACAATTTTACATTTAAATTCAAGTTGCCGATAAAAAAAAACATTTAAATTCAAGTTAATATATGTCTAATGTAATTTCTAACTATCCACAAATATAAGTACATTATCAACTGTTAAAAAAGTACACTATTAAAACAATTTTTTTTCTTCATTAAAGTAACATTTTTTTTTTTATTGAAAACAAAGTAAAAAAAGAAAGAAACTTAAAGTAAATACTTTTATAATTTTATTCTTTGTACTTTTTCTTTTAAATTTAAAATCCAAACATTTTCTCACGTTTTATATTTTGTAACCAGTCAAAGGGAGTAAATGGCTAAGAACAAAATATAGGAAAATCAAAGTAGCTTTTGGTCGGTAGGTACTCGACAAATATTCATATCATATGACCTGCAAAACATAAATGAAGTACCATATTTCCCAAGACATTCACAAAATATATGTTATTAGGATTTAAAATTTCCATAATAAAGGGATTTAGATCTTAATTACTTTCTATTTACACGACAATCATGCTCTGTAAAGTTCTTTATGTTCTTCATTTTGACGTGTTTTCATCTGCTTTTTCTTCAATAACAAAATGAGGTTTAGACTTCACATTATGGAGTAATCATGGAATGTTATAATTATTTACTGTTATATTTCTCAATGCTCCCAAAAATATATTGAATCCATCTTCAACAAGTTAATCAGCTGAAAAAGAGGCACTCAGAATATTGAATCAAATCTTGGATGTTGGAAGCTTAGTTGTGAACTGCAAAATAACCTATAAACACTATCATTAAATAAAGATATTTTTTATGCATAATAATAAGTAAGAAATACATTAAAGATGTCAAAAATTAAATAATAACCTTATACTATCACGGGGCTTTTAAAAATATTGTATACTATTATAATATTATTTTATGAAACATATTTTAATTACTTTCTTATTATATCCACACATTGTGCATATCATTTATTCTGCATAGTTTTAAACACTAAAAAAAATTGATTTTAAGGGAGATTTATTTTTACATTACTCGTAATTAAAAGTGTCGTTAGATAATTTTAACAAGTTATTTATCATTTCTAAACATTATTTAATGAGTTATATATATTGTTAATGGGAACTTCTCACAATTTTAACAGAATTTACATAAATCAATTCACTTAAAAAAATTCTACATGAAAAGAAAATAATTTTAATCTAAATGTAATATAGATTAAGCTGCTAGGTAAACACACATAATTTATTTTCTTTGGACTTAAAACGTGATATGCAGGAACTACAAAATCACTGATATATATTTTCTTGAGTTCATTTGAATAAATTTATAGAAAAATATTTATAAATAGAAAATTAAATAATTTTTTTTAAAAAAATTAGTAGAAATATTTTTTCTCCTTTATTTTTTAAAAGGATTTAACTCGTACATAAACTACTTTATCTTAGCAAAATTACCTTCGTACATCAATAAATAAATATGTTGCAAAATTTAATTATTGATTCTGACTACATTTTCAACTAATAGTTGATGAAAATAATATTTCCAATCATAGTTTGAATATAATAATGGCATTGCCAATACAATCGAACATTACAAATCACTGACAAATAAAGTTAATAATCGATTATCTTAATATTATCAATTATTTTTTAAAGAATACTAATTGAAGAACATATTTTATGTTTTTCTTTTTTAAAACCAAATCCAATTATTAAATTTTGCTAACTTAGGAACTTATTTGTGTGTGATGAGGATCCCACTTGAATTGGGAAAGGTTTAACGTGAAACATCATAAGTTTGAGTTTCGTGAAAGTTATGAAAGCAAACGATAAAAGGAAACAAAAGTTCAAAAGATGGAGAAGGAAACAAATAAACAAAACAACACTTTTTTTTCAACAGAAGAATAACTGCTACATTGACTGTTAATTCAATCAAGAAATTCAAAAATTTATCAAAATATATTAGTTTGTTTATCAAAATAATATTAATATATTTAGTGAACACAGTAAATATATTTTTGGACGAAAAATAAATGCTACAACAACCTTTCTTTTATAAATATGCGTATTATAGGGTGAAATTTGTATAATTCAAAAAATTATTCATTAAAATTTAAAATTAATATTTCACATGTATTGTGTAATTAATATTTCACTGTAATTTTTGTCCAAGTATATTAATTTATTCTTCAAAATAATATTATTATGTTTTTAAAACAATAATTGTATTGAAACACTATTTATATACTACTTTATACCCCTCTTTATTAAAAAAACGAGGTTGGGTTTGATTCTAATATCTTAAATACAGTCTTGAATTTATAAAAATAGGATTAAAATATGAGACTTCATAAAGAATATTACCTAGATTGTGAATGAATTAGTCATCTATATATTTTAGATCTAGACCAATCTATTAAAAAAAAATTAAGATTTTACAAGGTCACTACAAAGATTTGATAAACTGTTTATATTTGGGTCTTTATTGATAAACTGTTCTCATACTTAATTTATCATAATTGGCAAACATTGTGTTTTCTTCAATATGTATTTTTCTTGCTTTTTAGTACAATTTTAAAAATTATATATTATTCATGACTATTCAATAAACTGTAATTTCTCTCTTACTTTAAATCACAAAAAAGTTTACATACATATATATATATATATATATATATATGCTTAAATGTTATGATTTTCAATGATTACATTACAAAACAAGAAAAAAAAAATGGGTACAAAACTGCATTCAAAGACAAGAATAAAGTAAGATTTGGAATGCTTTTTCGCTTTTGGTAATAATAAGTAAATTATAAGATTTAAATTAAGCACCTAAAATGGCAAAAATCCAATAGCGTATATTCTTGTTAAGCATTTAAATATATATAACTTTGAGAATCTCTTCAAATTTTTCCTCCTCAGATGCACATAGTTTAACGAGCAATGATAATTTTGATAGGATTGATTTAGATACAAATATATATAAATAATAAAAGATAAATTTATAATTAAATAATATAAAATATATTAAAATAATAATATTAAAGTTGTAATATAATTGTAAAAAAAAAAATATTATTAATCTAGTTTAACATTTGTATAAAACAGTATACTTTTAATATAAGTGACCTTTAAACAGTAGATAGTTATCTAATTCTAAGTTATCATCAGATCACATCACATCATATGGACATTCATTAATATTATCGAAGTGATGTGATCCTGTGCATGCAGTTACGTCATTACTAAGCCCAGGGAGACAAAAGAGCATGGTATCCCTTGCTAATTGTCTCACTCTTCCATTGAACATTCCCTTCCTTTAACCTTTAGTAATATACAATTATTCCTTCCTTCAACATTTGAGAACAAATATACCCTCATCTTTTTCTAAAGCAAAAGCTGCACCAAACCATCACCAAAATCTCCATACCAAACAAGGCTAAACGGTAAAATCCATCATCGATGTCACCAAAAGAGCTGCCTCTTAGATTCTCTCTGCTAAACCACTTGCTGCAACTCTATACTCTTACTTACTCTTAAGTCTTATAAATAGCCCAAGCTGCGAGAGCAGAAGACACAACTTGCATCAAAACCTGAGAGAGAGAGAGATACAAAGAGATCATCTACAATGGCATTGGCAGCTTCACTTTCCCCAGCCAACCCTTTGCTTCAAACCAACACGAACCCTTTGGGTTGGACTGATGATCAGATCCTTGAGAAAGTCTACATTACTCACGTCCACACCGCTGAAAGGCACGACCTGGAATCGCTTTTCAACGTTACTTCCAACATCATCAAGCGTGCCACTGCAGTTGCTGACAGTGTTGCTGTTAAGGTAATTAACCTTCGGTTATTGAATCCATGCATTGATCGCTTCCACAAATATGTGTGTTTAATCATTTTGCATTTGTTTTTGCAGACTGGCACACCCGTTGGTCTTATCGAAGACAAGGTTGCTTTGTCCACTTTTGATCCACCGTTCCTTAAACTCAAGCATATTGCTTCTCAGGTCAGTAATTCTGAAGCTAGTATTCATTTTGGATTACTATTTATTTGACACTTCCACTTTTATTATCAGCAATAGTAATTCTGAACCTTATTTTTTTATCAACAATAATAAATAAATAAATATGGATTAGAGAAGAAATCATTATACAACTAAAGTAAGAATGCAAATTTATATGAATTTGAGATGAGAAACTTGGGTTTGATTGTTGAGGTTACCAAACTTTTGTATGAATGAATATGCATGCATGTATAGTTAGTAACTGATTTTGCGAGTGTAGATGATGAACACGCCTCATGGTGAGGATAAGGCGCACGATACAGCAATGTTGATACTTAACCAGCTGAGGAGCTACTCGTGGGATGGAAAAGCAATACTAGTTCTGGCTGCTTTGGCTTTGGAATATGGAACTTTTTGGCATCTTGTTCAGGTTCTAACAGGAGACAATCTGGGAAGATCATTGGCACAGATGCATCGAGTTCACATCGTGGAGAGGAATAGGCAAGCCGTTGCAGACTACAACAGTTTGGTGAAGAACTTGCTGATGGCGGTTGAGTGCATCTCTGAGTTGGAGAGGCTCTCCACCAAAGGTTATGACAAGAAGGATGTCCCAGCTTTGGATGAAGCCATGCAAGAGATCCCTGTTGCTGTCTACTGGGCAATCGTCACCACTGTTGTTTGTGCTAATCATTTTGATTTCTTCCTTGGTGAATCGTAAGTTCATTCTCCAACTTCTCTAAATTACAATATATATTGATTATATAAATAACATTACTCATATATATATTGCAATCACTTCTCTGCAGGGATGACAGATATGAAATAGCGAATTTTGACGACAAGCTTTCTGCCGTTATCAGCAAATTGAAGGCGAATCTGACCAGAAGCAGAAAGAGAATAGGTTAGGGAAAAAACTATATATGATCAACCCCATTTTAGGGAGCATTAGGGTGGTGTGGTGAAAGAGATAAGAAAGAAAAAAAAACATTAAAATGAGGAAGTAATAGATACGATAAATGTTAAGGAATGTTTCCAACAGTTATGTACTCGATCCACTGTTATAAAGTGTGAAAGTATATATTATAAATTAAGATGCAGTAACACTTTTTAATTATTTTTTTTGAAATTAATAATTGAAAATAACTTAAAAATCGATTTCATGTATAACCACTTTTGAGATGAATTAACTGTCATCTGAAATTTGAGCTTTTAGTCATTCACTGTAACAATGACATGAAAGAATATATATAGAAATATAAATTGAAAGCTGATGAGGATGATCTGTGTAATAATTTCAGGTGACCTAGAAGACTACTGGAGGCGTAAGAAGTTGCTCCAAACCCCGACAGAAATTGTTGAGGTTATCAAGGTTCTTATCTACCACAACGAAGTTCACGAGCCACATGTGTACGATGGCCTCACTAGACAAATGGTAACCAACTATTTCTAAGATATATATTTTTTACAAGAACATGAACATGAACATGAGCTGATTATTTTATTTTTGAAAAAAAAACAGGTGAGCATTGAAGCTTTTAGGAAGAAACATGTGTTGCTGTTTATTTCTGGGTTGGACAGCATCAGAGATGAGATTCGGCTGCTGCAATCAATCTACGAGGGATTGCAAGAAGATCCTAAGGAAGTGAAAGGATACAGGAAAGAGGACTTCAGGATCTTGTGGGTGCCCGTGGTGGAAGACTGGAATCTTCTGCACAAGGCAGAGTACGATAATCTGAAGCTAGAAATGCCATGGTACGTGGTGGAATACTTCTACCCCTTAGCAGGAATCAGACTCATAAGAGAGGACTTGAACTACAAGAACAAACCCATCATCCCTGTGCTGAACCCTCAAGGAAGAGTGGTGAACTACAATGCCATGCACATGATTTTCGTGTGGGGCATCGATGCCTTCCCCTTCAGACCTTCTGATGATGACGTCCTTACGCAGAAATGGAACTGGTTCTGGGCCGAAATGAAGAAAGTCAATCCCAAACTTCGAGACCTTGTAAGTGCTTCCAAAACTATACAAAACTTGAGCCTTAAAATTGTTAGCATTGTTGCTGTTGTTTGACTGTTGAGAACTTGTGAATCAGATCAAAGCAGACAGTTTCATCTTCATCTACGGAGGCAGTGACAGGAAGTGGATGCAAGAGTTCACTCAGGCAGTGGAAAAAATCAAAAGGCATGAGATCATCAAGAGGGCAGACGCAGTGATAGAGCACTACGCATTTGGAAGGGAAGATCTGGGGATCGTTCCTCGCTTCTGGATTGGCATAGAGAGTTTGTTTGCGAACATGATTCAGAAGACGCACAAGGACCCCACCATTGACGAGATAAAGAGCTTGCTGTGCCTGAAACAGCAGCAACCGGGGTGGGTTCTGCTGAGCAAAGGGTCGAACGTGAAGCTTCTGGGGAGTGGGGAACCGATGCTGTCCACTGCGGGAGATTTTGAAATATGGAAAGAGAAGGTGCTTGAGAAAGCAGGATTTGACGTGGCTTTCAAGGAATTCTATGATCAGAAGCGGCGCAGTTACCCTCAGGAATGTTCCCACATGCAGTTGGCTAACTACCCTGCTGACATTCTCCACCCCATTAACTGCCCTGATGCTGGTTGTGGCAGATCCATGGAGATTGCTTCTGTCAGTTACAAGTGCTGCCACGGTCATACTCATAACCAGGCTGAAGTTCCAGAGAGTGGCAATGTCATGATTGAGAAGAAGTACGCTTCTTAGTTGATTCATCATCATCATCATCATGAGTTTTGTGGAGGACTTTGTTCCGAGTTTCCAATTTATCTTTGCTGCTGCTTTATTGTCATATTATCATTTTTATACGTGTCAGCTGTTGCCATGAAGCCTATTCTGTGCCCTTCTGTGGGTTGAAAATAATGGCTTCAAACAGCGTCTGTTTGTTTATCTGAATTGGTTTTGATTCAATCCAAGAGATACTTCTCAAACTACTCTGCATTCTCCTCCAATCTTTTTATTTTTTTTCCTCTTTCATACTCAGAAACCAATAAAATATGGGAATTAATTTCGCGACACTTCTCAGGAGAGGAGTTACCGTAGCTTCTGCGTCTTATGATAAACTCAACAAATAACCTGACTGATATTATATTTCAAAAATCTAACTCAATCTCATAGAAATTGAGATTTATATCCAGTTATATATAATATTATAATGAAAGTGTCATAATATTATAATGAAAGTGTCCCCGTTCCCTCTTTTCTATTATATCACCTCATAGACTTAATAGGCAATAATGGATGTAGGCACAAGTAGGATTCTTAAGTCCATGCAGTTATTTGGGCGTTGTATATAATTTCTAAATATTATATTATTTTTCGGCACCTATAAGAATATGGTTTTAAACGAAAATGGTGTCTCTAGGAGGATTTTAAACAAAGAAGAAGTCGTGGTATTACCATAGGATTTGCGTGTTCAAGGGCACTCAAAGATGAAAGATGAAGTTGTGCTCATGGTTCACAAATTTTTGTTCATGTTCATAGCTTGTCTACCATGTGTCACTTGCACGAGGTTGATTAATCTTTATATCATATTAATTAAAATCGTCTCAATGTGAATGTAAAATAATATAATTGAAATGGTATCAACTATTAGGTTGAGCTTTTAAAAAAATAATAAAGGTAAAATCCCTTGCATGATACTATCCCATATACATGTAATGGTATATCAACTATTCTGTATATTTCTTCGTCAGAGAAAGAATATGCCGATAATGTAAATTTTTTTACAAACTAATATATTATTATTTTTTTTTTTCAAACAAAAATTAACACATTTTTTTCATCATTACGACACATCACTCCACTTTGACTTGTAAGGGGTTTTTCATACATGTAAGTAAGCTTAGAGGCTGGTAAACATTTGCTCCTCTTAATTTTTTTATTTTTTATTTTTATAAAAAAACTCCAAACAAAATCTATTTATTTATAACTCTACACTTTTCAATTGTGAATTATTTAAACTTCACACTTTTCAATTATGAAAAGAAAAAGCATAAAAGCATAGCTTCTCACTAAATGGTGTTATTATAAAAATAATAATTTTACCATGCATTTCAGGATTTGCTTCTTTGTCACACCACATTCATCGAATAACTTTGCCCAATATAATATTCTTGCCTTAACCTTTGGTCGGTCCTTCTCAAGGAAAGTGTTTGCCCAGTAAATCACTTTAAAAGTGTGAAACCCCATAAAACTAACAAACTATAAAATCACCAAATTTTAGGGACCACCAGATTTTAACTGTATTTTTTATGAATTAACACAAAACTTTTAAAGATCACAAAAAATAAGTATGCCTAATTTCACCACATTTTTAGTTGTTTAATGCTTCAAGATCAAGCAATTTAACTTGTTCCTGAGGGATCCTTTAATAATATTTTAGGTAGGTTGGTCTTAGCTACTTTTTATATAAAAAATAAAATAAAATATTTGTATAAAGATTAAAACATTTCTGAAATATTTTATTTTATTTATTTTTTAGTGATATAAAAAAAATCTAGCTGTTAAACTTAAGCAAAGATTATATTTGAGAGGATATATACCGGTAATGAATACATATGTATTAAAGAATATTTGAGAGGATAGCTTAAAATGTTTCAATGACTACTAATATTTTTATTAAACTATTTTATCTAATATTTAGTTGTTTTCCAAAAATATTAGTCAAAATGCACAAAAAGTCAAATTCATAATAACATTAGTTTATTCAATGAATAAATTGACTCTAGTATATAGGAGCTCTTGTAAATGCAATTAGAGATACAACATTAGATAACTGCTAATCTAATAATTATAATAATATTTTATTTTTAAATTGTGTTAATTCATATGCATGTTATAATATGATTAAAATTAAGTTCTTAAAAATTATTTAAGTATATAATTTAAATTAGACAGTATAAATATACACATTTTGATTGAAGTAACGTAATGATGAAGACAAAATTCACCGTGAATAGCTATGAAATCTTCTTGCCTTGAACCTAGGGACAAGTGACCTTCAACCGTACGTCCTTCAAGAAAACAAAAGTTGAAGGAATTCCATTCCAACAAAGGAAACAAATCATTGTCGTATAAGGTTTGTATGGTCTTGTTTTTTTTATTGTCCACCGTAATCTTCTTGCCTTGAACCTTTAGACAAGTGTTTGAGAAAGCTAAAGTTTGATCAAATCTCAATAGCAGAAAAAAACATGGCAATTATATCCTTTATCATATGGCTACTGACCAAAGAATCCATTAGGGTAAACCTGAACTTTGCATGAGAGGGTACATTTCACGTTTTCTATACAGGAATAAAGAAGCTGTGTATTCATATGCTTTTTTAAAATTTTGCTCTAAAGAGCCTAAAGTTAATAATTATTCCAAATGTAAAGCCTCCAAGAATTTGAACTTATAAATAGGTGTAGCAACTTAATGATAGCACAAGACATCATTTCCAACCAAACTAATTAACGTACGAAGTAGCAACATGTCGATCGCAAAACCTGAACAAAAGCCTCAGCTGCCAAACCCATTTCATTTGAGTGACAGTGAGATCATTGACAAAGTGTACGCATCACACACTTACGATGACGAAGTGTTTGATAGTGAGCCACTTTTCAACGTGGTCTCCAGCGTTATCAAGCTATCAACTAGAGTTGTTGGGGCTATTCTTAAGGTAAATTAACAAAAATCATATTCATATAACTTGCCAAATCTTTTTTTATGTTTTATAGATTCCCTTTTTCTAGTCATTGGTAATTATATCTTCAATTCCTCACTGTAATTTTGGGTGTCATGCAGATCGATGAGCAAAATGGTTTTGCTGGAAATGCTATTTCCATAAGCACTTTCAAACCAGAATTCGCCAAACTCAAGCTCATGTCCTCCCAGGTATTCTGTCTCGAGTTTTAATGTGGATTTTGTTGCAAAAGAAATCACACTATTTTTTAACCTATTATGAGATTCCTACGTATCTCTTAAAAAGTATGTTCGGATTGGATACATGTGTCAGACTTGTACGATATTCAAATAATTTAATTTTAATTTAAAAAATATTTAATTTAAAAAGTATTTATTAGATTTCTAATAATTTTAATATAATTTTAACACAATTTTTAGAAGAAAAAATATATTAATTTTTTAAAAATTTAAATTTATTATGTAGAAAGATAAATTCTTTAGAATCATTAGAAATATCTCTATGTAAGAAAAAAAACTGAAACATGCATTTATAATATATAGATTTGTCAGTTTCTCTTATATTATACATATATAATATTTTATGTGTTTGGTTTAGTGTTTGTGCAAGCATAATTTTTATCAACTTTAGTTGATAAAAGAAAATGAATTAGAAAATGTTTTTAGTAATTGATTTGATTGATGTGACGGACAGATGATAACAACCCCTTCGGGGCTGGAGAACGCACACCAAACAACCCTAAGGATTCTTCAACAACTGAGAAACTTCTCGTGGGATGCAAAAGTGCTGACAGCTCTAGCCGGTTTTGCTTTGGAGTATGGAAACTTCTGGAACATTTATCAAGCATCAGACCCTCTAGGGAACTCGTTGAAAGTGCTGAATCAGGTTCAGCATAGACAGCTTCCATTAGTTGATCTGAACTCAACAGTGAAGCTGGTGCTGGAGGCTGTTGAGAAGATCAATCGTTGGGGAACCTTGTCTGCTGATGAAAGCTATGACACCGAGGATGTGCCTGCTTTGTCGGATGCATTGGAGCTGATCCCACTTGTCGTTTACTGGGTTGTCGCTTCCCTTGTCGCTTGCAATAGCAACATCCAGGGTGTATCGTAAGTCTTACATGCTCTTCATGTCAAATGTTGTCGAGTAAGTAATTCATAAACTTTTTATGTTTCAGGAACTACCAGTTACTGGATTTTCGTGCCAAACTTTCCCCCGCTCTGGATGAGTTCACCAGGCAACTAGTGATATGCGAGTGGCAAAAAGGTTCATGCTTCCTTCAATATCATCCTTTTCATCTAGTTTTTACTTAAGATCGAGATCAAAAGAAATTTACTCGCTAACATTTTTTACTGTTGCAGATCGTGTAGAAGAATACCGGAGGCGTAAGAGGAACTTTAACAAGCCTAAAGACATCGTAGACTTTTTGAAGCTTTTGATCACTCAAAATGGCTCCCAGAACGCTCAAATATACGATGGCAACGCCAGAAGGATAGTGGTTCGTATCGTATTAGTTTAATTCTGTGTTGAATTATTATAAGCTCTAAATCGTCTTATTATAAATAACAATTAATCTATTAAACAGAGTGTGATAGGGATAAAGGAATAGAGATATCATGAACATGAGCTAATGAATGATTATTATAGCTGTGTTTTTGTTGGTGAATAGAATGTCGAGGTTTTCAAGGAGAAGCACGTGCTGCTATTCATTTCGGGGTTGGACAGAATAGAAGACGAGATTCGGCTTCTGAATTCAATTTACGAGGGACTGGTGGAGGATCCGAATGAGAGGAGCGGATTCAAGAAAGAGGAGTTCAAGATTTTGTGGATTCCGATGGAGAGTGGATGGGGTGATGAGCGGAGGGAGGTGTTCAACACTCTGAAGAGCAACATAAAATGGTACGTGGTGGAGTACGTTGAAGCCTTGCCAGGGAAAAGGCTGATTGAAGAGGATCTAAAGTTCCAGGGTAAACCAATACTTCCCGTGGTGAAACCACAGGGTGTGCTGCTCAATGATGATGCCTTGGACATCATCTTCGAATGGGGGATCGACGCATTCCCTTTCAGAAAAACGGATGCTTACCTACTTGCGCAGAAATGGAAATGGTTCTGGGATGAAGTGAAGAAAACAAATCTTCACGGCATACAGGTGAAAGGTGATAGGTATGTGTTCATATATGGAGGCAGCGACAAGTGGAGCAGAGAATTCAGTGTGGCAGTGGATAAGATAAAGAGGCACGAAACAATAAAGAGGGCAGATGCAATAATAGAGCATTACCATTTGGGGAAGGATGATCCGAAGATAGTTCCACGGTTCTGGATGGGAGTGGAAGGGAAGAGGCAGAAGAAGCACTCGGAGAAGTTGGACTGTCAGATCCAAGAGATAGTGAAGTCTCTGCTTTGCCTGAAGCAGGACACGCAGGGATGGGCCATTCTCAGCAAAGGCTCCAACGTCAAGATTTTGGGGCATGCTCAACCCATGTATCAGACTGTGGCTGACTTCGAAAAGTGGAAAGACAGAGTTCTGGTCAAAGAAGGCTTCGACATTGCCTTCCAAGAGTACTATGAGACCAAGCGTCATCTTCCTGCTCCTCAACCATGCGAATTCAACACTCTTGATGTTCTCGCAACCATAACATGCCCCAATGCCTCTTGTGGACGCGTCATGGAGGTCACCTCCGTTAATTACAAGTGCTGCCATGGTGGTAATGTTGCTGACCACGCCTTCAACTCCCCGACAACCCAAGCCTAAACCTCATCAATTACAACCTCAGTTTGTTTTCGACAAACTACACCAACCTCAATTCCTAAGTGTGTTTTTTTTTTTTTCTATATATCTATGTTTGCATGTTTGTGATTCTGCACAACTGGGTCCCCTGCGACCACTTCATAAATAATGCCATATTTTGTATCTACTGAGTTAGATAATTCAATAAATAATTCCTTCTGCAACCCCATTCCAACCCTTTCAATCTTCTCTTTCTTCTCCCATCTTTTAGTACTTTCACTGCTCCATATTCAGGTTTTTTAGTTAAAGAAAAAAAATAGTCAATGTATAATCGAGTTAATGTGTATAAGGGTGCCGTTGAATACCAACTAAGCTTACACAAATATGATCCTTTTTTTTTTATTTATAAACGATCTTATTGAAAGTAACCTACACTACAACTTAATTAGCTGCATAAAAAAGGTTTTCCGTAAGCTAAGTTTTTAAACTTTTCTTCTTTGTCTTTATTATAAATTCCAAGATCCAAGACTACACTATACGTGATCATTTTTAACTTCAAAAAATTACATTAAATAACTTTAACTTGGACGCTTTTACTTTTACCTCTTAACTTGAACTAAATTAATGCCAAGTGTTGACATCATTCATTTGGGTCGTTAGTTTATGTTTTTTTTTCTTGCTTATACCATACCCAATCCAATGGAAACAAAGTTGACTATAGTTTCACGAAAGGTGGGTGATGAAGTGGGTCCATCATTTGGTGGGTTCTTGATCGGGGGCTACCCTCCAAAATAGTCATTGGTTGGAGCTTGATTATGTGTATAAACTTTGACCTACCAACGGTCAAACACAGTTTAATAGACCATGTTTTCAATGGGCTATCTAGTCGCACCCCATTTCCTCTGCTGCACATAAGGCATAAATACCCTTTTTCTCTTATATGCTCTTAACTAAATTCACTAAGCACAGTAGTACTACATGGATTCATTTTTTCCTGAGAAACTTCTGGGTGAGATTTTCTGGGATCAACCCCTTTTGCGCACTGATCAAAGTGATGTAGTTCAATATTCCCATATCATCAAGGCTGAAGCTTTCCCTCCAGCAACTCAAAGTGCTTTTGTTCCATATACAGATCTACCCAGAAGAAATAACCCTTTAAATGGGTCAAATTCAGAGAGCACGAGTAAGAGAATGCTTGCGTTCTTGAGGAAAAGTTTCCCTCTGGAGAGAAAGAATGTAGAAGAGAATGAAAGAGATCGCAGTTTCAGGCACATGATCAGCGAGAGAATGAGAAGACAGAGACAGAGACAGTGTTGCTTGGCCCTGCATTCAATTTTACCACATGGAACTAAAGTATAGAGACATTGTTTTATATATACTATTACGAATATCTTTTGTTTATTTATGTATATATTCCCATAAACACTTTTGAAGATAAAAGTATAAAATTAATTGAACTTATACGTAAATTAATTTTAAGAAAAGCCCAACTTTCTTTTCTTTACGTAAAAGTGATGGAAAGTGGTCGAAACAGAATGCATGTATATTTTGAAATTTGAATCTCCCCAACACTTTCTATTTCATGTTTTGTGGCAGACAGATAATAACTCTGTAATTCAAGCAGCAGCAAAGGGGATTGTAAGGCTACAAGGATGCAGAGAAGAGCTGCAGAGGAAAAATTGTGAGGCTGAAGCAAATGTTGAAGGTGTTTTTGTGAGGAAGCATGATAGAGGAAGTAAGATTGCACATTTGAGAATTGCACATCCCAAGTGTGGAATTGATTCAATGGTTGAGAGGCTGAAGTGGTTGAAAGAGGAAGGAGTGGACAGCAGGAGCATCAAATCAAGTTTCTCCCCAAAGGAGTTGTTTGCAGTGTTAGAGATAGAGAGTGGTGAGGAGGTATAAGTTTGGTGATGAGAACTTGTGTGATTTTTTTGATAATGTTGTTGGAAAAGAAGGGATGAAGTTGATGGGAAGGTTCATTGGAAAGTTGGAAGAAAAAACAAAAGACCATAGATTTAGAATTTTATTAATAGTGAAGCTTGTATTTGTAAATAGAGTAGATGATAGACAGACACACGGGTGGTTGGGTCAATTCACTTTCTTTTTTTTATTAGTGGTCAAGCTTGTGCACGTGTAACACTATTTCAATTTTAACTTAAATTCAGTTATTAAATAAAGATTGCGTAGAATTACTATGCTCTTTTCTTAAATGAAGATTTCCAGAATGTAACAAATTATTAATACAATCATGAGTCAAACTGAGACCTAAGGAGCACTGGCGTGGTGTGGAAAACAGCTATGTTTAGTAGAATGGTCTTGTAGTTTTTATTTATTATGATTTTAGAGGAATTGATAATTTTCCTAGAGTGGAAAAGTTGTGTGGATTCAATTTTGCTGGTAACTACAGGACATAGTAAAGTTTTCTTTAATCTCTTTAACTTCCTCCCAAGTAGCAGATGAATAATCTAAGGAATTTCATTGAATTAAAACTTGAGAAATTAACTGTGATTGCCTTATGATGGTATGGGATTTCAAAAACTTGCAATGGTTCAACTAAAGGACCGAATCCTGTAGTGGTTAGAGGCAATGGTATGTATTGTTGTGAAGGGCTCCCTATGAATTTCTTGAGCAAGTTAATGTGAAAAATAGGGTGAATTCGGGAAGTATCAGGGTGAATTTCTTCTAGACCCTCAAAAGGTCCAAAATAGCAAATATTCAACTTCTGAGTCTTTCTCAAAGCCAGAGTGTTGCCTATATGGCTAGTTTTCCTGAACTGACACAGAATCAGTAGCATTGAATACCAACTTTTTGGATTATCAAACACAAAACATCTGAGAAACATTTCCAATGTTTTGATTAACACCTCTATCTTCCCATCTGATTGTAGATGATAGGAAGAACTCATGACCAACGTTGTTCCTTGAACTTTGAATAGATGTTGTAAAAAAGAATTGATAAAAACCTTGTCCCTGTCGGAAACAATTGATCTCGGTATTCCATATAATCAAGCATATAATTGTTGTTGTTGATGGATTTAGAGAACCACTTATAAATGATGTATATGCTCATTCAATGAAGAACTATATATTAAATGTCATGGGGAAAAAAGAGAACAAGATTCCTCAAGACATTTAAAAATATCATTCACTAAGCTTTGAAACATGTTCAGTTCGTGAGGCCAAAAGGCATGACAAGCCATTCAAAGAATTATCAGAGCTATCTCCATCTATTAACACTATCTCACACCATTACCACCCTTCAACGCATTGAGAGATAAATGATGATCATCCAAAACAAGTTCCTCTAATATTACCAACTGAGGAATCTCATTTAATGCATCCTTATTCAAATTTCATCCAATTGCAAAAATATATATTGTCTATTAAGACGGATTGAAAGTGAATTTTTCATCACAAAAATAGCATAATTCTTCACAGTTTTTACTCTTTTAATTCTTTTGGAACTGTTTAAAATCAAAGATATACCATGACCAAATTTAGTACAATGCGACCTCTTTCCTTGACATACCTTAACATCCCTGATGTGTCTCTCTTTAACCCTGAAACACCCTTTATTCTTACCTCTTTGAGAGGTGAACTCTCTGAAGTTGTATCAGGAAATGCTAGTTCATGCAATTTAGCCATTAGAACAAACTATGTTAGGCATCCTGTTTAAGAACCAATTTTTGTTAGCTCTCATAAGGTTTCAACCATCATTAGTATATAGGACACATTGGGTTTGGCACCAATTCCCTACTAAAATAATCACATTTCTCAGCATTTAAATAAATTCATGCTGGAACCATGAATTCCATGCTCAAATATAGGTCTATTAGGAAGAGCTTATTTAAAGTTTATTTGTGCTTATCTGGACTTTCGCAAGTGTTTGGAAAAAGTTTTGAAAATGGCTGTTTTCAACTTATTTTGACAACTTTTCTAGGATAAGTAATAGAAACAACTTATATCTTATGTGAAAACAGTTCAAATTGATTTCTTCATTTATAAAAAGAACTTAAATCTAAGTGCTTATTATGACTATTTCGTATTTAATTAGGGTTTAACTATCTTATTATCCAAATCCACCTTTGGCCATATAACACACATAACTATTATTCAGCTTTATAAGTACAACCTATGATCAGAAAACAATAACCATTCTATCAACTAAGCTTAAAAAAATATGATTCACTGCCATTAAATTTACAATTATATTTTACTCCTGTATAATTTAGAATTTATCATTCTGAAAATATATTCTATAATTTAGAAATATATTCTACATTTTCATATTACATAATTCAAATATATTTTTGAAAAACATATTCTGAATTGTATAATTTAAAATATTATTTTTAAATTATATATTTTTAAAATATATTTTTAAATTTTAAATTACACAATTCAGACAATATTTTTGGATTGATGAATTCAAAAAATATTTCTTATCCATAAAATATTAGGACTATTTCACATCTATAGAATTACACTAAGAAAGTATTGATATACTAGAAGAAAATTCTCACATCTTATTTATGGGCAAACCCATGATATTAACATCATTTTTCCTCTTTCCAACCGCTAAGAGACAATTTTAACCTGTCTAATTTAATCACAAACCACTTAAGATATTATTAAAGTTTTAAGAAGCATTAAGAAAATAATATATAAAGACAAATATAAGAAAATAAATATTCATTAAATTCTCATCATTAAGCCATATAAAGGAAGGTTTACCTAGATGTGGAAAATAAAAGATGACAATAAATTAAAAACAGGAAAAGATAAATCCATAAAAGCTTTAAAAGACGTGAGTTTTTCCACCATAGTTGTCCTCCTTATCCACAGGCGTGAAGATGAATTAAAGATCTCTTAAAAAAGCATCATGAGTTGGATTCAGATTTAAAAAAATTAATTTTAAATTTTAATGCATATCCTAAAAAAGTTTGGAATTTATTGAGTTTAAGTAGTAGAAATTTATCACATCACTTTTTATAATTTTAATTTAGTTATAGATTTTGATATAAATTATGTATTAAATTATTAATTATATTTCAACTAAAACAATATATAATATCCGAGTTAGAGGGTCTTTTTTTAATCATATCCGATTGAAAAGAAGTTTGTCTCCTTTTAAGTAATATTGAAATTACAATTGTGGAAAAGAAATGAAAAATCAAAAGTGAAGGTTGGAGGAAACTATGTTTGCTGCAATGTTTTCCAAATCCATGTTCAACAACCCCATTACATGGTTTTTAAAGTCCTTTTCTAGGAGACTTTGGAAATTTTCGAGGAAACAGAGTACAAGAAATATTGAACAAAGCTGTTTTGTAACAACAAATATGAATTTGTCGTTTTCGCTTTTATGTTCATATTCCATAGCAACTTGCTTCAAACATTTTTTTTCCTGCCACGCGATCAATGACCAGTACATGGAATTTTTGGTTGATGGATTTAAATCATATTTTAAAATTTATTCTTAGCTCTGTCGGTCATTGTTTAGTACAATAAATTATTAACCTTATTAATATGTGTGTTTATTGTTTTGTACATAATTGATGGGGTGACCACTTTGGTACCAAGTCAAGTCAAGTCATTATTAAAGTTGCATTGCACTATTTCTTCAAAACTAATATCTCATCGTAACAACCAACAATTTGTCCTGTTTATACCAATTTTCCAGTTATTGAGTCAAATAATGACTGTGGAAACTCATGACGTGCTTAAATATGTGAAAAAACAATACATGCTAATTTAGTTTCCGAAAAACTAATTCTTATTTATTTTTTGAATAAGTAAAATTTATAATAACAATAATTGTGTATTGATTACAAAACAAATACTAAAAGAAAATCCTGAAATAGAAATTAATTTTAAAAATAAAAAATAATTAGTTGTTATAGTGATTAAATTAGAAATAATTGTAGAGAGTAAAAAAATGTTGATTTCTATTATTGTTAAATAATTTTTAAATTGGTATCTAATTAGCAATAAAGTTTTAACTACCAATTATTTAGATTTTAAAGTTGGTAGCAAAAATTTTGATTGCTAATTAGATACAAATTTAGAAACTATTTAATAATAATAGAAACTAATTTAGAAATTAATTTTTTTTTAGTTTTTAAAAATGGTATCTAATCTAGTCAATAGAGCAATTAATTATTTTTTGTTTTTAAAATTTGTTTTTATTTCATGATTTTCTTGTAATGGAATGTTATTATCCTGATTTTTTTTACGTGAATTAAATCGAAACTTTTATTAAAAAACTAAATTACTACCATTTGCATATTTAAAGAAGAAAATATTTTTTTACACAGGTTTTATTGTTCTGTCCAGTCAATTTTTTTATTTTAGATTCTTACTGTTTTATAGAGGTGAAAATGAAAAAAAGAGACTTTATAAGAATAGTGAGAAAAAAAAAATATATATATATATATGTACATAAGATTAAGATAAAAATATTGTAATATAAGAGCAATTTATATATAAAAAATTAATTTGAAAGTTAAATCGCATTAAATATGTCAGTAAAGAATAAAAGCTAAAAAATATAAAAGATACATTATGGAAAATAAAATGTTAATTAAGTCTTTAGCAATTATTCCATTCGTTTTCCTCCTTATTGAGGGAGAAAGTTGACAAGAAATTGCTCAAAAGTATAAATTAAGATATTCTATTCCAAACTGACTGCGCAATATGCTCGTAGAACAATTTTGTTTTATTAAATTCAAGCACCAATACTTCTTTTGAATCTGGATTTTTGTTTGATGAAGGAAAAATAAAGCAGAGAGAACAATAAATAAATTACAAATACTTTCCACCTTAAGTTAAATAATCTTCCATGCAACTTTTTACATTGAATAACAAGTTTTTTAATAAATTATTTTATAAATAAATCTTTAAATCCGAAAGTAAGAATTAACTACTGAATTTTGTTTTGTTAAGATTCTTACAGATAAAAGAAGTTACATAAAAAATAATAATAATTCAAAGACTCCTCCATAAAAAACATTTATTGAGAAAGACAAATGTTTACTATTATATGAAATATATTTTTTACAATAATTTTGTAACCTAATTTAAAAAAAATTATATTATCTTTATGATTTTGGTGTTATCATATAATTTTTACTCACTTCTCTAATACAAAATTTAGCCTTAAACAGAATATAGGATTTTTGCAATAATGAGTTAGAGCCATCCTTACGCATTCGCTCGTAAACTAATTCTCTCGCGTCATCTTATCACCACCAATAAAAGGAAAAGATTAACGGTAGAATTTTAAAAATTCTCATAAAACTCATATTTTTTATTTTATTTAACTGTCTTTCAAATAATTTTTACTTAAAAAATTGTTTAATTTTACTTTGAGAATTAGTGTTTTTTACGTAAATTAGTTTATATATAGATTAAAATCTAGGAAATACCAATGCTTGAAGTTTCTTTGATTTCATATCAAACCATCTGTGATAATTGTGTGTGCTTAGGACGTAAAAAATTAAACATTTTTTTTATTAAATATGTTTCTTTTTGAAACAATAAAGCTATATTTTTCAAAAATAAATTCCGGATACATATAATTAAAAATTTAAGTAAAAGGGTACACTTAACGTGTGTTAAATATTAGATGCCCATTTCATTGAATCAATCAACAGATTCAACCAATGAAATTGAAATAATTAAATTCATTTAATATGTTAAAAAGTGAAGATAGAAAGAGAAATAATTACCTTAATTACAACATTGAGGATTGTTGTTAAAAGATAGAGTAATCATGCTCAAGTAACTACCATTATATCTCATTCCATATGTTGTCTTTATCTCATTTCATATCATGTCTATTTCCTTCAAAAAAAAATATGAGATAAGATAAAATTCAAATAAAATAAAATAAAAAATTAATTTATGAGAATGTGAGGGTCTCAACATATCATATATAGCTGAACTCCATAAAAGTGTTTTTCCACTTTATTATTTCGCTTTGTTTTTTCGATATTAATATGGGGTTAGTTTTAAAAATTACCATGCAAATAATCTGGTAGGGGTAATGTGAGAAAGAAGTGTGGATTGTGACTAAAGCAGTAAGTGGGGATGTGGGGCCTTCATTCCATTATATATAGAAGTGATGTGGGTTGTCTCTCCTCCACATTCTTCATTCTCTTTATCTTAATTACTCACAATGGACACATCTCTGGTGTTTACAGTGCAGAGGCGGGAGGCAGAGCTGGTAGCTCCGGCCAAGGCCACTCCTCGCGAAGTTAAGCTACTCTCAGACATAGATGACCAAGATGGGTTAAGGTTTCAGATTCCAGTGATACAGTTCTATCGCTATGATCCATCGCAGGCAGGGAGAGACCCTGTTGCTGTTATCAGAGAGGCTTTGGCCAAAACGCTTGTGTTTTACTATCCCTTTGCAGGTAGGCTCAGGGAAGGACCCGGTCGGAAACTCATGGTGGACTGCACAGGGGAAGGTGTTTTGTTCATAGAAGCTGATGCAGATGTCACTCTCGATCACTTTGGTCACTCTCTTCAACCTCCTTTCCCCTGCTGGGAGAATCTTCTTTACGATCTTCCTTCCTCCCAAGGAGTTCTTCACACTCCCCTCCTTCTCATTCAGGTATATTCATTATTTCACACTTCAACCACCATCTTCATCGCCATAAAGGAAAAACTTCCACAAACCTCACTTTAGAATACTTCACTGCTATCTATTATCAATCAAGAAAAAGACACAAGACAATATCAAAATAATGAATGATGATTAGTTTCACACCACTAAAAAGAAACAAATATTTACGTCAAAACTCAAAATAATAATATTTTAGTTATATTTATTTTATTTTTTATTTAACAATTTTAATGTATATTATTATATTATTAAAATTCGTTATTAAGTGAGTGTAATTCTTTGTAAGGATATACTTTCATCTAAAAAAAGTTATAAGTGAAAGTAAGGAAAAATACAAAAGTTAGTTATGAAAGAATTATTGTTTAAAAAAATTAAGCACCAAGTCAGAGATTCATCGAGAAGGTTAAAAAGAGATAAAAGGTTAAAATTTGAAAAATATGATGATAAGATTTTGCAAGGTGAAAACACGTGAATTGAGAAAGTGGAACGGGTGCGTGCAGGTAACGCGCCTGAAGTGCGGGGGTTTCATATTCGCACTCCGTCTGAACCACACCATGAGCGACGCAGCGGGTCTGGTCCAGTTCATGAAGGCGGTGGGAGAGATAGCGCGCGGGAGGCAGGAGCCCACGGTCCCACCGGTGTGGCGCAGAGAGCTTCTGAAAGCGCGGGACCCACCGCGAGTGACATGCAGCCACCGCGAGTACGACGTCGTTCCCGACACGAAAGGCACGATCATCCCCTTGGACGACATGGCCCACCGCTCCTTCTTCTTCGGCCGCAGCGAACTCTCGGCCATCCGGCGCCTCCTGGCCCCTCACCAGAACCAGTGCTCCAGCTTCGATGTCCTGACGGCGTGCCTCTGGCGGTGCCGCACCCTGGCCCTGCAACCCGACAGCGACGAGGAGGTCCGCATTATCTGCATCGTGAACGCGCGGTCCAAGTTCAACCCTCCTCTTCCAGAAGGTTACTACGGAAACGTTTTTGCGTTTTCCGTGGCGGTTACGACTGCGGGGAAGTTATGCGAGAATCCGTTGGGGTATGCTTTGGAATTGGTGAGGAAGGCGAAGGCGGAAGTGAGCGAGGAGTACATGCAGTCGTTGGCAGATCTGATGGTTACTCGAGGACGGCCTCACTTCACGGTGGTTCGGTCGTATTTGGTGTCTGATGTGAGACGTGCGGGGTTCGAAGAGGTTGATTTTGGGTGGGGTAAAGCTGTGTACGGAGGACCCGCGAAGGGAGGTGTTGGAGCCATACCTGGTGTGGCAAGCTTTTATATACCATTCAGAAATGATAAGGGAGATGAAGGGTTGGTTATGCCCGTTTGCTTACCCTCCGAGGCCATGCTTAGGTTTGAGAAGGAACTCCACTCTGTCCTCAACAACCACCTCCAACCAACTATTTCCTCTAACTCCAACCGCCTCCTTCTTTCTTTCTTGTAGTCTCATATCATCAATCAATAACTACTACTACTCTTTTCTTTTTTCATCTTTTGCACCCTTCTCTTCTATCTTCTGTATTCTATCTATACAAAGTGATGTAAGAGTTGAGAAGACGTCTACGTTAATCAAACTTCTTATCCTGCTAGGAAGTTATTTTATAAGAAGAAAAAAAAAATATGAAAGTGAGACATGAGTTCTTAGAAAGTGCACCCCAATCTACTATATTAAATCTACCATTGAAGTGCTTAAATAGATCCCTTGGAACTAAAACACAGATTGTAGATAAAATTATTGGAGCTAACTTTGTTCTATAGATATGGTAGCTAATTAATTGAAGAAGGTGGCATGATATATAAGAGGTAAGAGCAAATGAGGATAAGGGAAGACTGAAACCATATTCACGTCAGCTTTCTTCCTTCCACACTCAAACTTCCACTATTTTGGAATTTTGTTATGTAAATACAAAAATGTGCCCCATTGCTTATCTATTGGAATTTGATGTTGTTAATTTATAAATACTGTGTTCACTAATGCTACAAGATTATTCAATGACTCAGTCTTTAGCATACTATTTAAATAGCTATTTAAATCTTTTTCTCTTATATTTGATCGATGTAGTTTGTATAAGACATTATTGACTTCCTTTTAGATTTATAAAACAGACTGTTTCCTAAACTCATTTAACTTGTAATAATAAACTAAAGTTAATGAGAATTAGATTAGTACTATATAAGCAAAACGTAAAATTACACAAATAACACCCTACAAAACACAACCACTTACTACATTAGACCAACCCTCCATGCCTAATCAATAGGTCAATAACAGTACCTATCACACAATAAACAACACAAATAAAATCAAACTCAACATCCATGCTACAACCACAACATAGGTAATTATATATATTTTGAAATTAACTTTTTTTTTCTCTCTTAGCTTGGACATGTGATTGGTTGGACCCCATGTTTATTTGTACTTGTTTGTCATGATTTTAATGGTTAGATTTCCTGCAGATAGATCATTTTTGGAATTTAGGATGTGAATATAGTTCAGATTCTAGTGTTCCATAAGGATACCTCGTATGAAGGAATCTTGTGTTTTTCAAAACAAAAATTTTGGAATATATTTTAATCTGTTCTGAAAATTTTGTTTTACAATGATAAATATTTCAAAAACCATGAAGTTATAAAAATATTATTTTCTTAATTTGAGAGTAATAGGAGGTGCGAGGAAAGGAAATTTCTTATTGCACTTCCATACTTTACAAATTATCGAAATTATCCATTAGCGCATAAGGAAGAAGAATATTAAGTTTAGAAATAAAAAAATTTATACCTATATATTTAACTGCTTTAAATTTTTTTCTTATTTTATCTTTATTTAATATTTTATTTTATTAATTTATTTTAGTTATTTAGACATTTTATAATTTCAGAAATTAATAAAACCGTTTTTTAATTTTAAAATTTTATTTTATTTGTTATCATTTAACGGGCAAGAGTGGAGAGATTAGTTACATCTTTTTTGTTTTAAAGATATTCTTCTCTATTAAATAAAAAATTAAAGATATTTGTTAATGTTTGTTTTGTTGCTAGATGTGGATAGTAGGAGACTGAAGATATTTGTAAGTTACTTCTCTGTTTTAAACTTATTTTCTTCTTTATTAAATAAAAAAGATATTTGTTGTGTTCATTTGAAAAGAATGAGTAAAGTAAAACTTTGAATTGAAACATGGTTGATGGACATTTACTTTAACTGCCTCAGCCAAAAAATATATTTCATTATTGTTACCCTTACTCTTTTGTTTGAATTTTGAAATAATTATTTTTGTTATTTCCTAATTACTCTCCACTATTGTAGCAATTTAAAAAATTTAAGAAACAGATTTTATGATTCTCCAGTACACATAATATAACTCTACTTCCCACATCCTTTTTTTACCCTACTTCCCACATCCTTTTTCTACCTTATTTTCTTTTCTCTTTCCTTTCCTCTTTCATGTAAAATCGTACTTTCATTCTCACTTCTCTTTCTATGTTTTGATCAATCTTTGTGAAACCTTAATCTGATCTTTGTTTTATGTGATTGTAATTGAAGTTTGTGACTAGAGGGAGGGGAAAAACTCAATAAAAGGAGTTGCACGCATCATCACAACAATCGGTAATTCTCTTTATGTACATTTCAATTTGTAAAACACTAATTTGTCTTCTGAAATTGTAGTTGAAAAATATGATTAAAGGGATAAGAAGAACTTAACAAGGAGGCAAATGTACATGATGAATTCGATAACAATTTTATGAATTTAAATAAAATCATACAAAACATTAATTAAACAATATTATCATTTTCTCATATTTTAGAGAAAAGTTACTTTCATTTTTATTTTTTGGTTTTCTGTCATCACCATTTCTCTATTTTTGATCTTCCTCTATATTTTCTTCTTTTAAGTTTTGATTTTCGAAATCATTTTAACTTTTCATAAATTTATGATTTTAGGGAAAATATGTCATGCTGTTGTTAAATTATAGTTCTAGTATCATAATGTTTTATTTATGTACAAATCACATCAATTACTATTTGTACTTTGTGTTGTAAATAGACATGAACCTTTTTTTTTTTATTTGACCAAAAGACAAGGCTTCTGTATAGAGGTTCTTCTGTATAGAGGTTCTTCTGTATAGAGGTTCTTCTGTATAGAGGTTCTTCTGTATAGAGGTTCTTCTGTATAGAGGTTCTTCTGTATAGAGGTTCTTCTGTATAGAGGTTCTTCTGTATAGAGGTTCTTCTGTATAGAGGTTCTTCTGTATAGAGGTTCTTCTTCTGTATAGAGGTTCTTCTTCTGTATAGAGGTTCTTCTTCTGTATAGAGGTTCTTCTTCTGTATAGAGGTTCTTCTTCTGTATAGAGGTTCTTCTTCTGTATAGAGGTTCTTCTTCTGTATAGAGGTTCTTCTTCTGTATAGAGGTTCTTCTTCTGTATAGAGGTTCTTCTTCTGTATAGAGGTTCTTCTTCTGTATAGAGGTTCTTCTTCTGTATAGAGGTTCTTCTTCTGTATAGAGGTTCTTCTTCTGTATAGAGGTTCTTCTTCTGTATAGAGGTTCTTCTTCTGTATAGAGGTTCTTCTTCTTCTGTATAGAGGTTCTTCTTCTGTATAGAGGTTCTTCTTCTGTATAGAGGTTCTTCTTCTGTATAGAGGTTCTTCTTCTGTATAGAGGTTCTTCTTCTGTATAGAGGTTCTTCTTCTGTATAGAGGTTCTTCTTCTGTATAGAGGTTCTTCTTCTGTATAGAGGTATACAGGTTCTTCTTCTGTATACAGGTTCTTCTTCTGTATACAGGTTCTTCTTCTGTATACAGGTTCTTCTTTATCATAAGAGTCTATTTTTACAAATCAATTGAATATTTTATTGAATTGATTGTTCTTAAATAAACAAAACTTTTGAAAAAAATGTATTTATGGTTATTATATGATTTTACAGTGGGATTTAAAGAGGAAAGAATTTTTTTAAATAAGATAGTGTACATTTATTGCTATAATAAACATAATATTTTTATTTTTATTTTAGTCTTAATATAATTTAAAAGTAAAAAATAAACTATAAACACTAAAATTAACTTTTGAATACATCTTAAAAATATAATAAATTGTAATTAATATATATATATATATATAAATATATAGTTATAAGATGTAAAAAATTAAATTAAATACTTATTTTCACAATCGTATAATCAAAATAATTTAATAAAGATATATTTTGGAATAAAAAACTGTTGTAAAGATAAATAAAGATTGTAAGAAAATTGATAAGATTGGTGGTGTGTTATTTTGATGATAATTAATTAATGTAAAATTTTGTAACAACATATTCATTTTGTGAAAAATTGATATATTAAAAAAAATATATAATAAAAATAATAAGAAAAAAAGAGAAAACAATTGGAAAGAAAAATAATGATTATGAATAAATTGATAGTATAGTTTTCATCTTTTATTAATAGTTATAAATTTTCAATTTTTTTATTGTGTTGTAATATGTGAGTTTTTTTTTATTCCTAATCGTATAATAAATTACTTTACAGATAAAATCAATATATCAATATCCTTCTATGTTATCTTATTATTTACTAATTTAGTTTTGTAATTTTATCAAAAATAGTATTAAAATATTATATAATCTTATTTAAAAAAATTATTTAGAATTTTAAAATTGTCTAATTAAAAGTAAATATAAATATAAATATTTAATTTTTATATTTTTTAAAATATTTTGTTAATGTTTATTATTTTTTCACTTTTTAATAGATTAAATAATAAAATAAAAAATATTTTAATTTGATTAAAATTTATATTTAATTAAAATAAAACTAAATTGAATAATCAATAAATTTACTATATATTATGTTAGTTATGTTTGATAAAATTTATGCGTTTTTTTATTAAAATGAATTGTAAATTCATAATGATAGTATAAATGTGTGTGAATAATGATATTGTTTATTTAATTTTAATATTAAATATAATTATATATATATGATAAAAATAAAAAATACGAATTATATAAAAAAATGTTTGAAATAATGTCCTTTACGAATATTAAATAGAGATGAATAATTTATTATTATGAAAATAAAAAGAAGAAGAAGGGTTAAAGGGTGCCACGTGAGGCATAAAATCGTAGGAGCCAATGAGAGGAGAAGGTGGGATGTTGAAGAGAAAAAAAGAGAAAAAGAAATAAAACGAAGCCACTTTCCTTCCACGCCTCAAATGCAGTTCGCGGTTCAAATTCTCCGCCATGGCATCTTCTTATTCTTGGCGCTTCTCCAACAAAAATCATTGTTTAGTAATACCATGCTTCTGTGAATTGCAGTAATGGAAACAGCCCTCACTTGCTTCTTCTATGCCAGAGTCCCACCCACACCCAAATTGGGGCATGCTGCAACTGCAACTCCAACTTCAACTCACCTCTTCCCTTTTTTCAATGCCTCCACCCACCTCCGTTCTTCCTTTCGACACTATTGCCTTATTCCAAACGCTACTAACACCACCCAACCCAATGTTTCCACCAACTCCAAAACCCGAAGAAGGAGAAGAAGAAGTTCCCATACTCAGTTGGTGGTGGAGGAGGCTGCTTCTGTCCATCACAACGGAGACCCAATTGGTAAGAAGGATCTCGGGAAGTGTGTCATGAGATGGATTCGCGACAGCATGAGGGCCATGGCGTCTGATTTAGCTGCGGCGGAGATTCTGGGAGAGATGGAGTTGTGGGAGCTCATGGGACCGGGTCTCACTTTTATTATGCAGGCACAGCCTTATCTCAATGCTGTTCCTATGCCCATTGGCCTTGAAGGTGTTTGCTTGAAGGCCTGCACGCACTACCCCACTCTGTTCGACCATTTTCAGAGGGAGCTTCGTGCTGTTCTCCAAGACCTGCAGAACGACAACCCCATTCAGGACTGGCGGGACACCAAGTCCTGGAAACTTCTTAAGCAGCTCGCCAATTCAGGTTTCTCTTCATTTCTCTCCACCCATACACTTTGTAATCAAAATTAATTTACTATATTATGTATTCGGTGCTCCCACTGCCTCACCCAATTGTGTTGAGAAAATCAATTCAAATTTCTAATGTGAATTCGAGATGTAATATGTTGACAAGTGAAAGGTTGCAACCGTTGCTACTATTTACGAAGGGGCTGGCTTCTGGATTTTGAGAAACAATTACTTGTTGTTTGGTCTCCCGAAGTCATTCACTACACTGTAAACAGAGTTTCTTGGGATGAGAAAAACCTTCAACCTGAAGAGTGCGTTACTCTATGAGTGAGAGGGGCTCGTGTAACGGAGATGATTTTTTTGTCGAGAAAACTTGTAATCTTACATGAGATAACAAATATAAGTACAGTCCCCATATAGACAAAGTTTAGGTTCGAGTCTTTTTGACAGAAAAAACGTGATTAGGAGGGAAATCCTACTAAAGATGGCCAGTCAAGTTTCCCAACAGAGATGAGTCATCGGTAAAGTTTGTGAATATTCTATACCAATAACATGATTACAAAACAAATGTGTTAAGATGAATCTGTGTTGTTTCTATTTGTGATTGTGGTGTCTTTGTGTGTATCTCATATCTTTGATCCGTGTTCAATGAGATGGGGTTTTCTATCAGTTTCTTTTAACTCAAAAGATAGGGTCTTACTGTTTAATGGTTCATTTACAGCTCAGCATAGGGCAGTTGTGAGAAAGATAGCACAACCCAAGAGTGTCCAAGGCGTTTTAGGAATGGACTTGGAAAAGGTCAAAGCAATACAGCACAGGATTGATGAATTCACCAATCACATGTCAGAACTACTCCGTGTGGAAAGGGATGCTGAATTGGAGTTTACTCAGGAGGAATTAGATGCCGTTCCTAAACCAGATGATGCTTCTGATTCTTCAAAACCTATTGATTTCTTGGTTAGTCATAGCCAGCCTGAACAAGAACTCTGCGATACCATTTGTAATTTAAATGCCATCAGTACCTCTACAGGTCTTCTCCTTTTTCTCTTTTCTTTTCACTTATTCGGACAAATTATGATCTTGTATTGACCTTCCTTCTAAAATTTAGTCTTTCCTTTATGTGTTGGTGTGCTATATAAGAAGTTGAATTGTTCACATGCTAATGAGTTCTATGATATGATATAGTAAATTACAGGAAATTTATTAATATTTTAGACCTGGACTATCTAAAACATCTGGTGAAACATACTTGCAGTCTGTTTTCCAATCAATCCAGTTATTGAGATATACCTCCATTTTCATTTGTTCATTTGAGGATAGGGGTCCTAGCTGTACTGCATCTACTCTGGAGTCAGATATGTGTCAATTTTATTGATGTTTATGCTTACTGTACTCAGTTGTTTTTAATGGAAAATCAGTCTAAGTTGTTTCTCTCTTTCAAATGTTTTTATCATGAAATCAAGACTCAATTCGGTTTTCCAATTGTTCTTTGCAAAGTGATCATGCTTGTCAGTATTTGTCTTAGTTCTTTAAAACATTTATAGATTATATTGACATTCTTCACCAATCATTATGTGATCATGACCGTCAGCAAACCAGGTTGCCCAATGCAAAATGTTGAGATCTTTACTATAACCGCTTGAACACGCTTGATTTACTGTATCTAATATTGGGTGAAAGTATATAAATTACTGAGCTTAGGTTAGAAAGTGTATATACATGGAAGGTAGAATGATAAACACCCATACTTTTGGGAACCTCAACCTCAAAAGCTATCTATTAAGGAGATAGAACCAAACACTTAAATACTTTATCTCATTCTCGATTTGGGACCTAGGTACCCCATATTTCTCAAGTCCCAATCATAGATTCAGACCTAGATGAACCTTGACTCGTCTAGGTTTAGAATGTAAATCATAATTACATGTGGTCTTTTGGATCACTTGGATGTCTATACTCTCTAAGTAAAAAATCCTAAGCAAATCAATAAGCTATATTTAAACACCTATATGATGCATAAGCATTTTGTCTTAACTGATGGAATGCATGCATTGGTGCTACTTATATCAATGCAGTCTTGTAACTTGTACCTAAATCCAGTCTGCCTGTTATGGTTATAATTTCATTTTGCAAACAGGACTGGGGGGAATGCATTTGGTATTATTCAAGGTTGAAGGGAACCACCGGTTACCACCTACTGCTCTTTCACCTGGAGACATGGTTTGTGTAAGAACGTATGACAGCAGGGGTGCAATTACAACTTCTTGCATACAAGGATTTGTAAACAGTTTTGGAGATGATGGCTATAGTATTACAATTGCTTTAGAGTCACGCCATGGTGATCCTACATTCTCTAAACTATTTGGGAAGAATGTGCGCATTGACCGTATTCAAGGACTGGCTGATACACTGACCTATGAGGTATTGGAATCTATTTTGTGATTTCTTGGATGAGTTTTAACAACATCATCTTTCTGACACATTTTCTATTGTTAGTTAAAATTTATTGAAAATGACAAAATCATGAGATGAGACGGACTCATTAAATAGGAAGTGGAACCCAGAAATATTTGTTTTCCAATCAATTTTATCCAATATTAGTTTGTTTTTAAAAGAGCATGTTGCTAGCATTTTTTATCATGCATTAGCCAAAAATTTTGTGGCTCTAAGAAACATTTGTGAAAAGAATTGCAAAAGGGTGCCATGAATTTTGTGAAAGTTGAAATGAAGAAGTTTTGAGTAGTGATCCAAATCAGGGTGTAATGAGTGTCTACTGTTTGTGTTTAGTCAAGCACAGTAAAATAAAATCAATGGTATCTAAAGAGAAGAAGAAAAAAAATGGTCACCTATTAATTAGTTAATTCAACTATTTTGATTAGGAAGGTGAACACTTCCAATAATTATGAACATATTTACTATATAAACTGTCAATATGCATCTTCCTTTTCATAATCCTCTTCTAAATTTTATTAAACACAAATTCTTTACTGCTAGAAAGTTGTTGTTACATGTTGACAGTTGACAATATAGAAAGACTATATCACCTCTGAGCACTTTTATCATAATGACTTTGCTCTCTTGTCTGCTTGGCTGGCTGTGGACATTAGTTGATTCTAATTTTCCTATTTATACTATGTAGGTCTTCCCCAGGGTTATGAAAAAAACACATACGTCTTCTTGTATTTAAGAAATCCTATGATCTACTTAAGTTAAATCTTAGATTTATTATAGCTGTCATCTCTACCTTGCCAAGGTGCTCTAGGGATTAAGGAATTGCTGATGTTATGTACGAACAATATTTATATATATCATGTACCAATGATCATATGTTGATCGCTCATCATACACGAGCATCTATTGAACTCTGATAAAAACAATAAGGATTGAACTGAAAAACTCTAGCGAACTTAGTGTTATCAATATTTCTGTTAATAATTGGGAAGAATGTATTGGTGAGAAGATACAAAAAGACGGTGTATGTAGTTTTAAGTCATGATTAAAAAATGTATGTTTCTTTTCCTGAAGAAATTGTCATTGGTTACTTCAAAGTTTTAAGTTACACATTAACTGCATTTGATCTGGAAACATATGTACTTGTTGCTCTTTGTTAGTTACTGTCCTTCAGTTACTTTTGTTAGAAAGAGTGCATGCAAAATATCTTTTTGATGTCTTGGAGTAATTTGAAATATCTTAGATTATCTCGAGATTGGTTTTCATATTTGCTTATATTTTCATCATTTATTCCCTCATTTAATCCAGATTATGAGTCTAGTATTAATTGAGATAAGGGTCAGTGTTAAATGTTGTGTGACATCATGCCATATAAAATCAATATCGATTTCAGAATATTCTATTTCTTTTCTCTCCTTGTCTTCCCTCAACACCTAAAGTCCTATAATTTGATCAACTTTATTTTATAGTGGATAGTTTGTTGCCTGCAGTTGCTGTCTTATTTCTTTTTATTTGTTTCGCTCTCGCATTACCCTAGTCTTTTAATAAAGCATAGATCAGCACCTTATTTTTTACTTTTGCTTTATATCCTTTGTCTTCCAGGTTGAAAAGTAGTACTTGTTGTCCTTCATGAACTTATCTCTTCAGATCTCTTGTGGTCTATGAAAGTGAATAACTTAACTATTATATGTTGATAAAGTGAATATGTAGTAATCAATTTAATTTCCATTTTGAGTCGTGGGGTAAAACATGTATTGTGGTTTTACAACACTCTGACACTTGCTATGGAAAGGTCAGGCATTGTGGTATTTTAAAAAGTGTTAACTACCCAGCACCTACTTTTTCTGCCAAAAAGAAATTTGCATTCTGGTGATCTCAACTTTGTACAGATTAATATAATTTAACTTTTATGTTTTTTTTTTAATTTCATTAAAATTTTACTGCTTAGTTCACTTAATTTATATGTAAATACACATAATTTACAAGCTTACGACTTTGCCAGCGCAACTGTGAAGCTCTAATGCTGCTTCAGAAGAATGGTTTGCGTAAGAAGAATCCTTCAATTTCTGTTGTTGCTACTCTGTTTGGAGACGGAGAAGATGTTGCATGGCTAGAGAAGAATCATTTCGCTGACTGGGCAGAAGAAAAATCTGATGCAATTTTAGGAAGTGAAAGTTTTGACGATACTCAACGGAGAGCAATTGCACTGGGTTTGAATAAAAAAAGGCCTGTATTGGTTGTCCAAGGCCCTCCTGGTACAGGCAAGACTGGTTTGCTCAAGCATCTTATAGCATGTGCTGTTCAGCAAGGTGAACGGGTTCTTGTTACAGCACCTACTAATGCAGCTGTAGATAACATGGTTGAAAAGCTATCAAATGTCAGATTAAATGTTGTGCGGGTTGGAAATCCAGCTCGCATATCAAAAACAGTGGGATCAAAGTCTTTAGAAGAAATTGTAAATGGTAAGCTTGCAAGTTTTCGAGAAGAGTATGAGAGGAAGAAGTCAGATCTAAGAAAAGATCTAAGACATTGTTTAAGGGATGATTCACTAGCTGCGGGCATACGCCAACTTCTTAAGCAGCTGGGAAGGTCACTGAAGAAAAAGGAAAAGCAAACAGTAAATGAAGTTCTATCTAGTGCTCAGGTTGTGCTTGCCACTAATACTGGAGCAGCTGACCCTTTAATTCGAAGGCTAGATACTTTTGACCTGGTAGTCATAGATGAAGCTGGGCAGGCAATTGAACCCTCTTGCTGGATTCCTATATTGCAAGGAAAGCGGTGTATTCTTGCTGGTGATCAATGCCAACTTGCTCCTGTCATATTATCTAGAAAGGCCTTGGAAGGTGGTCTAAGAATATCTCTATTGGAAAGAGCTGCAACTTTGCATGAAGGGATTCTCACCACTAGGTTAACTACACAATACCGTATGAATGATGCTATTTCTAGTTGGGCTTCAAAGGAGATGTACGGAGGATTGTTGAAGTCCTCTGAGACTGTATTTTCTCATCTTCTTGTAGACTCTCCTTTTGTTAAGGTATTATGCCCATCAATGATAGTCTCTCAAACCGTTTTCTTGTTGCTATTTTATTTTGCTGGTCTTTAATTTCTACAGGTGCTACTTAAAATCTTTCAAGTGGTTTGAACATTCTACAAAAACAATATCTCTTGACGGTGTTTGGTTTTTCTTTGATATTGTTACCCTGGCACTGTAGAAAAAGGAACCAAAGAATCTCTGTTGAATAGCAAGCTCCAAGTTTGGTTCAGTGTAGTATAGCCTAATAAAGGAAAATACAGGATGACAAAGCTCCAGAGAAATTAGAGACCGTGGACTCTCCTAAATGCCTTACATTACACTGTTTAACTACCAGATACCTAGGTCCAATGCAAGGGTCATAGTCAAGGTCTTGAATTTAAAACCTAGGTCTTATAGAAACTCTCATTGGAGCATGCTAAGGTGGCATAAAAGGGTCTTAAAGAAAACATTGTTTTTCTCTTTGAAAAGGTTGTACTTGTATTAAAGTGTAAATAAAAAATTATAAAAGTGTACCATACCCTTGCATTGGAGCAAAACTTGTAAGGTCTTAAATATGATGTGACGTTGTGGAACCCACATAAGTTAAAATAAGACCTTGTGATGTGACCCTTGTATTGAAGATGACCTCGATAGACAAAATATAATGCTACAAATGTAAAAAAAAAAAGACAACTTTTCATGATAGAGATTCATCAAGAATTACTGTATGAATGTAGCATATGAAAGATTAGCTGCTTATTTGTTGCAATTTTATGGACTGTTTTACTTTTTCGATATTTTGCTTATTACATGAATGGAAAGTTTGACTTTACTGTTGTTGCAGCCTTCCTGGATAACACAATGCCCACTACTATTGTTAGATACTAGAATGCCATATGGAAGTCTGTCAGTTGGTTGCGAAGAGCATCTAGACCCAGCTGGAACAGGCTCACTTTATAATGAAGGAGAAGCTGAGATAGTTTTGCAGCATGTCTTTTCCTTAATTTACGCTGGTAATGACATTTGACTCTTAAAAGCTTTCAATTTTGCAATAGCTTATAACAAAACATTTTCGCTTGTGAATGTTTTACGATTAACAAGAAATTGCAAGAACAAAACAAAATGTCTATGTTATATTCTAAAGTTTTAGGATTTAATTAGTTAGGATTTTATTAGGATTTAATCATTTATTTAATTAGTTAAGATTTTATTAGGATTTTATCAGGATTTTATTAGGATTTTATCAGGATTTTATTACATATTTAATTAGTTAAGATTTTATTAGGATTTTATCATTTATTTAATTAGTTAGGATTTTATTAAGATTTTATTAAGATTTTATTAGGATTTTATTAAGATTTTATTAGGATTTTATAATCTTTAGTACTCTATAAATAGAGTATTGAACTATTATTTGATACATGAATAATATATGCAGTTTGTTTCCTTTTCTCAATTCTCTATCATTGTTCTTGTTCTTGGTTTAATCGGAAGCCACCTAAAGGTTCCCTTTGTCCAAAGCCTAATCGTTCTTCGAAATCTCTTACGAGAGGACCTAGACGCTTCTACACACGATCGTTCATATCAATTGGTATCAGCTAGGACCTTCCAATACTTCAATGGCAGATTCAACACGCTCCGCTCAAGCTACTAAGGAGATGGAAGATCGAATCTCCCAGAAGATGGATAATCGGTTGATGGAACTCGCGATTACGTTGAAGGAATCCTTGAATCTTTCTATGAAAGACACCATCCAGGATTTACTTACTCAATCTCGAGGTGAACGTTCCCCTAGACCCTCACATGACACAATGTCGCGCGGACCTCGAACGGGGTCTTCTTATGTTTGTGGCACGCGGTTGGCACGCATCGACTTTCCCCGATTCAATGGCGAAAATGTTAACCAGTGGATTTATCAATGCGAAAATTATTTTCTCATTGACAAGACTCTAGAGGAATTCAAGGTACAGTTGGCACTTGTGCATCTAGAAGGCAAGGCCTTGCAATGGCATACTGCACTTATGAACTCCGATTTAGATATGGATGCACCTTCATGGTCAGGATTCACCAAAAGTCTGAAGGATCGGTTTGGTGCAATTGGCGATGATCCCATGGTTGCGTTGATGCGTCTGCGACAAAAGACTTCAGTTGATGCCTATCATGAAGAGTTCGACTCAATCATTACAAGATTGAAGTTAGCTAATGATCATATTCTCAGTTGCTTCCTGGGTGGCTTAAAGCAAGACATCCAAATGATGGTACGCATGTTCCAACCTACATCTCTACAACATGCATTTACTTTGGCCAGGACGTATGAAGCAGTCAATTCCAGTAAGTCGACGACCAAATTCCACAGGGGAGTCTTAAATCCAATTCCAGTGCCTCTATCATCATCAGCTCCAATCAATGCGGTCCCCAAACCTAAACCCACACGCCACTTAACGCCAGAGTTCATAGCAGAACGCAGAGCCCAAGGCCTTTGTTATTTTTGTGATGAACCCTACTCAATGGAGCACAGTAGGGTACACAAAAAATTACAGCTTCACGTCATGGAGATGGAGGAGGAAGATGACGCACAGGATAGTCCTCCCAGTGACGCGACTGATTTATTACAATGGAAGGAACCACAAATCTCAGTCAACGCATTAACAGAAGTGGTTGGGTTCAAAACTATGAGAATAACTGGATATCATCAAAAACGACCTTTACATATTCTCATTGATAGTGGCAGCACTCATAATTTCTTAGATACCCAAATGACTCAAAAATATGGGTGCATAATTGAGACGATTGCCCCTTTGAATGTCGTGGTAGCTGATGGGTCAAAGATCAAGATATCTTCCATGGTAAAAAATTTTAGTTGGACAATTCAGCACACAACTTTTACTGCTGATATGCTACTCCTTCCTTTGGGGTGTTGCGATTTAGTGCTGGGAATTGAGTGGCTCATAACATTGGGCGATATTTTATGGAATTTCGACAAACTCACTATGGAATTCAATGTACAAGGAAGGCGACATGTTCTACGTGGCTCTATGGCCCCCAAGCTTAAATCTGCACACAAGCAACAGTTGAGTAAAGCTTTTATTGACGGTGTGCATTTGTCTATGATGCACGTGGGTGCAGAGGAGGACATGTTGTTGCAGTACTTGACTACACATGCTGCAGCACATGAGATTCCAACTGAGATCGCAAATCTCTTACAAGAATTTGCAGATGTCTTTCAGGAACCACAACAATTACCACCCTTTCGACCAGGCCATGATCATCATATTCCATTGATTCAGGGAGTTAATCCTGTCAACAAACGGCCTTACAGGTATGCCACAACCCAAAAAGATATTATTGATCGACTTATACATGAATATTTGCAATCCGGAATTATACAGGAAAGTTGTAGCCCTTACGCCAGCCCCGTGGTTCTGGTGAGCAAAAAAGATGGCTCATGGAGACTTTGTGTTGATTATAGAGATTTGAATAAGGGCACAGTCAAGAACAAATTTCCCATTCCTTTAGTTGATGATTTACTGGATGAATTAGCAGGATCTACTGTTTTCTCGAAAATTGATTTACGTGCAGGCTATAATCAAGTTCGGATGAATCCCGACGATGTGTGGAAAACAGCTTTTCGAACACACTCGGGACATTATGAGTACCTGGTGATGCCATTTGGACTCACCAACGCCCCAGCTACATTCCAAGGATTAATGAACTCCATTTTTCAGAGGTTTTTAAGGAAAGTTTTGTTGGTGTTTTTTGATGATATTCTAGTCTACAGCAAAAACATAACAGAGCACATACAACATCTAACAGAAGTGCTGCAGATTCTCCGTATCCATTCTCTTTTTGCCAAGAGATCTAAATGCTATTTTGCTGTTTCCGAAGTGGAGTACTTAGGCCATATTATTAATGCACAGGGCGTTTCCACGGACTCCAACAAAGTTGCTGCTATGGTAAGCTGGCCTTTACCACAAACCCTAAAACAATTATGAGGGTTTTTGGGCTTAGCTGGGTATTATCGAAGATTTGTCCGCGGATATGGCATCATTGCTAAACCCTTAACGGATATGCTGAAGAAGGACAATTTCATTTGGTGTGAGAGGGCTGAACAAGCTTTTCACAGCCTTAAGAAGATGATGAGCAGTACTCCCGTTTTAGCACTACCTGATTTCTCAAAAGTATTTGTTGTGGAGGTAGATGCTTCTGGGCAAGGCGTGGGAGCAGTTTTGATGCAAGACCACCATCCCATAGCTTTTATTAGTAGAATTTTTAACCTTCAACAACAAGCTTATTCAACATACGAAAAGGAGTTGGTGGGAGTAGTCTTTGCTGTGCAAAAATGGCGACATTACCTATTGAATCGTCATTTTACTATCAAGACGGATCATTACAGCCTTAAATACATCTTAGATCAAAGATGGTCCACTGAGTTTCAACAAAAATGGCTAGTCAAGCTGATGGAATTTGATTTCACCATAGAATATCGCCAAAGAAAAGAAAATGTTGTCGCTGATGCATTATCTAGAAGGGACGTAGTGGAATGCAACGGTTTAATTACCTTACAACTACAGTCTGAGTTACTACATGATATACAACAATCATGGATTACAGATATTCACTTACAGAAACTCATAACAGAATTAAAGGCGAATACAAGTTCCCATAAACATTATACCTGGGAAAATAATGAACTTAGAAGAAAAAACAGGCTGGTTGTAGGGATAGATGGGATATTGAGAAAGAAGATTTTGCAGTGGCTACATGCCTCAGCAGAGGGCGGTCATTCGGGTATGAATGCAACAGTGAAAAGGGTCAAGGCAGTGGTTTATTGGAAAGGCCTAAATAAGATATCAAACATTTCATCCAACGATGTTCTGTGTGCCAGCAAAATAAATATGACACCGCTGCTACTCCAGGCCTTCTACAACCTCTACCCATTCCACAAACCATTTGGCAGCACATCACCATGGATTTCATCGAAGGGTTGCCACGTTCAGAAGGTAAACAAGTCATTTTTGTGGTAGTAGACAGGCTGAGCAAAGCTGCCCATTTTATGGCTTTAACTCACCCATATACGGCGAGAAGTGTTGCTCAAGCATTTTTGGACAACGTGTTCAAGTTACATGGATGTCCGGAAACCATTACCAGTGATAGAGATCCGATTTTTGTGAGCCAATTTTGGAAAGAGTTTATGGCAGTACAAGGAGTGCAAGTTCAACTGTCCACAAGTTATCATCCCCAAACAGATGGCCAGACAGAGGTGGTGAATAGATGCTTAGAAACTTATTTGAGATGTATGTGTGTTGACTCACCACACAAATGGGTGCAATGGCTCCCTCTTGGAGAATGGTGGTATAATACCACATTTCATACAGCCATAAAAGCCACCCCGTATGAAATTGTGTATGGTCAACCACCTCCTATCCATTTACCGTACTTATCGGGGGAATCCAGCATTGAATTGGTCAATAGAAGCCTTCTCAAGAGAGAACAAATGTTGAAAGTGATAAAATTTCATTTAAAACGAGCACAAGAGAGAATGAAACAACTAGCATATAGACAGATCCGAGAGAGGTTTTGAGATTGGTGACTTGGTTTACGTTAAGTTGCAAGCTTACAGGCAGGTATCCGTAAGCTTCAAACCAAATGCTAAGTTGAGCCCAAAGTATTTTGGGCCCTACAAGGTTTTGGATAAGGTGGGGGAGGTAGCTTATAAGCTAGAACTTCCAATACATTCTAAGATTCACAATGTCTTCCATGTATCACAACTAAAGAAACATGTGGGCGACATGGTGGTTTCCACTACGTTGCCGTATCAATCTGAAGACCCACTACAACTGAAAGAGCCTGAAGCTATCATTGACCGCATGACTGTTAAGAGAAGAGGAAGAGCAGTCACAAAAGTTTTAGTGAAGTGGAAGCACCAACTTCCTGAAGATGCAACTTGGGAGTTCTACTTTGATTTGAAGAAGAAGTACCCATTGTTCCATTCAAGAATGTTGTTATGGGGAGGGCATTGTTATATTCTAAAGTTTTAGGATTTAATTAGTTAGGATTTTATTAGGATTTAATCATTTATTTAATTAGTTAAGATTTTATTAGGATTTTATCAGGATTTTATTAGGATTTTATCAGGATTTTATCACATATTTAATTAGTTAAGATTTTATTAGGATTTTATCATTTATTTAATTAGTTAGGATTTTATTAGGATTTTATTAAGATTTTATTAGGATTTTATAAAGATTTTATTAGGATTTTATAATCTTTAGTACTCTATAAATAGAGTATTGAACTATTATTTGATACATGAATAATATATGCAGTTTGTTTCCTTTTCTCAATTCTCTATCATTGTTCTTGTTCTTGGTATAATCAGAAGCCACCTAAAGGTTCCCTTTGTCCAAAGCCTAATCGTTCTTCGAAATCTCTGAGAGGACCTAGACGCTTCTACACACGATCGTTCATATCAATCTAAGAATGAAAGATGACAGGCGGGCAATAAATGGTACTTTGGTCACTACCCCTAGCCCCAACTACTACCGTGAATGGACCCTTAACATTAAACCAATGTGGTCTGTCCCAAAGGGTGTTTTTGTCCATACCTTGGCGCATGAGTCTGTTCTCTTCATAGGCCAAAATCTACTCTTACAGATAGATAATTAACCGTCTTGACAAGTAGTGGAGGTCAAAATTTAGGTTTTCACACAATAATAAAGAATATATGGAAAGAGTAGAAAAAATAGTGTCAGCGTCTCTCTACTACTTCCAACCCTCATTAATATTTAAAGCATATTATATTTAATCCAAGAAAAAAAATGATATTACTGCATATTGATTTATGTCATCCTACTTCGCAATGCACTGTGGTGTAGTGGTAAGGCAATCCAATGAACCCTGTGAAGAAGATGCAGAGTTGTTCAAGTGACAAAAAGATGGCTGACAGTGGTCGGCGACGACTGATGGTGGCCGGCGTCGGCTGATGGCAGCAGCGGAGGATAGTGGTGGACAACCGTAAAACTAGCATAGTGTGATCGACCCACTATGATACCAACTTAAGATTGAAGATATGAAAAAAAGAACTTAAGAGATTGATTATCTACTGCTGATCTTTGTTATTTATAGAAGAAAATGACATTAGTAAAATCTAGGTAATTAATGCTAACAAGTAAACAGCTCATAGGTACAACATATATAGCAGTTTTTCAGTACAACTACTAACCACCCATTCTAACAATATTTTAGCAAAATAAGTTTTCTTTCACTTTTTCGAAATCTTTTCATTCAACTTATTTGTCATTTGTGTTTGCTGACGTAAGTTCCTTGTTAATTTGAACCGGAAATGCAGGTGTTAGCCCAGCTGCTATTGCAGTGCAATCCCCCTATGTTGCTCAAGTACAACTTCTGAGGGACAGGCTTGATGAATTTCCAGAAGCTGCAGGTACAGAGGTTGCAACCATTGACAGTTTTCAAGGTCGGGAAGCTGATGCAGTAATTTTATCGATGGTACGATCCAAATTCAAAATTTAGATCCATTATTTCAACAATTTTCTGGCTAACAAATAAAAAAAGTTATTACTTAATGAAAAAGTAAAAGTAAAATTGCACTTTAACGTCTTCTTAAATGACAATTATATCTTTCCTAATCATCTCTATAGTATAATACTCACAAACCTAATGCCTTCGAGGTAGGTTTTAGGTTGAAGGTAGTGTCAATGTATCTTATATATGGGTTGCTCAAGACTCATTGGTTCCATGTCTCCTAGGTTTGGTATTGACTCCTCTTGCTACATCCACTTGAGAACCTAACCTAACAAATACTACATTTGTTTTGTTTCGTTTTAAGTATCATTTAAGTTTTTTGAGCACATACAAAGAAGTACAAGAGATTTTTTTAATAAAATAGTTATAAAGTTCCTAATTTACCCTTTTCATTTATACTATACAATAATGCATTTTAGTTGTTTTTCATTTCTACTCTTATGATAAGTATGTAAATTAATTAAAAGTTAGATAGTAAGGATATAATTTAGAAAAATTAATTAATCTTGAACTCGAAAATACACACAATCCGACAGTTGGAAAAAAATGGAGTATTAAAGGAGTATTTGTGTCACTTTATTAAAAACACATTACAGAGTAAATGTCTATCTAAAGGAAAAAACTTACATACAGTACTGTAATAACTGTTGGTGCTATTCTTCAATCATATTCAGAGTTTTACTTTGGTAATATGTAATGTATTTGATAAAAAGCATATTATAAAGGTGAAACTTAATTGGAGAACACCTATAGTACCTATAGCAGTGGATATAAGTTTTGTCCTATATAAATTAGAGGGGTTGTGATTTAAGAAGACTTTAAGATGAGGTGAGCAGTCTCCCCAAAAATAAATGTGTGGAAAGTGTCAATAAACATGAGAAAAGTGAAAATATGATCACAATAAAACATTTAGAGTAAGAGGAAGCCAGTTAAATGAAGTCCCTTACATCCTATTCCAATTGAAGATGTCATCATATAACCTCTTTCCAATAACTGAAGTTTAGTCATCTTATTTTATTTTAGTCACCACATTAAAAGAATGGTTTTTATTTCTCACGTGCTTCCTTCCTTATGCAAGAGGTTGTTGGGTTTGAAACATGAACATAGACCCAGTAGAATTTTTTATTTTTATTTATACTCTTATCATAAAGAATAGTGATAACAAGGATTAAACATTTAATCACTTGGTCAATAGACACCTCTATTCTATGTCATTAACCACCATCTTCTGAAGACTTTATGTAAACTCATTCCTTAAACATGGATACTGTCTCTACTATCTCATTTTACTTGTTCATAATTAACTTCTGCATATGGGATGTTATGTAAAGTTAATGTTTGGTGAGATACACGATTAATTACTACTACCAATTTGATTATTGAACCTTCAAATCCTGAGATACGTGATCCATGTAAGAGATTCTGAATTCACATGAACTGACATAGTAGTACTTGTGTTCCCCCTTTAATAATAATAAAATAGGTTCGATCAAACACATTGGGAGCTGTTGGATTCCTCGGGGATAGCAGAAGAATCAATGTTGCCATCACAAGAGCACGCAAACATTTAGCTTTGGTCTGCGACAGCTCCACTATATGCCACAATACCTTCTTAGCAAGACTTCTTCGTCATATTAGACACTTTGGTAGGGTGAAGCATGCAGAGCCAGGTAGTTTTGGAGGATACGGACTTGGGATGAATCCAATATTACCTTCCATTAATTAGTGTGCAACAGTAGTATGAATAGTTTTTTTCTTTCTTTCTTTCATGTCTTCAAAACTTGTATAGTTGTATAGCAATTCATAAATTCAACATTGTGTAGCATTATACCGCACATGCATGAAAATTGGGAACAAAACCTCATTGAAATTGATTTCACATTACAGACAGACCTGGTTTTTCATATCAGGTGTAATTTAAGAAACTCATTTTTATATTGTGATTTTTTACTTCTCAACGTGTGTACAGGATTAGATCGACTCTAACGAACACAAATAAACATGCTTATGATGAAACCAATTATATAAAGTTACTAATTAAATTAATGTATATTACGATGGTTGTTTGGTTTAAACATACAATCTAGGATGATCTTCACTTTTTAAATTCTAAATTTAGCCATTATATATTAAAACTAACTAAATTAGTTCTATATAATAAATTGTTGTCGATCTGGTCTATCACCTTTAGTCTTTTTTAATACATTTTTAATTTGGTATCTATATATTTATGTAGTGCATTTTTTAATTTGATCCCTGTGACCAAATTAAAATAGGTTGCATTTATACGAATTGAATCAAGAGCGTAAACCTCATACGGAAAAAAAAAATTAAGGAGGTAATCAGAACTAAATCAAATATATTTTACATATAGAAATTGATTTAAAAAGTTTTTACGTATAGGAAAAAATTAAAAAAGTTGTTACACGTAAACTTAAATTACGTATGACGAAGTTTATTGTCTAACTTTATCATGTCTTTATCATATAGACATAGAAAAAAGACAAAGAAGTTAAGAGTAATGTTTTTTTAGAAAAATACAGACCAACCCCTTATGTCTTTTTTACTCTAACACTTTTTGAAATTTTCTTATTTTCTTTAATATTAGTTCTTAGAAACAAATAATAATTTGTATGAGTATGACGAATAAGACTCGTTAACCTTTTGGCATAGTTAAGCTTATTAACTTTTCTTTTAAGTCTTTCTATAGATTAGGACATGTAAATAAACTTTTAAATAAGATTAGACTTTTAAGCAATTCATAATTAGGCTTTAAAAGAGGTTTGCAATAATGATACCTTGGCTATATAAGATTGTGTCGAATATGTCCTAGTAAAAAACGAGTAATAAAGTCTAAGTTAAAGTCTATTTAACAACGTTTCAACTAAAATCAAGCTAATAATACTTTAGTAGAATGCAAGTTAAATGATTCACCCAAAAATGCTCAAACTACGTAAAATTGTCTTGGACCAATTGATTTCTTAAGAATCAACATTAATTTTAATTTTTTAATAAAAAAAGTATTCAATCCATATTCCGTCTAAATTCAATTAATTGAATTAAATTTAAATTTTAAAATAGAAAATTCAAATTAAAATGGACTTAAAAGTGAGTTGGACTAATCTGAATTTGAATATTTTTTCTGCATACCCATTTTTAGCATTGGACTGTAGTAAAAATACTAGACATGGACTATAAGTTTAGTGAAAGTGCAACGACCATAATATAAAATCAAAACTAGGATAATAAACTTTATCACAAGTTAGAAGATTTAGATATGTCTAGATCTGTTATTCAAATGAAGAAATAAAAGTAAATATAAATGAATGGTCCAAAAACTATTTTTACGCTATGGTTCAATTAAAATCATGTCATTAATTGACTTTTACGATACTTGTGATTCAATTAAAATTTTCATATATTGTAAGTTTATTGACTTCTACAGTTACCTTTTTTTCTGAAGACATTAACAATAAAAGTTCTAATAATAAGGCGGGTGTATCAGATTGAAGACTGGCTTAATCACTAATAATAAGACCAAAGAAAACTATGGCCAAAATATTTAAGGATCTAGATGTCCATAATTTTGTCAGTAAATGATTAACAAGACATTATTGCATTATTTAATTTAATCCACGCAAACAACCTCACCTAGTAAGACAAGGCTTGGTTGTTTGACCAAGTAGTTCACTGCCAAATTATTGAATGTAGAAACTCCAAGGATGTGCACTGAAAAACTGAAGTTCAGTAGCATGTGAAATACTGTAATGGTAGTTTAAAATTAGAAATTCATTCCTAGAAAACAGCAATGCAAAAATCTAGAAAGAGCACAAACACTCCTTGTTCACTCCCATAACTAACCAGTCAATGTATGCTCTCATGATCCTTTATCACTTCGTGTGGCTACTTCAGCAGGAGTGCTAGTAGTCATCTGATCAACTGCATGGACTACAGTCTGAAGCTCCTCCCATATAGCTTTATAGACCATCCTTTGCCTATTAACGGCTGATTGTCCCTCAAAGGCAGTAGATACCACATCAATACTGCAACATCACACCACATATTAGAGCTATGTTCCAGCCAAGCTGTGATCTAAGTCTCAAATGCAGCTAATAGTACAAAAATTGGCACCTTGCTTCAAGGAATAAAAATATCTACCATAGGGAATAAAAAATTGACTAGACATGTTTCAATTTGAGACCCCTTTTCTCTCTTTGTGGCATCAATTACACCCTCAAACTTTGAAGAACGGGATATTTAGCTGATTTCTGAGGAATATACATAGCCTCTCTTGCAGGGAACATACACATTAAAGAGACTATTATTTCAAAAGATATTAGTATTAGCTTTTATTATAATTACATATATAAAGATCATATCTTTATAATTAGAAATAGCAAGGTTTTTCTATTATCAGTAAAGAATAAATAAAAGTATGATACTAGAACAAACATCATTAAAAATATAAATATGACCTTGCTATTTCCACTTTTCCAATGATCATATGATTGGGATCGTGTCATGCCAATCTACACAACCGTACAAAGCATGACCCATAATACCAACCCATGCGCCCTCACACGCAAATCTTGTACACACTGGTCTGACTTCATTACTGGGGTATGGCGGCACGTGTGGCTACGGCTAAGGACCAATCGCCACTCGCAGAAGTTGCCTCCTCCGTGCAACCACACCCTTGCAGTTGTAGCTCCACTGGAGTTGATCTTGTGGTTTGAACTTCTTTTCTCATACTATTATTTTAATGTTTTTTCTATTATAAAATAAGAATAGAAATGAACAAAAGAGATGAAGGAAGATAAAGGATATCAGAAAAAATATTTTTTCTTTTCTTTTTTTACTGAAATAAAAAAGGTCTGAATATATATAAACAATACATGTATCCATCTAGATAAAGAGAAAAAATGTAAAACAAAGAAAAACAGCTACAAAGAGAAATGATTAAGAATGAGAAAAGACAAAATAACAGAATTCATATTAACTTCCTTCTATAAGTCTTGTATCCTTTTATATTTTCAGACTAGAAAACAGAATGTCTTCTAACACCAATCCCACATTCAAAACAAATAATCACATCTTTTCTAAACATATTGTTGTTAGTAATGAGAAGATAAATAGGTATAACTATTTCACTTGGATCGAAATCAGGTTATGGTTCGTAGGTTGGGTCATAAATCCCTCTCACTAGTGACTCTGTACCGACAACCAATGAATGCTGACAATGAATAATTATTATTATATATATCATTTTCACACACACACACACACACACACACACACACACATATATACCCTTTCTATTAACTTAATTGCCTTTCAATCAAGAAATTGTTTGTATTGCAGAAAAAAAAACAATGAACCTACCATTCGATGAAGTAATAATACCCATTGAATGTAAGTAATATTATGTTTCCTTTGTTCAAGATTATTCCAGATGTATTGATTGCAAAAACAAGCATCCTCGTTCTCCTCTGTACAATCTTCCCCGTGAATATTTGGTTCCAGATGTATATGTGAATGACATTGTTATGACACTACTGATAAAGAGGGTATTGTCAATTTGAAACAATATCGTGCTTAACAGTTCAAGATAAAAGACCTACATTGCAATACTTCCTTGGTATTGAAGTTGTTCAATCCAAGGGTTTTTTGGTCATATAATAGAGGAAATATGCTAGGGATATTTTAGAACAACCGGGAGGTTTAAATGCTAAACGAATAGACACACCAATAGATCTAAGTATCAAACTTGTACCTAACTAAGGAGAGTTGTATTTAGACCTTGGGAGATCCAAACGACGGTTAGTTCATAAGCTAAGTTATGTCTTTGTAACTCATCCTGACATTGCTTCTAGAGTGAGTATAGTAACTTAACTTTTAAACTCTTCTTGTCAAGTCCGTTGGGATACAAATGTGTGAATCCTAAGATATATTAACAATGCTCTTGGCAAAATCTTAATTTACAAAGATAAAAGAAATACTCAATAGTCAAATTGCTAGGTACTTGATTGCTGAATGGTATAAAGTTGCTTGGATAGTTGTATTTAAATTTGAACCTTAAGCAACTTGAGAAGTACAGCTCAATATTTGTGTAGTTTAGTCATGAAAATGGAGGTATCGGCCAATAGGCCTGGGAGTACAGCTCAATAGTCAATATGTTAACGATTTCTGTTTGCAACAATAGATGATATGTTAACGATTTTCTCTGGTGTTCGGCTCACGATTTATTATAAGAGAGTTTGAGTTTCTCATAGGGACTGGGGAGATTTACTAGATTATTGCCTTTTGAATTGAGGCTCTTAAGCACCTTGTTGATATTCAGTTTGTATGTTTTAGAGGAAATATAATCCCTGCCAAAAAATCTTTAATGAAAAGAATAAATTAAATTCTAAGACAGAAAAATTCATTTGAAAGCTTGAAAGGAAATCTCACGTAACATGGCGACCATCGCCATAAGCATCCTTCACGGAGACAGATTCTGCATTGAGTTGTTCCTTTATCTGTTGGGGAGAATTGACATTTATAAGGTATGTGAGAAAATATTGTTGTGAATGGAGTGAAAGGTGGGAAAGAATACCTTGTTGTGCATGGACTGAATGAGAGGCAGGTCGACGGAGCCAGCATCGTTGACATGGGTGGCGCGTGAAGTGAAGTTGCGAAGAGAATTGGTGGTGAATAGGTTAAGCGATGGAAGAAGTGGAGTATTGCGAAGGAGGGTTTGTGAAGCAGATGTGGAGGTGAGAGCAGTTGGAAAGAGAATGGATTTGTAGGGTTTGACGAGAAGAGGAAGAGCTTGTCGCAGAAAGGTATTGTTGGCTGAGAGCGAGAACACCTGAGACCGCATCTTCTCTGCTATGCTTCCTTCTTTCTTCTTTCAAATCTTCCTTCCCTTCTTCTCAACCCTCCCTTTTATTTCTTTTTCTTCTTTTCTTCTTTTCTTCGTTAACTCATTTCTATTTTCAATTCAAAATTACTTAAATTAATAATCATTCCACTATGTCTAATTTTATATACATATTTATTTCTTTTCAGCATATAAGTCTTTTAAAATTAGAGACTTAAAACTAGGTTAAAATATTTATTATTCCTTAAGGTTTCACTACGTATTCATTGAGTTAAGGGGTATACAAACTTCCTCTTTATTAATTACTTTGGTTAATCTTACTTTTCCATCTTCATCTTCTTTGTACTTTCAACATAATGTGCAAAAACCAACTTTTTTCAAAAAATGAAAAATTACTTTAGCCTTTAAAATATCTTAATAAGTGCAACACGAGAAGAATGAGGGACTATTAAGATGATTTTGTTCGCATGAACCTTTAGGATGAAGCTTTAATCACAAATAACATATATACCTTATTGCAATCTAACCTAATTCCTCTGTGTGATCCAAACCAAACATAGTTTTCTTTTCTCTATTTTTGAAAAGATAATGCAAAATAGCACCTACCACACAAGTATTTGGCCCACCACCAAATCCTTACCAACTGAAGCCACCAACCACGGCAGTAAAAGAAAAATAATATGGGAATTAATAATAATTACAAAGTAAATGGTAATTTATAATTTCTGTTTAATGAGTTTCGAAATTTTATAGTTAAACATCTATAGGTTAAATTACTATATCAATCCCTATAGGTTTGCCAATTTTTATTTTCTTATTACGATCCTTTGGTTTTATGAGCTGCAATTGTTCGTATATATATGTAAAATTAAAATTACCCACTCAACAAGTTTTTTCGGTATTTTTGAGAATTTTTAATTGCAGCATTTTCTTTTTAAGAATCATGAAATTTTAAAAATCATATTGAAAACTCTTAATACTTAAAAGGTATAATAAAGAGAAAACAAAAATTACTCTTTACAGAAAATTTAGAAGTGAATTACAAAGAAACTATTTAATAAAAAATATCTTTATAAAAAGTGACTAAAATATATTTTTTAAAATAAAAAACAATGTTTTCAAATTTAAGAAAATAAAAACTCATTTTAAGGTGTGTTTGTATTGGAGAAATAATTTAAGAGAAAATAATGAAGAAAGTGATGTTGTTTGGATTTGAGTATGTTATAATAAATTTGTGAGAAAAATTTATTGAAATTTATTAGTAATATAAAAGTGGTAGATAAATAATTATTATTTATATTAGATTATATTATGATACAAATATAAATATGAATTATATATATATATATATATATTTAAGAAAGCTCAACTGTTATTATCTTCTTTTCTGTTTGTTATTAATTTTTTATTTTTTGACTTTTTGTAATTTGTGTGCTTTTCTTTTCTATATTGTGTGTGTTCTTGGAAGCATGACATAAATACACATTATATATATATATATATATATATATATATATATATAACATTGTTTTCAGTAAACACACATCTCTCAATTCTTTATAGCTTATGTTAGCTTATGTGAGATGTGCTATATTTTACTCTTCTTTTCAATGAGTTTTTACAAAATTTTATCAATTGTAAATTGTGTGCTTGTGAGATAGGAAAGAAAGAAATAAGCATTGTAAACCAAATCGACGGAACAAATTGTTTAATCACATTAATTGATTTTTTAAACAAAACAATTTAAAATTACAGTTTCACCTAAAAAGATAATCTATCACTTAAAAGATATTAATACACACAGACAAAAATATATGTTAAAAATTAAAATATAACTTTTTTATTAAAAAGTAAAATAGAAACTAAACTATAGATTTAAAAAATCTCATTAAGATAGATTCTGTAAACTCTTTCGCTTCTACAATTTGATTATATAGAGTTGATATAGATCTCTAACATTATTTTTTAAAAATAAAACTAGCATGCAAATATTTTAAAATTTATGGAAAACACTTTAATATTTTTAATTTGAACATAATTAACTCTTTTTAGTTGCTGGTGTTATTGAAATGCCACTTCAATTAAAAATGATCGGTTTTGGCTATTTTGTTTTATTATTAAACCATTTATTAAATTAGTTGCAATATTTTTTACATAAGATAAAAAATTAGTATTTTTTCACAAGTTAAAATTTTCTTATATATTTATATATATATCTTTCTATTATATAGAATTTTATTATATAGATTTTTGGATATGGTAGATAACAAGTTTAGATATTAGCCGAGTAGCATAACTTTAGTGGATAGGTAAAAGAGGAGTGAATATGATTTCTTTAGACTTTGTTTGGATTAGCGGATGTGTGATAGTGGAAAGTTGAGGGTGTGAGAGTGTGGAAGTGTGAAAATCTGAGAAGAATTATAAGTAATTTGAATAATATTTGAAAGAATCCATAAAACAATATTGAAAAGTGTTTTTAATTATTTTTATAAACTCTTCAAAACAAGAAAAAGGAATAACTTACCCAGAATATATATATATATATATATATATATATATATATATATATATATATATATATATATATATATAAACAACTCTCTTTAACATTTAACTAAAAGTAGTGTGAACTAAAAAATTATATTGAAAAAGTCAGTAAATTTTATTTATTTGAAAAGATGATGGCTATAATCATTCTTATACTAAACAAGAAAATATAAACTAAAAATATTGAAATTTAAAGTTAAAAAATTAATTAAAACATAAATACTAGAAAGTTCACAATCTATTTCCATACCATAATTAATAAAATAAATGCTATAGAAAAGTTGAGTATAAAAAAATAAAATAAAATAGTGTATACAATTTTTATATTTATTTGAAATGACTGTAGTAGCTGAACCCATCTTAATTAAAAAAGGAGGAGAAAGAATATCTCCAAAATTGTTGTGAAGAAATTAGTTGTTGTCCCCACTCACCCACAAATGTTAGGAAATTTTGAACAAGGGTCGGTAACCGGTAGCCAGTTGCCACCAACCATAGTGTCTCAGAGATAGATCTACCTTTGTATCTGCGCTCGTTCCGTCTATATATAACCGCACTTCCACTCCTCACATTGCTCACATTGCGCGCTTACACTATCTCTCCCTACCTCACCTCACACCACAAGGTACGAACGACTATTGCTCCCGTTCCTTTCAACTTTTCTTTCTTAATGCTATAATTATAAAATGTGAAATGATGTATAATGTTATTGTATGAATACCAATCTCCGATTGTTTGTTGGATCTAGCTGATCTGATCTACTAGTGTTTTGGTTGGCCTGGTCTTAGGGATAAAAACTGTAGAAAATGAAGATCATAGATAAAATACATGAAGCCGCAGCTGATCCAAATAGGGTGGTGTTCTCGTTTGAGTTCTTCCCGCCCAAGACTGAGGATGGGGTGGACAATTTGTTCGAGAGGATGGACCGCATGGTGGCGCACAATCCCTCGTTCTGTGATATCACCTGGGGTGCTGGTGGAACCACCGCTGATCTAACTTTGGAAATTGCCAACAAGATGCAGAACATTGTCTGTGTGGATACCATGATGCACCTCACCTGCACCAACATGCCTGTTGAGAAGATAGACCATGCTCTCCACACCATCAAGTCCAATGGCCTCCAGAATGTGCTTGCTCTTCGAGGTGACCCCCCACATGGCCAGGACAAATTTGTGCAGGTTGAAGGCGGCTTTGCCTGCGCACGCGACCTGGTACCAATTCCTTTCACCTCCAATTTTCCTCATTTATATAATTCATTATATTTTTGCCAATCTCAGCTGGGATAGTTACAGAACCCTATCACCCTCACTCAGGCTCTATTTTACCAATTCTAGACTCCATCTGGAAGGACTTTGATGGTTTATAGCTATTTTCGTAGAAACCCTTTTTTAAGAAAAGATTTCAATTGTGCACACAGACCGACTCCTCTCTTGTAACTTGTCAGTGTCTCATTTTTTGCACTATCTGAGATCTGAGATATGCTGAACCAACGAGTTGTTGGCAACTTGCTCCTTTTGATTTAGATTTGGATTTAAGTCTTGTGGATGGAAAAAACGTGTTTGGGAGGGGAGAACCCTCTAAAGGTGGGTCAGTCGTGTTCCTTGATGGAAATTTGTTAATGGCAAAGCACCTGGATACTCTGCACTGCCTGAAAATATAAAGAATGAAACTTTTTTTTTTTAAATCAAACGCTTAATGAATTTTGGAACATTATACTGCATTTTTAGTGATGATAAAACTTTGGGCTTAGTTTCATATTTGATACTAGCTGTTGATCCTGTTAGTTCAGTTTGTTTGAGTGCTGATTTTTTGGGTGCTAATTTTTTGTAGGTGAAACATATCAGAGCTAAATATGGTGACTACTTTGGCATTACAATCGCTGGTTATCCAGGTTCCGCATATCTCATGATTTTCAACTTCATTATCTCATTCTGTTTAGTGCTTTTCTGCTCCTTTTTCCACCATCATTTTCTCTTACAATCTACAGTCTTTCTCTACAGAGGCACATCCGGATGTTATTGGAAGTGATGGGTTGGCTACAGCTGAAGGTTATCAAAAAGATCTTGAATACCTGAAGAGCAAGGTCTAGTCATTGAATTAGAATCCACCCGTTTTATGTGTTAAAAGTTTTTTTTATCAGTTCTGGAACATAATTTAGGGAATTATTTTAATCTGTGACTTTTATTCTTAAACAAGAGCGGCAAAAAAAAAAAAAAAGATACTAAAGAGAAATGCGTCATTTTTGGATAAACTTAGCTTTCTTTTAAATGAAAATGAAAAGTAGCAAGTGAAGGGTTGACAGTCGTGAAGGATTCTTTTGCAAGGATTTTTTTTGTTAATTTTCTGCCTCTTTCTCGGCCCTCCTATTCTGAGTTCATGTTTTTCTATAGGTTGATGCCGGAGCAGATCTGATTGTCACCCAGTTATTTTATGATACGGATACATTCCTGAAATTTGTGAATGACTGTCGCCAAATTGGAATAACTTGTCCTATTGTACCTGGAATTATGCCCATTAATAATTACAAGGGCTTTCTCCGCATGACTGGGTTTTGTAAAACAAAGGTAAGAATTTATTTATTGTATAGACCTTTTATTAAGTATTGGAAACCTTCAATAATCTTAAGGACCTTGCAGGATGGGAGTCTAAAGAAAGCATAAAAAAGGCACTTGAACGATACATATTGATCTCTCTTTATATACATGTATACTGGAAGAAAATATCACTTGTGCTTCAGAATATTAATAAAAATTAAACCTCAACATACAGTGGGAGGTAAAGTATTACTTGCGATAGATAGTTAAATTCTAGAATGTTGTGTTGGACGAGTGAACATAATTAACTAGTATTAGGGATCAATGTTAAGATAATATGTTTCCACATAATATGTCATTGTTATGTAATATGCGTGTACTTGTCACTTTTTACCAATTTGTTATATTACTCAAGTCCCTTGAACTAATACATTGTTTTATTTTCAATGACACAATATAGATACCAGCTGACATTATGTCTGCTTTAGAGCCTATCAAGGACAATGAAGAAGCTGTCAAGTCTTATGGAGTTCACTTGGGAACTGAAATGTGCAAAAAGATTTTATCTCATGGAATTAAGGCATTGCATCTTTATACACTAAATATGGAGAAATCAGCTTTAGCAATACTAATGGTTGGCTCCTATGGCATGTGATGTGTATACTTTAATTGTTAGTTTTTGAAGACTTAACCTATTTGAAAGTTGATATTAATGTTGCTTTTGGCAGAACCTTGGCTTAATTGAAGAGTCCAAAATTTCTAGATCCTTACCATGGAGACGTCCCACAAATGTTTTCCGTGTTAAAGAAGACGTCCGTCCAATCTTTTGGTATGTTACCTTTGCAACTGTCATGTTGTCTTCCATAATGAGTGAATCTGTATGAATGATTTCTTACTTTCTTTATACAACTATCAAAGGTCAAATCGTCCAAAAAGCTACATATCAAGAACCATAGGATGGGATCAATATCCACATGGGCGCTGGGGTGATTCCTGTAACCCATCATATGGTGCATTAACTGATTATCAGGTGCACACGGTTACTTAGTGATTTAAATTTGTGTATGTTATTTAACACTTTTATTTTCTTTCCCAGAGGATAAAAAAGTCTCTGCACTACTGGTAGATCAAGATAAATTTTTTAATAGTAGACCATTTATCTAAAATTAAATTTTATTAGTACTTTGGGGAGAAACTAAAAGTGCAAACTATCAATCCAAATGTAATGTCAAACATACTGCTGCCAGTGATGAATCTAATAAGAATATGTTATATCCTAAAGTTTTGGGATTTAATTAATATTATTGTTGGGTTGTTAAGATTTAATTAGTAGATATTGGGATTTAATTAGTTGGGATTTAATTAGCATAACTTATCTCTATCATTTGTAATCTTTAGTACTCTATAAATAGAGTATTGAACTATTATTTGGGATATGAATAATATATGCACCTTGTTTCCTTTTCTCAATTCTCTATCGTTGTTCTCGTTCTTGGTATAATTGGAAGCCACCTAAAGGTTCCCTTTGTCCAAAGCCTAATCGTTCTTCGAAATCTTTTACAAGAGGACCTAGACGCTTGCACACACGATCATTCATATCAGAATAGTCCTTTAAGAAACATTGACTCTCTGCATACTTCTCTATCTTGAATAGATTAAGATCGATAGTCTAAACTGTAGTCACAATTGTATTGATATTGAATTGTGGAAAATTGTTCACAAATGTAGTTGATGCAATCACAATTTTGATTCTGATGCCGTTTTTGGAAACCTCCAAAACCACAATATTGTGGCTACAATTATGGTTGTAGTGTAAATTGCAATTTGAAACCTTGGATTTCATGTGAGTTATATTGAGCACCCTACATTGGAAAACAAGGTTTTGGTATCATATTTTTTGTGTGATTATGACGCTGTATAAACTCTTTATTTTGAAAAAAATGAATAGAAAGGTCATACGCAAAGCCTAATTACTTTGTCATGCAAAGCCTAAAACACATGGAAAAGAAAACAAGGCAGAAACAGAAGTGTGAAAACTACATTGAAGCTTTTAGAAATTGGTACGTCTTGTAATTTGCTAGTGCTATAATTCATCATTTTTTTTTCTTGCAGTTCATGCGACCACGCTCGCGGGACAAGAAGCTTATTGAAGAATGGGTTGTTCCCTTGAAAAGCATTGAAGATATATATGAGGTGGAGTTATTTTTGCACTTCGAACATTGCTAGAATAGTCTTGCTAACACTTAAACATCATCTAAATTTACCCACTCTTGTTATATATCAGAGATTTAAAATGTATTGCATTGGAAAGTTAAGAAGCAATCCTTGGTCAGAACTAGATGGTCTTCAGCCAGAGACAAAGATCATCAATGAGCAGCTGGAGAGGATTAACTCAAAGGGCTTTCTCACCATCAATAGCCAGCCAGCTGTTAACGGGGAAAAGTCAGATTCTCCAACTGTAGGTGGGTGTAAAAGAAGTTTATTTTTATCCATGCATGATATTTTCTGGACGTGGGTTTACAGTATTCTAGTTTGTACTAGCTATAGAAAGAATGACTAACTTTCTGATTCAAGTTAGATAGTTGAATATCTCTAGAGGTTTGCATTTTGGAATGAGTTAGAAGAAGGTGCTAGGCAGTCGTGGCAGGATGAAAGCACAAACAACTATAGTTACTTGTGTCTGGACCATGGTTATGGTCAGATGTTTGCCAACCTTTTCCCTTTCTGTCTTGACTTGTACATAGTTTATGGGTTTGAGAGCCTAACATCTAGGTGTTAGGTACCTGAACATGTCCAGATCTGGGATTCTGTTAAGATGTCTAGCTAGCAATATGGCCCAAATATTCCCTACAAGAATTGCACAGTCCGCTTCCATTAGCTAGGTTTTAGGGTTGAGTAAGGCTCATTTCCTTCCCCAATATTTTGATACCTTTTACTATTTCTATTATTTATTACAACTCGGTTACTTACAGTTAGGTTGATTACCCTTCGAACATGATCTTCCAGTTTATGTTGTAAAATGAAAGAGGAAGATTGAACAGAATACTGAAAACAAAATAGGGATAGAGAACGAATATTGAGATCTTCTGAGCAGAATATCAGTGGATTTTATGACTGAGGGTATTGATATCTTGTCCGTATTTGTGGGTTTGCAATAAATCTACACTAAATCCTTTGTTTTGATATGGCCTAGGCTGGGGTGGATCTGGTGGGTATGTTTATCAGAAGGCATATGTAGAGTTCTTCTGCTCCAAGGAAAAGCTGGATACACTAGTTGATAAATGCAAGGATCGGACCTCTTTAACTTATATGGCTGTGAATAAAGAAGGGAGCTGGAAATCTAATGTGGGTCAAACTGATGTTAATGCTGTGACATGGGGTGTCTTCCCAGCTAAGGAGATAAAACAACCAACCATTGTAGATCCTGTCAGTTTCAATGTATGGAAAGATGAGGCATTTGAAATTTGGTCAAGAGGATGGGCCAGCTTGTACCCTGAGGGTGATGCATCCAGGAAATTGGTTGAAGAGGTTGGTTTCTAAAACTATGGTCCTGTAAAACCTGTGTATTTGATGGCTGTGCTGTGTTTTTGTTTTCAGCTAGATGCTAGAGCTTTGATAATTCTTTTGTGTCACAGGTGGGTGGAAGCTACTTCTTGGTCAGTTTGGTCGACAACGATTACATCAATGGTGATCTTTTTGCCGTCTTTGCAGATTTCTGACACGAGCTTCTTATTTATTCGTTCTTTTCCTTTTTTTTTTCTTCTCAATATGATTATCTGTATCCGTATAACACATGGTTTTAAGTGAAAGTGGCAAATTATTTTTGGGATATGTTTGTGTCCCATACGTCTTTGTTTTATCATTCTTCAGAGTAACTAAGTCGACTTGAAGAGAAGTTACTCTTTCCTCTGAATTTGATTCCTGTTTCTATATATACACCAGTGAACAGTGAAAGTAAAAGGTTAAAGTCTCGTGCCTTTTATATTTTTCTGACCCATTATTTCTTTGTTTCCGACAACCTCCTCCTCCTATGTTGACATTCGAGAAAGATATGAGATGTATTCCAAATGCTAATTAGTTGATGTCCCTGCTTTAGCAACTGCTTTGGCTTTGACTGTTAGAATTAGTAATCCGATATAAAAATTAAGACAAATAAATTTAATAGGAAAGATTTACATACAACGCGAGACTATTAAAGTTATTGTATTAATTAGTTTTTCGTTTATTATTTTATTAAACACCTCACGGTGATACAAAATATTATCTTTAAATAATACGACTAATACGAATCAATATGATACAAAAAAGAATTACATTGTTTAGTAATAATCCATTTTCTTTATTAATTGTTTTGATTAAAAAGAACTATTTTTTTTCTCACACAAATGGAGTAAGATGAAATAACTATACCTAGATAAACATCAAATTTAAATTATAGAAAAGATTTCAAATGAAAAAAATATAGGATTTCAAATGAAAAATATAGGAAGAAACAACATCTACCTTTTATAGAAAAAATTTCAAATGAAAAAAATATAATAAATATAGGATTTTCTCTTAAATATACGAAGAATAATATGAGTGGTCTATGGAGTGAATTTTAAATTTTAAATTTTAATTATGTTTGAATATTAATAGCGAAATCAAATTAATTTAGTACATGTTATATTATGTTGG